>NC_133774.1:45431713-45651508 GCF_003597395.2 Chelonoidis abingdonii | reverse complement strand
TTAGATAAATGTCTATGTGGGATGGTCTAGACAGTATTTGGTCCTGCCATGAGGGCAGGGGACTGGACTCGATGACCTCTCGAGGTCCCTTCCAGTCCTAGAGTTTATGAATCTATGAAATCTGGTCTTTTGTGTGGTTTTACCTTATACTATACAGATTTCACAGGGGAGACCTGCATTTCTCAAGCTGGCGGTTCTGACCCAAAAGAGAGTTGCAGGGGGGTTGGAATGTTATTTTAGGGAGATGTGGTATGGTGACACATACTTCTGTGCTGCCTTCAAAGGTTGGTGGCTGGACAGCGGTGTCTACTGATCGAGGGCCCAGCTCTGCAGGCAGCAGCGCAGAAGTAAGGGTGGCAATATCATACCATGCCATCCTTTTTTCCGTGCTGTTGCTGGCAGTCGCTCTGCCTTCAGAGCTGGGCTCCCAGCCAGCAGCTGCCGTTTCTCAGCTGCCTAGCTCTGAAGGCATTGCCGCCACCAGCAGCAGCGCAGAAGTAAGAGTAGCAATTCCGCAAACCCTCCCCCACACAATAACCTTTGCGATCCCCCCACAACTCTTTTTTAGGCCAGGACTCCTACAATTACTGTGAAATTTCAGATTTAAATAGCTGAAGTCATCAAGTTTACAGTTTTTAAAATCCTGTGACCATGAAATTGACCAAAATGAACCGTGAATTTGGTAGGGCCCTATGTATTAGTCTCTCTCAGAAGAGGTTTTGAGCTAACTCCGGGTCTGTCTCCACAACAAAGAAAAACCTGCAACTTAGACTTGTGGGGCTTGGGCTACAGGGCTGTTTCATTGCTGTGTAGACTTCCCAGCCTGGGCTAGAGCCAGAGCTCTAGGACCTTCCCACCACACAGAGTCCTGAGCCTGGGCACCAGCCTGAGCCCAGAAGCCTACACAGCAGTGGAGCAACACGAGCCCAAGTTGGTTGACGGGGGGGGCCAACTGCACATGTCTAGTTGCTGTGTAGATGTACCCTCAAACCAGTTTCTTATGGCTGTGTAATTACTTTATCTTCTGTTTTCCCCACAAACTTGATTACTTTACAATTTCTTACATAAACATGACACTAAACATTACTCTGTTAAAATGTTAAATCACAGTAGGCTTCTGTCAAGCCTAAATCTGCGTTTGCTCCCAACAAACACTAACCACAAGAAAAAGTGCCCTCTATATTTATATAAGCAGAAATAATGTAGATTACTATATTACTCCTCTCCGACATTTTGTTTTAATTATGTCTATTCATAGAGAAGGAAAAACATGGCTTGCTATTTTTAAAAAAGTGACTTTGAACAAATAAGTGTTTAATGTATCACAGTAGGTAGGGAAAATATGTTAAAAATAATTTCTTGCTGCGATGCATAAGTATTTGTTCGCTGTAACCTGGTACTGTATTTTCTTTTCTATTAAATAGTGTTGCAAATATGTCTATGTCACCCAATATGTTGTGCTTTACTATTAATAAAAGAGGAATTCAAGAGTTAATTCAAGTTAATAAGTTATGATAGTAACTGTAAGAAATCCCTTCACATTTTTCTGAAATACTGTAGCACATTAGATATGGGCCTGATTTAAAAACATAATTTAGGACCCTGTCCTTCCATCAGAACCATGGTAGATAGGATATATCTCATCTTTCCATGTAAATGAAATGAGAGAATAATCATCTCATTTAAGTTGTTATATGCCACATAAATACGTTTCTGTTTGGACTTTAAGACCAAAATTATATATTAGCTAGCAAAGTACAGTTGCCATAGCTAGTAATATACAATAAATATAAGATGATATTCTAGAGGTAAGTACTCGTTTATTTTATTTTAAAAAAATGCTGTGCAGCTTTTTGGGAGTAATATTTTTTCAGATATAAATAACTAGTAGCTGAAAGCTCATCACAGGGATAATTCACAAACTAAAAACTATTTCCCCATGCTAATTTTTCCCCTACTGTTACTCACACCTTCTTGTCAACTGTTTAAAATGGGCCATCCTAATTATCACGATAAAAGTTAGAGTTGGTATGGCAACCCCCATTTTTTCATGTTTTCTCTCTATATATATATATATTCCTACTGTATTTTCCACTGCATACATCTGATGAAGTGGGTTTTAGCCCTCAGAAGCTTATGCCCAAATAAATACTGTATGTTACTCTCTAAGGTGCCACAAGTACTCATTCTTTTTGCTGATACAGACTAACATGGCTACCACTCTGAAACCTGTCATAAAGCTGTGTGTAAGAAAGCCAAAACTGGCTGAGAATTTAAAAATTGGATGGTAATAGACCACAAATCCTGTTCATTATTGAACCTGATGATAATCTGTCACTATGGTTTTATGGTAAGTGTGAGAGAGAGTGGGCAAATGTGTGGGTTGTGCTGGGATAGCTGTGTTGATTTACGTGTGGGTTGTGGTGTACTGGGAGAATTGTGTGAATTTGTATGGGTGGCAAATGAGGATGCTTGTTTGGGGTTATTGTGTGTGCTGGTTGTGTTCTTGTGTAGGTGGTTTTGAAGAACTGTGGCAGTTGGGCCAAGTAATCCACCATCTGTGCAGTTTTCCAGACCCATTAATGAAATTGTTATATGCAGATTAACTGTAGATTAAGGGTGGTGATTGGGTGAGTTACCACTGATATCACAATAGTCCAGGACTGTTGGCATGCCTCATTGTAGCTGTACGCCACATGGGTGTAATTCATAAAGTCAAAATGTCTGAGACCTTAAAAATTGCATGTAACAGACTGCAAAACCCAGTGATGATTAAAACTGATGTTATTCTGAACAAAGGACTCTCAGCCTTGTCTGTAGCTGTTTCCATCAGTTCACACTGACTGTACAGATATTCCAAGCTTCAGAATGACTATTATATAAATATTTATGGCTTGAACATCCATTCATCCACCCAGGACCGCCAATGTGGGGGGATGAGGCAAAGGGGGCAATTGCCCAGGGGCACAGGGCCCACCACTGCTGCCGCAGTAGGAGCAGCTGGGAGCCCTGGCTCCTTTTAAAATCACTTGGGCGGGCTACAGGGCTCCTATATACACAAGACTGCTCCGGGACCCACGCCAGCACGATTGGCCAGCATTTTCGCCCTGGGCCCTGCCCCCCTAGGGACAGCCCTGGCCCTGGAATTTCTGTTGGCGGGCCTGCATCCACCTTGTCCTTGGTAAACAGGAATCTTTTCCAGCTGGATGGCATCAACTTCTGCTAAATGTAAGCTTTTCTTTTCTTTCTTAAATTAAAATTCTAGCCCTTATGGTTGCAAAGCTACTCCTCAAAACAAAAGATGTATGTAAACCATTGGAATGTAATCCTCCTGAGTCTGTAGCTGGACCGTTCAGTGCCTATACTGCTGTTCATAGCTCTAACAAACTGCAAACTCTGATAAAATAAGAGATTAATGGGGTCAGTTAAATAAGAGAAGTGTGGTCTTAGAAAGATTTCAGAGAAAGAAAGAGGCACTGAGGACAACAGAGAAAAATATATGCTATAATTTATCGTAGGAAAGAGAAAAGCAGAAGTGGACATGGTAACTGAATTCTCCTTTTACCCCTAGAGATTGTTACTATTGATAACATGTCTTACAGTAGTGCTGAGGTACCAATCAGAATTGGGCCCCTATTGCGCTAGGTGCTGTACAAATACATAGTAGGAGACAGGTTCTTCCCTGAAAATCTAATGTAAGAAAACATTCAAAGGAAATGGATATAACACAGGATAAGGGGAACAGTGACAGGAACATGAGGTCACACAGAGTAGGCAGGTGATCAGTTCAAATATTAAGCTAATTTAAAATTAAATATATGTAAACAAGAAATATTAAGGATATCAATAATCCCTATGACCTACAGGCCTAGCCCTTATCAGTTGATGATTTACCATCGTTATTTTGATACAAGTGGGTCTTGAGGGGAGATTTGAAGGAGGACAGGGGTAATGGCTGGTTCAGGGATTGCTTTCCATGCATGAGAAGTAACGTGTCATAAACAGATAGCTACGGGTTAATGTCTATTTCACCTGCAAAGGGGTAACCAAACACCTGACCAGAGGACCAATCAGGAAACAAGATTTTTCAAATCTCAAGGGAGGGAACTTCTGGATGTGTGTCTTTGTGTTCTGTTGCTCTCGGCTCTGAGAGTGAACTGTCTCTCTTCAAGCTTTTCTAATCTTCTGTTTCCAAGTTGTAAGTACAAAAGTAGAAAGACAGTAAACTTCTATTGGGTTTTTTTGTATTTACATGTGTGTAGTTTGCTGGAATGTTTTAAATTGTATTTCTTTTTGGATAAGACTGTTTTATTCATTTTGTTTCTTTTAAGCCAATAGCCCCGTGTATTGTCACCTTGATGCAGAGAACAGAAAACAGTTTTATGTCTTTTCTTTCTTTATATAAAGCTTTCTTTTTAAGACCTTGTGGATTTTCCTAGTTAGAACTCACCAGGAATTGGTGGGAAGAAGAAACAGGGGAAGAGAAATCTTTTGTGTCAGAGTTGCAAAGCTTACCTTGCAGGACTCTGACTCACACAGTGAGGTGAAGAGAAAGATCTCTTCTGTGTCAAGAGTTTTGCAAAAGAGCCTCAGGCCTCTGCCAGGACCACTCTGAATGAGAGTCGCAAGGAATACCCTTGCATCTCATCCATTTACTGTTTTTGCATTTAAAATGGAATTGAAATTAGGACGTGAATTCAGCTCCAAGGCCGGCTCCCCACGGGAGGGAGGCCACTGCGCGACGACGCATAAAACAACGAAGACACGACGAGCAGAAGGGGCAACACAACATCAGAGATGAGGTCAATTTCCCTCTCTGTGATTCCATCCAGGGCAGTGATGAGTCTTAGATGGGAGTCTACCCCATCCCCGAGCGAATGTTTTGGGGCGCCAGAGTGACGACCCAGACACTCTGGAAGTCCTGACGTTCAGGCTACGGCACGCTATCGCAATTAAGCTGTGTAATTCAAGCTATAAAGGAAATTTATGTAGGCACCACCATTGTTTATCGACGCTGAAAGATACAGAATTGGACTTATGCGTGTTAAAATGTTGGCATGCTAAAAGGTAGGACGTATAAATGACAAAGAATTCCCAGAACGCCACACAGAAGTACTATTTGTTTCTTTTCTCTGCTAGGGGCTTTTAAGCCTAGAAGAAAGGTTTGAGTTTAAAAGGAGCAGAGAAGAAATTTTTTTTTTCTGTTTCTCTCGGTGCTCAGGTTGATGTCTTGAAGAACCAGTATTAGCAGGCAAGCCCCACTTGAAACCACCCACACACGGGTTTGACATCCAACCTAATTAGGGCTGTAGTCACACCAAGTATATTCAAGCAAGCTACAGAATTAACTCGTTTAACACAGGAAAGGGATAGCCTCTTTGTTTTAAAAACCCAACCCACCTCTCTCACCGACTCCATTCCAGCTGTGAGGTAAAGCAGTTAGACAATAAACACCAGAGGGCACCCCAACACAGAGAAGCAGGAACCATGACTACCAGGATGCCCTGAAAACAAGAAAGAGCAAAACTGGATGCAGAGGCACAAATCAAGACAGAGCGCAGGCGAAACTGGAAAAAAGAGAAAAGAGGTCAAGTGCAAAGAAAAAGAGAAGAACAAATCAAACTGGCAGCCTAAAAAGACAGGCAGCCAAAGAAGGCAGCCCACCAAAGAAAGAAACAAAAGAACAAGCAGCCAAAGATGCAGCCCACACATGAGAGATGGAAAAAACACAAGAAAGTGAGAAGTAAGAGAGGGAAAAAAACAGAGAAAACATGAACTGGAGTTAGAGCTGGCTAGGCGAAATGCTCAGCAATCTAACACCCTAACAATGATGTTCCACATCACAGGAATTTCACTTCAAGGCAGATGATGACATGGAGCCTTTTAGAAATTTGAAAGGGCTGCCTTGGGACAGCATCACTGAATACCAGTACATGGTAGAGCGAGACGGTCACCGCTCTGGACCTAGCAGAGTTGCAGCTGAATGCCAAAGGACAGAATGAATGATTATAAACTGTTTCAAACTCAAGCCAGATACAAATGAGGATAACCCGCGATTCATGCCCTTCGGCGTTATTCAGAACCCAAAAGTGGAAACGACCAGATGCTTCATTTCCAGACACGCCTACTTACTTGGAGAGATTATGAGCCTGCGATATCAGGAACCAATGTTACAATCCCTGGACGAACTGCCACTCCTCATACAATGGAGCAGTTCTGGATGGTGTTCTGAGGACATAACACGGTACATACAAATGGAAAACCCAAAAATTTCACCGAGGCGGGGAGATTGGAGCCAATGGATGGAAGTGCAGAAAGCAAGAAAGCTACTGTCAAGGGAATGAATACCCCAGGGGGCACACCGACAATCAACCCTACAACCGAGGGCAAACCAAGACCCTACAGACGAAAGAAAGCCACAGACACCCATTCTTCCACCTCACCGAGTGTCTCCAGTAACTCACCTCGACCCACTGACAGTCAGAGCTAGGAAGATGCTTTAAGTGTAAATGAACTGGACACATAAAGCGAACTCGCCCAAAGAACCCCACCCGGGTGCAAGTCATTACACCGCCATCACACAAAAGATCCCCAGGCCCAGGATGCCTCTCAATACCCTTGGAGCGAAGGGAAAATTTGAGGGTAGGCGGAAAGAGTTACCACATGGAGATGACACGGGGGCAAGGTGTCAGCTACTCCCCAATCCTTCGTGGATCAACTCTCAACCCAAAGGCGCAAAGTGACCATTTACCCCTTCATGTCCACAAGCTGTGACTTGCCTACTGAACTGCCTGTCCAGTGCAAAGCTGGTCAGGAATGTTGGACTTTTTGCAGTCTATGGACAATTATTCCAATCCCCATTGCTTAACGGGAGAGACTTAGCCACTAGGTGAAGCGGGCAATGAGAAATGGGTGAATGTTGACCGCGCCAAGCCAGGCAAGCTTCAGACCCATTCATGTTCCTAGCGTCCACAGAAACCACTCTGTTGTTACCAGAGACGCCAGAAGAGGAGTGGACCCGGATTCCGCTACCAACTCTAGCTGACAGCCACAGCACTCAGTCCCAGACCGGAACTGGAACAGCAACAGAGCACCAGCCACCCCAGCAACGCCTAACCACATCGTTCAGCTCAACACCGAGGGGCGCCATGCAGCGCCTGACTGGCAAAGCACAGACACCATACCAAAGGGCTACAGCCAGAGCTCGTGAAATACGCACAGGTTTCGCACCAGCGTCGAGAGGACGTCTCAGCCAGAGCAACAGAACAAAGACCCCGATCACCTACGATCGCTTCCATGAGGGACCAAGCCAAGTCCACAGTCTGAGGAAGAACTGGTGTCCCGCCTCAAGGGACAGTTCCAGACTGAGCAAGAAGCAGATGACAGCCTTCAGGAAGCTGAGGTGGCGGCATGGAGCGCCCCACCCCTCTCAGCTCTTCTAACCATCCCGGTGTTATTAGACCAGGGACTTTATACTACAGGAATTCTTCTGGTTGCGACACAGGGAAGAAATGGCAGCTGTCAAAAACAGTTGGTGGTTCCAATAAGTCTGGGGGACTTTAGCTGTGCCATGATCTCCCAGTGGCCATGCTGGGATGCGTGAACAGACCAAAGACAATTTGGGAAGTCCTTCTATGGAAGGGGGAATGGGCAGGACATTGCCAAGTATGTCGGTCTTGTGAGGCGTGCAAAGAGTGGAAAGCCCAAGATCTGGTCAAGGCCCCTCTTCCAGGCCACTCCCTATACATAGAGGTCCATTTCAGTGAGTAGCTGTGGTTTTCTGGGTCCTTTCCCAAGAAAGACGGCCAGAGGAAGGTACTACTGTCTGGACTTTGCGTACCCGAGATGCCAGAAGCGTAGCTCTAGGCACACCAGGGCTAAAGCTGTGTACCAGGCCCTAACGACATTTTTGCCAGGGTAGGTTGGCCCTCTGATATCCTTACAGATTCGGATCTAATTTCCTGGCAGGCACCATGAAAGACCTGTGGGAAATCATGGGGTGAATCACTTGGTTGCCACCCCTTACACCATCAAACCGTAGTAACTGTCCAGTTTGGCGATGTACATGCAGAGAGGCATTGCTGGCATATGATGGCATATATTCATTGGTGGATGTGCAGAGTGACCTAACCAATCAGCCATACCATCAGCGGTTCATTCACTGCACGTCCACCAATGTAATATTACGCCATCATATGCCAGCAATGCCCTCTCCTTTGTACATCGGCCAAACTGGACAGTCAGGTACGGAAAAGGATAAACGGACAACAATCAGATATCAGGAATGGCATATACAAACCTGTAGGGAACACTTCAACTCCCTGGCCACACTATAGCGACCTTAAGGTGCCATCCTCGCAGCAAAAAAACTTCAGGACCGCTTCAAGAGAAACTGCTGAGCTCAGTTCATCTGCAATTTGACCCATAGCTCAGATTAAACAAAGAACTAGTGATTGGACTTGCAACTTACAAAAACCAGTTTCTCCTCCTACATTGGGTTTCATCAACCACCTGCCTGCATGAAACAAGGGCCTTATCCCCCTGATTGAACTACCCTCATCTCAGAGCTTGCCCTGCATATATGTATCCTGCGCCCTTGAAATTTCCATACATGATCTGACGAAGTGGGTGTTACCCACGAAAGCTCATGCTCCCAAACGTCTGTTAGTCTATAAGGTGCCACAGGATTATTTGCTGCTTTTATGGATCCAGACTAACACGGCTACCCCTCTGATAATAGTCAATATGGCAGCTGATAAATGCAAGAGCTGGACAGCCTCTTTTGCTTCATGGAAAGAGAAAAAGCAGGATCCGGGAAACGTTATGGAGGAATAAGTGGCATGTTTGGTCAGGGCCTGGATGTGTGGGGATAGTGAGAATGCAAAAACACTAAACTCAGGTTCTGGTTCCAAATGACTGAAAAGATAGTAGTGCTGTCGCTGGTGACAGGGAAGGGAAGATACAGTGCGATGAATTTGGGAAGGAAGATGAGAACATCGGTTTGGGTCATGTTAAATTTAAGTTGATAAGATATCTGAGATGAGATGTCAGAGAGACAGGACAAGTTGTGATGTTGGATAGAGTGGAGACAGGAGCTGTAAGTGATCAGTTAAGAATACAAGACTGCATTAGATCATATTAGAAAGGTTGTAGAAAGAATAGAGATGGGGGCAAATATTGATCTTGGTGGGACCTTCTTAGAACCATGGAGGAAGGAGAGGAGGAAGATCCACTGAACAGTACACAGAAGGCTCAATCAGCAAAGTAGGGTGTAGACGAAGGGCAGATGCGCTAGAGGGGGGAAAGGGTTCAAGGAATCCTTCCTTCCTAATCTACCCATCTAGGGTTTAGCTATAATCTACTTCCTTGTCTGTCTGTCTAGGCACTTATATGGCTCTCATCACCATAGTATCCCTATGTTGGACTGTGCAAGGATAGATGGCCGCTGCCTGCATGTTCAGTGACCCCAAAGGGGACTGTTTCTATGTGGAGGAAGGGTGAGTCTGTGGCTCTTCATGGGTGCAGGCTAAACTGGCTGCATTGGAGGGCTACATCTGTTAAATAGGTGTAGAAGGATCAACCCTTCCTACATTGCCACAGGGCCAAATTCATCCCTGTGCCACTGCAGAGTCCAGTGCAGGGATCAAGAGGAAGCAGCTTGCTCCCTCTCTCCCCAATCCAGGGGCTATTTGGGATCTTTTTCCACTAGGATGCTTGCCTGAAACGCCTATTAGTGTGAATGAAAGCTACGCGTGCACTTTGGGAAGGATTATATGTCTTTTTTTGAAAGTTTAGGGCTTGAGCCTGCATTTCTATATGGGCAAAACTCTCTTTGAAGCCCATCTGAATTTCACCTGTGTACAGGTTGAAGGATAAGGTCTGTATTATCAAAATAAAAGTAAAAGGCTGTGATTTAGAGCTGGGTTTCATTCCTGTGTCTTAGTTTTGCAAGTATGCTGAGTTTTTAAAATAGTGACCCAGGCACCCTTTCATGAAAAACAGTGAGTCTTTTGTTGCATGTTAAGAACAAATTATGAAAGTTGAATTCATCAATTGGCCTCTTCCCTGCCCCATTACTTGGAATTTGAACAAAACACTGGCTTTTTTTTTTTTTTTTTTTTTTTTAAGGAAAACCAACAGTGTTGACAATTTCTCTAAATTCTGTATGCTTAGTAGTCTGTTGATTTAAATAAATTAGGAAAGAAAAATATTTTAACAGTTGAGTTGAGCTTTACTCACAGACCCTATATTAAAGATTACAGTCTCAGGTGCCTTTCAGAATTTTCTTTATGAACATATTATTAAATGTATGAACATGTTTTGATAATGTAGTGCTTAGTAATTTGTCATGATTCCTGTTCAAAATTTTAAGGTCTACTCAGCTAACCTGGGGTTGAAATTTCAGAGAATACACAACAGTAAAAATATAATAGTTAATATAATAGTAGTTTTGTTATCCAAAGAGACAGTTAAAAGGTCAAATACTCACATCCAGACAGCAAATAAACATAGTACTTTGTGAAAATCCTTTAAAAGAAGGTTGTGCATAGGTATAAAATTCTGTTCAGTCTGTAATATATTTCAGTAATAAAACTGAACATAGAAATGAAAGCCTGGAAAACTACAAGGACCTTTTATGTCCACTGGCTAAGTACATGTAAACATGGATTGACTTCTGTTTTTATAGGAGTTGTGAACTTGCTCTGTTCTCTGACATTTTATAGGTAGCACAGCATATTTGTTAGAACCAAATTCTGCTATCTGATATGCACATGCAACTCCTGGTGCACACATGTGGGAATGGAATTTGGCCCTTAGAAAGCAAATACTGTAAAATTCATGGCACTGGAGCAGAGATCTTCCTAGAATTAAATCCACTGCTGTCAGTGCACACCATCAAGAATCACCTCTGTGACTAAATTAGAACTAGAGCTGGTCAGGAAAAAAAACCAAAATGCTGTAGATAAAACAGGGAGGTCTCATGAAAACACTCCCTATATTTTGACAAACTCTAATGAATGCATTGCTTAATGAAGCTAAATAACTAGTATAGCAAATCTTTGAGTCTGTTAACTTAGATTAGTGATGGCAAACCTTAACATTGTCCTTTTTTTCTCTGTAGTGTCCACAATAGTTACTGGATGCCTTAGTACGTAGCTGTCATATTCCTTGCTTTGGTGGTGTGTTTGTGCTAGGCACTTACGTTTATATTTTTAAAGAATAAGGACTGAGGATAAAGGAATTCTCCTCTCCCGACCCCACTGAGTGTAGAGCAGCAGCAGGACTGCTCCGTGTCTTTAATTCTAGCCTCTGCAGCACCTGCACTCCATATGTAGTGGTGGGGCTTCCACTTGCTGAGCGGCGAGTGCTCCAGTCCTACGGTCCCACCCCGGAAGGCTTGCAGTGTTCAGGCACATAGAGATACCCCCCAGCCCCATGGTTCTAATCTCTGCACTGCTCGTTAACTGTGCACTCCATGCACGACTGCCATTGCACACTAGTCAATACCCCTTTGCTCACTAATACAAGTCCCTTCCTTCTTGTGCCCTTTGTAGGACGTAGACAGCTTCAGATAGCTCTTCCTTCCTGCTGATATTCAAACAAACCAATGATCCACATTCTGCCTGGGGTAGAGGGTAACAACATTGACTTGAATCCCTAACGGTGTTGTCTGTGTTGTCTTCTCTGATCCCCAGACATCTCCCTCCTGCTCCCTACCCCAGCAGAAGGCAATGGCACCTCTCTGGGCTATGTGGTATTTGCAAGGAGTATGAGAGGAGCCAGGCAGCTGTTATTCTGTGGTATACTCACTTGGGAATCCCATTTGATTTCAAGCATAAAACTGCCCGAAGATTACTTACGAGACAGCCCTACCTGAATGGGAATTCTGTGTGGCCATCCGTGAGAGAGGTTACAAGAAAGCCTGGCTCCAAAAGGAACTGGGTGTTTTACATTAGAAATTTATGTCCGGGCCTGGCTGGAAGACACTGTGGTGACTAGAGAATTACTGAAATAGTGACACCACAAGACCCTAAGACAGAAGTTGGCAACCTTTCAGAAGTGCTGTGCCGAGTCTTCATTTATTCACTCTAATTTAAGGTTTTGCGTGCCAGTAATACATTTTAACATTTTTAGAAGGTCTCTTTCTATAGGACTATAATATATAATGAAACTATTGTTATATGTAAAGTAAATAAGGTTTTTAAAATGTTTAAAAAGCTTCATTTAAAATTAAATTATAATGGAGAGCCCCCCCGGACTGGTAGCCAGGACCCTGGCAGCGTGAGTGCCACTGAAAATCGGCTTGCCTACCCCTGGCCTAGGAGACTGACAATTAATTAAAAGAGAGGGGTTTTAGGTGGTTTAAGACCCAGGTATTTGTGTTTTCCTTAGCATTTATTCAACTTCTCTGATCTATAACCATATTGAATAAAAGGAAGTTTTTGTGCGAGACATAACCACCTTAATGTGAGCTCTAAAACCTACACTGAACAAGCTTTGGGCTTTCCCAATGATCCCATGTATTCTAAGCAAAGCCATGGAAGACCAGGCTTGACAATTCCTAATGTTTCTTATTAGGCCCAATCTAGCAATAAAATTTGCTCCACTTTCTAAACAGAATTAATTAAATCAGTGCAACTCCTTTTTGTGGACACTTTGAAAACAGTTTAAGAAAGGCTAAGCTAAATGGATGCCAACCACTCAGACATTCTGAAATCAACCTACACAATTTCCATCAGCCATTTCCAATTTAGTTAAATCAGTCCAATTTCTGTGTGTAGACCAGCCTTCAGGTAAAAAAAAAATCAGCAAAGAAATCTTTAAAGGGCATGCCTTATGTGCCCCAGTAAAGAATCCCAACAGTGCTCTATGCTCAGTTAAAAAAAAAATCTTTTGCAGGTCACCTTTAGGGATGTATTTAATTTCTGTTGATTTTCATAATTTATCTAAGGGCCACATTGGTTAATGCTTTCAGTTGGATCTAAGTTTACTGGAACAGATACTAATATAAGTGAATAGTGGTTAAATTAATTTTCCATGTGAGTCCCACTCTTGATACACGTGAATTTTTGGTGTAACCTGGAGTTAATTCGTTGGAAGACATCCCTGGAAGTCCAAAGCAAGCTCCACTAACGTTGTGTAATTGTATCAGGTGTGGGTTGCTCGGTTTCAGTCTTTGCTAGTGTACAGATTCTAATGTCTTATTTTAAACGAGAACAACCAACGCTGTGGCCTCTCTTTTTCGAAATACAAGAGATTAGGGGAAAGTGAACCTCCCGCCAAATCCTTTCCCCCTTTCGGGCTGGGGAGACCCCCTACTCCCTGAGCCGATCTCTGTGTCTCGGGGCAGCTCTTTGTGTCAGTCTGTCTCTAACACAGCTTGTCCCGCACAACGCACCGGCTTCACCCCCTCCTTGCCTCTCGCCCTCCTCCTCCTCCTCCTGCCACTGCCTGCCCAGGGGAAAGGACCCTGCGGCCAATGGACTGCAGCCTCCTGAAGTTCCGCCCTCCTCCCCGCACGAGGAGCAGGTCCCAGGTTAAACAGCCCCTGCCTGGGCTGCCGAGCTTGAGTGAGCGATTGTCCCCGCAGAGCTTCGGAGGCAGAGCCGCCAGCCCCGAGCCGCGCTCCATGCCCCTGGCCGCTTAGGGGCCAGCTCCAGCATCCCTCTCCTGGTCCCCAGAGGCGCGGCAGGAGCCGAGAAGCGGAGCTGAGCAGGGGAAGGGGGCTGGGCTGCGCTCTCCCGCCACTTCACTAAACATGCCGAGCAAGCGCCAAGTCACCGTCCTGCTCCTGCAAGTTCTCCTGCAGTTGTGCCCGGGCTCTGGCGTCCAGCCTGCCCCGCAAGGTAAGGGGCAGCGGCCCTTCTGCAGCCGGACGCGCGAAGGGGCGGTGATAGGAATAGGTGAGGCGCTTTCCCAGCTGACTCGCCTCCGGTCGATGGGTAGTTATTCCGCTGAGGTGCATTGTCGTGCTACACAGCAGGTGACTGGACTGGAAACATACGGAAGCAGTGATAGAAACCCCAGGATCTCTCCCCTGAGACAAAGATGGGTAAATCTCCTTGGGGTCATTATTTAACCCGTGAAAGGGGCTAAGGTAGCACAGCAGAACAGTGTCTCATTCAGAGACATGGGAATCAAAGCTGATTAACTGAATAGGTAAGCACCAGGGTCTCAAACTTTTAAAGGAAAAGGAAAGTTTCTGTAAATGGGCAATGAGATGCGTCTATGTCAGTACTGGGCTGGGATCATGTTTATTCTAGATACCCAGATGTGAGGAAACCACGTGTTTTCACATGCGTCTGTGACATGTCTCACCTCTTAGCGACATTCTGTAGGGTTATTCTTCTTATCGCCTATCTTCTAGTCCCCTCGCCTCTGGTCTTTGTTCTTCCCTCCTCTATCCCAGTACACAGGAACCCTACCTATGTGAGGACAGTGTAATTAAGGATTAGACCTAGGCGCAGTTCTTTCTATTCCTGGTTAGTTTTATAGTGGTTTACTCTAAAATACCCCAAAAGGAATGAATGTGTCAGGCACAAACAACATCCTACTTTATTGAAGGCTCGGTAAAGCAAAAGTGCCTTTAATATGTTAAGAGTTGGTGCCAGCCTGAGCTGACCACTGGGTAGTGGAGGGGGGGAAGCAGAAACAAAATCTTAAGTTAGTGAAAGTTCTCTTCCTTAGAGAATTTGAGAAGTGACTCATTTGACTTGGTATTATTGATAACGTTCTGGTAATGTCTGGATGCTGTGTTGTTTAATTTCCCAGTAACCTCTACTTGTATTTATCCACCTGTTTGCACATTTTGATTTGAACACTAACCTTGTAACTGAGAGATGTGATTGCTTTAGGGGAAATTCTTCCATAAGTTTGGAAAGAGGCTTCGTTTAAACTTTGTAAAGTAGCATACTCTCTGCAACCGCTTACAGTTACAGTGTATTTGCTTTTGAGGCAAAAGATGGCATTCTCTGGAAATTATGGTTGAGATTTTCAAAATATAGACACACATCTTTGGACAGCTTTAAAAATCGGAATCTTTAACTTTTATTGACTTATTTTTATTCAGTATTACTTTAAAAAAAAGTCTGTTTTGTAGACAAACAGTACATATGCCAGGTTCCAAAGGCTGAAGTAGCATTTTATATTAAATAGGCTTTCAATATCCAAGTATACATTTAGAGTAAGTATGCATTGCCTCTTCTATTTCCTACAGATTCTCTTCTACAGCTAATATAAGAATCTGGGCAGGGGTTGTCTCTTTTCCTTAGACTGCACTATGTGACCATTTTATGATGATTTCATTTTATATATACGATGTTTCCTTACTGGTCCAGTGTGGTTCAGTTGGTAGAGCTCTTACCTCAGAGCCAGAAGAACAATGATTCAAGTACTCTCCAAGACCTGTATATAGACCAAATGTTGATATTGTGTGTACCGCACTATGAGAGATGCTGCCTTTGTATATTATAACATGTTTGAGAAGTGGAGTGAGGTTTGGTGACTGCAGCAGGTGACTAGGAGTTAGAACTCCTAGTTGGATTTTGTTCCCAACTCCTTGTGTGAACTTGGGGAAGTCACTTACCTGCTTTGTTTCTTAGGACTGGTCTGCACTATAAAATTAAGTCTATATAAGTCACCTTGTGTCCATCTGTGTGTTCATGTGTCCATGCTTACATTTGTCTCCGGCCAATGTAAGTGCCCTGTTCCAGCAATGCAGTAAACCCACCTCCCTGAACAGTCGCTACTGAGGTTGACACAGTGCGAGTCTAAACGCTGCATGGCCTGTGTTGACCCTAACAGTCCTCCAGCAGCTGTCCCACAATTCCCCATTCTCCGTGACAATGACCGCTGGGGTCACAATTTTAAAGTCCTCTGCCCTGAGAGATCACAGAGACTGGAAGACACCCTCCTTTTTAGAACTCCTTGTGTTTTCCAATTGCCTTTTCCTGATTGCTCACCTTGGCAAGCACACCTTGGTTGTGTGCAACCACTTAGTCAACCATGCCAGCTCCATGCACTAAACACACTCCTGCCTGGTATTGGATCTGCTGGGCCTGTGTGGAGAAGAGGCTGTGCAAGCACAGCTATGGACCTGCCATAAAAACATGGATATCTACCAGCAGATTGCACTGGGGATGCAAGCAAAGGGGTACACAGAGATCAGCAGTAGTGCTATGTGAAAGTGAAGGAACTTTGCCAGGGATAACACAAGGTCAGGGAAGCCAACAATAGATTTGGTGCTGCTCCACAGGCATGCCGCTTTTACAATGAACAGCATGCCGTAGTTGGTGGAGACCCCACCAGCACCCTGCCGACCACTGTGAGGAGCACAAGACAGAGATCCCTGCCGTGAACAGTATAGAGGAAGGGTGTGGGGGAGACACTGAAGGAGTGTCCGGCCATGCAGCAAGCCAGGACCTGTTTGAGACTCCACCACAGTCTAACCAGTTCTGCCAGGCGAGTGGCGTGAGTTTGATGGAGGGGAAGGGAATTTTGGTAAGTGTGTGCATGCATTTTTTCCTCACAGTGTTTAAATTTAAAGATGGCACCTGGCACATCCATAAGTTAATAAGACAAGGGTATTGATTTTTCATTATTTTACTTGTATGAGAAGCAGTAGAGGTACAACAGAGAGAGAGTTGGCATCTGCCTCTCATTCTCATGTAGAGTTAGGCAGGGGCAGCATGTGGAACAGTTTGTTTACATACACAGAGTTGTCCATTTTGTCTTCCTGAGAGATTTTCATGGAGATACTCTGCAATCCTTTCCAGAAGGTCTCTGGCGATGGCTGCCTTATTTTTTCCTCAGTAGTAGGACAGGTTTTCCACCGCACTCTGCAGTGAATTCGTCTGGCATCATCTCAGTAAACAGGGTAACAGCATACAAGCCTGGCCAACTTTGAGACACCAGTAGTATCTTTGTTCTGTGTCCTTGTGATCCTCAGGAATGAGAGATCATCTAAACCCATCACCACTTGTGAAGAATAAGGCTAATATTCAGTATCATTGGCCTATATTGGGTCCATGGAATGGGGAGTGAAATTTTATAGCTTCATGCAACAGAACAGCCGTGGCTGGGGCTGAAGAGCAGTGCTGTGCTGAGGGTCTCTAAAGCTGAATTGTCAATAATCATTTATTATTAAAAGTATTTATGGGACTACAGTGCCCCTACACACCTGCAGAACACCTGACCTTGATGAGGAAAAAGAAAAGGACTAGGGAGGACATGTTCAGTGAGATCTGCAAGTCAGTGCTTCATTGGACCATGAGCAAAGGGCTTGGAAAGCCAATATGACTGACAGCATGGAGAAGGAAGGAGTACAGAAGAAAGGCACAAGAGTCCCAGCAGGACAAGGAAAGGGAAATGCACGAGGACATAATGGGTGTTCTCAAGCAGCAAATCCAAATGCTGCAGATCCTGGTTGACCTACAGTTCCAGAAATCCCAGACTCTCCAGCTTGTGCAGTCTTTGGAGAAATCCATGGGTGCTGTGCCCTACACACCCCTATATGCCACATGGCATCATGGGCTGCATTCTTAGCACTTCTCCTCCATGGCAGTGGACAGCAAGGAAAACCACCACTTCTCAGAGGTCTGTGAATGTGAACAATGGTTGTTGTACGTGAAGCCACAATAGACTACATTTGTGCATGAAAATGGACAGAAATGTTCATTCCCTTTCCAATTTTAAAGTTCCACTCCGTTAATTCATATTAAACATTTGTGTTACATTGCCTGTGTTTTTTTGCACTTTGTTTATTTCACTGCTTTTCCTACTCAAAGTTATATTTTTGGAGATCTAAATTATCTTTTTTAGTTCACAACAAATACTGCAGAATGCACACTGGTACGTAAAGCAGACAGTACTTATAAGTGTACAGCCACCACATAATTCATAGATTCAGTTAAAGATTCATTCATATTTATAAATATGCACTGAGCACTACACAATTTTTAGCAGCACCCAAAGCTCCAGGCCCAGAGAACCCTCCAGCAGAGAACACTACTCTGGCTGACAACTAAAGTGCTCTTTCAAAGCCTCCTTCAACAACATAGCTTCATGTTGGGTCTTCTAATGGCCCTTGTGTTTGGCTGTTCAAAGTCAGAGCTTGCTCCCCCTTCACCCTGGCCACAGTATTTTTCTCCTTTGCCTCACAGTTATTATGCAGGACACAACAGACAGCTATAACCATTGGGATATTTTTCTTACTGTGATCCATTCTAGTGAGTAAATGCCATCAGTGCCCCATCAATCTACCAAAAGCTCATTCAATTGTCATTCTGCACCTGCTGAGCCAGTAGTTGTCTCTTTTCTTGGTGCTGTTGGGGTGGCCAGTGCACAGCATGAGCCAAGGGAGGAAAGGGTAGACTAGGTCCCCTAGAATCACTGCTGGCATTTCAATATCAGCAGTGGTAATTTGCTGGTTGGGAAAGAATGTCCTGTGTTCTTAAAGATGTGAGTGCAATCTGTCACCAGCCCAGGCTGATATCAATGAAATATCCCCAGTGATCTATCAATGCTTGCATAACCATAGAATAGTACCCCTTTCTGCTCATGTACTATGGCAAGATGAGCTAGTGTCAAAATAGGGCTATGCATGTTGTCTGTCACCCTAATGTGCTGCAAATCCATCCACTATGTCCTGCACATTGCTGAGAGCCACTGTCCTGCAGATCAGGAGACATTTAATGGACCTACAAATTTGTATGCTCCCACTGTGCATTTTCCAACTCCAAAATGATTTCCTGCTGACTGGTAGCAATCTGGTGTTGCTTCTGGAGTATGATTGCCACTCATTTCTCCACTGTTAATGCAAGCTTTCATTCTGATGCACCTGCACTGGAGGACTGGGCAAGCTTGGCACACAGATGAAGGAATGTGGACTCTCTCACACCTGGAAGTTCCTTGTTGTTCCTAACCTGCACTACGATGCAATCTCATCAGTAGGTGCTCTTTTCTTGGGCCCAGAAGTGGTGCTTCATCGTCTGCAGCTGCTCCGTGAACACCACCGACAACCTTGAACTGTTTTTCACTATGTTCCTTAGCAAACTATCCCTAAAGAAATCCTCATGTCCCCTGTTGTTGCAGTACTTCCTGCGAGTCTGCAAAAATGGGAAAATCAGGTATCCTATATTTGCAGCATTCATGAGAACAATGCAGAGCTTTGTGGGCTCCATGGTTCTGTCAGAGATGGCAGACACCAAAAATGCTATGTGTTTTTTTCTTAAAAATAAGTCTTGAAAATTATGTGATATGGATGGCATTATGGAATAGAGAAAGTTGCATGCTGGGAACTTGACCCCTAGCTTCCAGAGGTCCCTGGGTGAGCATTTCTATCCCACAACACATTGTGAAAATTTCCCAAAAGGCATCTTGCCAGCACATGGTGAACTGGTATACCTGCACTTCGCTTTGCATTGACACAAGCACTCTTGGTGAGTATGTGCAGTGGCAATGCAAGCATGTATGCATAGGAGAGAGAGACAAATTTCAGCGGCTATACGCTGATGTAACTTGCGTTGACCAAAGTTTGTAATGTAGGCATGGCCTTAGTTTACTCATCTCTAAAATGACCACAACACTTACCTACCTCAGAAGGGTGTTTTGCAGATTAATTAATGTCTGGAAAGCACTTTGAAATCCTGGCATGAATGTTCCTTTAACAATGGAGTATAACACACGTGAATAGATAAGTTCTGATGTAATTACTTTCTGTCACTGGTAACTTGATGTTTTACTAAGGTGACCCACCAACTGCCTTTTTTCTTTTCTTGTGCACCCAGGATCCAAATTCACGGGTGGAAGAGCCCAAAATCATAGGCCAGAGTCGTCCTCCTCTGCCACCTCCTCCTTTTTACCCTGCCAAGGAGTCGCTCACTACCTGCAGCAGCACCCTTCGCGCTGGCACTGCAAACCTAATCCTGGCTTAGGTTTTGCGGTGGTGGGATTCGAGAGCTAGCCCACCCTGCACTTACCCTGCAGCATCTGCTCCTATTCTATGGAGCTGGGTTCAACTCCATGCTCTGGGTCTTGCAACCTGGCTCATTGGGCTGCAACGCCATTCAGGTTTGGCCAGGACACCCTTTCATCATGGGTGGCCTCTTCTTCCCTTCCTCAAACCAAGTCCTCCCTTCTAAACCAGGCCCACAACCCATCTAGAACCTTCCCAACCAACTGATGGGTTGCAACCCACCATTTAAGAAACATGGCTTTATATAATAAGAGTATACTACACAGGAAGTCAGTGCTCCACTCTATTTCAGTAAATGTTTAGGCTGCAAACATACCACATGTTCAACAACATTAACATTTTTACTGGATCAAATTTAGCTTGAGTGTAGCAGTTAAACTCTGGGAATTGCACCAGTTTACATTAAGGATGCATTTGGTCCATTGTACCGTTTCAGCCTTCTCCATCATCTTGATAATATACTAGACAACATTCTCATAAACAACCAAGGCTGAGGGGCATATAGCGGATTTTAAACATTTTTAGATTTACTTTACAAGATGATAATTACTTACCAAAAAAATAGCACGTGTCTTTCCGCTAATGACAATAATAATGAAACTGTACTGTCCTTTACAGTGCTTTCCCAGAAAAACAAGATTATTAAAAAACAGAATTAGAAAACATCTGGATACACAATATGACAGGGACAAACAAACATGACTTCTGGAAAAGGAAAATCATACCTCTCAAATCTACTAGACTTCTTTGAACCTATCTACAAAAGTAAGAGGTAAAATATGGTCATGGTTTAGAAGCTGACAACAGAGACAGAAAACAAGGAGTACGAATAAACTGTTAATTGTCGACATAACAAAAAGTTAACAGTGGAATGCCCCAAGGTTCCATATTGGGGATGAAATTCTGTCCTCACTGATGTCAGTGGGAGTTTTGCCGTTGATTTCAATAGGGTCAGAGTTTCATCCTAGGGTCAATGTTGTTTAATATGTTTTCATAATTATCTGGGAAGTGGGTGAACAGTGATGTAGGAAGATTTTCAGTAGACAGAATTATTTAGGTTAGTCCTGACTAGAAAAAACAATGTCAATCAGATCTAACAAAGCATGATGGCAGATTAAATCCAGAATTGACAAGTGCAGGGTAGTGTGTAGTGGAAGGAATAACCTGAACTTCTTGTACACATAGCTAGATTCTAAATTAACTATAACCACACAGGAAAAAAACCTGAAAGTCACAGAGGACAGCCCAATAAAAATTTATTTTCAGTGGGAAATGGTAGTCAAAAATATTAGAATGCATGAAATATGAATTATAAAATAGTACTGAAAATTATAATACCATTAAGTAAAATATTTGTATGCCTTCATCTGGGATAACATGTTTGATTCTGATTATTGCATCTCACAGAAATAGAACGGGTTTAAAGATGGGTGACAAAAATTATTAGAGGTCTGGAAAGACTTACATATGAAAATGGACTGAAAAAGAGGACTGTTTAGTTTAAACAGGGGACAATAAGAGATACACTTGAGGTGTACACATTTATGGGTGTTATAAAGAAAAAATAGAAATTCCTGATTTTCTTTCTCGTAATACAAAAACAAGAGGACAGTCAATGAAACTGAAAAGTAACACCTATAAAATTGATAAAAAATTTTCCTTCAAATCATCATGGTGATGCATCTATTACTTACAAGTCTACATTGTCTGACACGCTTTGTTGGTCTGTTGCATTGGACGGGAGCCCTTGTCTGCTGGTCTCCTCCCTGATCCCCTCAATAGCTTCCCTCATTGCCTTCATTCTCCCAAGCTCCTTTCTCCTCTAAGAACCTCACATCTTCTCTTTGAGAACTCCCAGGTGCACAGTTAGTCTTAACATTTTTGCGTAGGCCTCCAAAAATATTTTGTCACTCTCTTCAAATGTAAATGATCCCCCTCCAACATTATCACGCTGCACTGTACAGGTCCATCCTAAGGAATTTGGAAAGAGTTAGTAAGATGATTCTTGGGATACGCTGCAAACTTTGTTATCCAGGGTTCTTTCAACTCAAAGCTCTTGGTAACTTTTACTCTATGTGAGATGGTGTCAGGAAATAAATCAGGGAAGACACAGCCGTCCAACTGATAGATGGCTGACACAAACAGGACAACACAAGAGTGCTTACACTTAAAGCTAAACTTTACTTAGTCTCAGGAAGGATAGACGGGTAAAAGGGAGGAGGTGTTGCTTTATATATTAAAAATGTACACACTTGGACTGAGGTGGAGATGGATATAGGAGACGGAAGTGTTGAGAGTCTCTGGGTTAGGATAAAAGGGGTAAAAAACAAGGGTGATGTCGTGCTAGGAGTCTACTACAGGCCACCTAACCAGGTGGAAGAGGTGGATGAGGCTTTTTTTAAACAACTAACAAAATCATCCAAAGCCCAAGATTTGGTGGTGATGGGAGACTTCAACTATCCAGATATATGTTGGGAAAATAACACCATGGGGCACAGACTATCCAATAAGTTCCTGGACTGCATTGCAGACAACTTTTTATTTCAGAAGGTTGAAAAAGCTACTAGGGGGGAAGCTGTTCTAGACTTGATTTTAACAAATAGGGAGGAACTCGTTGAGAATTTGAAAGTAGAAGGAAGCTTGGGTGAAAGTGATCATGAAATCATAGAGTTTGCAATTCTAAGGAAGGGTAGAAGGGAGTACAGCAAAATAGAGACAATGGATTTCAGGAAGGCGGATTTTGGTAAGCTCAGAGAGCTGATAGGTAAGGTCCCATGGGAATCAAGACTGAGGGGAAAAACAACTGAGGAGAGTTGGCAGTTTTTCAAAGGAACACTATTAAGGGCCCAAAAGCAAGCTATTCCGCTGGGTAGGAAAGATAGAAAATGTGGCAAAAGACCACCTTTGCTTAACCACAAGATCTTGCATGACCGCCAGAATAAAAAGGAGTCATATAAAAAATGGAAACTAGGTCAGATTACAAAGAATGAATATAGGCAAACAACACAGGAATGCAGGGGCAAGATTAGAAAGGCAAAGGCACAAAATGAACTCAAACTAGCTGTGGGAATAAAGGGAAACAAGAAGACTTTTTATCAATACATTAGAAGCAAGAGGAAGACCAAGGAGAGGGTAGGCCCACTGCTCAGTGAGGGGGGAGAAACAGTGACAGGAAACTTGGAAATGGCAGAGATACTTAATGACTTCTTTGTTTCGGTCTCACTGAGAAGTCTGAAGGAATGTCTAACATAGTGAATGCTTATGGGAAGGGGGTAGCAATAAGCCATAGTGGTTTCAGGCACTTTACTGGTTTGTCAAAATCTCCCCCTATAACTTCACTGATTCATTTAAATAAAGAATGAAAGAGTGTATGTGTTTGGGGGCGTGTTTGGCTGCATGAATTGAGACCTGCTGCTTGTTCCTTTCAGTTCTAGCAATTTGCCCATAAGTTTGTTTTCAAGTCCAAGGAAAGGGGCTAGCAGATAACTTTTCTTAAAATGAAAGTGTGATTCTCTTTTACATACCTTCTTGTTCCTTCCAACCAGATCATGGGCTTGCTGGGGCCCCAAAGTTGGCTGTATCCAGAGAACAGTGCTAAGTATGTAGGCATACCTGTAGGAGGGTAGACGCTTGTCCCGGCCAGCAACTGTTGCTAGAAAGTGAGTGTCTTGCACCGGGATGGATTTGATCTGCATTGAAGTCAATGGAGATTCATTCTAATTCATCCCAGATACATGGATTTGGCACTTATTTCCAAAAGAATCCCATCAGTGCTAAGAAGTTGTGCTTTATTAGAACCCAAACAATTCAAATACATCTTTTAAACATGAAAATGCTTTTTGAAGGGCATTTTACCTGAGTAAAGACTTCAGGAGCAGGCCTCAAGTGATCAAACACATACAGAATTTCTAAATACTTCATAAATACCCTAATATAATGTATTCATTTACCAACATTTAAGTCAGATTTAGTTTTAAATGTCTGAATAAATTGAAGCTTAATTCATCTCATAAGAAATTAGCTAATATAAAATATGCTCTTGACACAGAGCTATTTACTAATATATTCCCTTTTCAATAACTGGTTTAGCATTTAACAGACCTAGAAAATTTCTATTCTATGCCAGTGTTATAACTTAAAAGATTTAGCTGCATATTTTGGGTAGTTATTACCTGCAAGAGTTTGCTGTATGAAGTAGTGAGTTGTCCTTCTGTCTTTGATTGGGGCTATGTGGCTGCTTTCTATGCGCCAAATGTGAAGAGGTGTCAGTCCCTCCTCCACCATATCACTGATCTAAGTAGAAGTGAGGGCTCAATCCTTCTTGGTTGCCCTGTGTATATAAGGAAATTGTTTTTGGATATAAATTAAATGCTAGCAATGGCATTTTGTGAGGTGGCTCTCAGACATTCATTTCTCTGGTATTCGACAATAAATCTTGGGTACATTTAGGGCCTAGTCCTTCTTTTGTAGTGTACCATAACCAACTAGTAAAGTCAGTGGGAGACTGAGGTGCATAAGAATCAAGCCATTAAATAGTAGAATATTGGTGCAACTTTCAATAGGTTTATAAGAAATGAAGGCCGCCGCCTATAAGGGGAGAACCTCCTTCTTTCCTCATTCTGTGGGGGAATTCCATTTGCATCCAAATGCAATGGGGAGTGATTCTGCCCTCTAACCCAGCTGGTATCCTTAGACTTGCACAGAACTTGGGAGCACCATGGAATCCCAGTGTCTCTTTACAGCTGAGATGTTTTCATGTGATCCTGGAGGAAACTGTGTTCCCACATAGTTCCTTCTGTTGGCTGCCCTGGAGACAACTGCTGCCCCAGGTGTAGGGAAAGGTGCATTCAGTGGAATGGATCAAATTCATTATACAGAGCAGTCACTTTGAAATATAATGTGGACTGAGTCAAAATTGTTATAGCTGAAGGACAGAGTTATAGGAGATGAGGCCAGGCAGAGCAGGCCTATCTGTCCCTGACCCTTTCAGCCCAAACCTTATATTATAACCTTGGGAAACTGAGGCAGAGCATACCACAGAGCTGCAGTTACCTTTCTTCTTCCATCTTAAACCCCCATTGAGTTCCACCAGTTTTTGTCTTCATGTTAGTGAGAGAGTGGGGTAATATGGCCCTAACATAATGGAGCTATTAAAAGGGTTTACCATATGTACAGCACTGTGACTATATAAACAGAACTACCACAAGTTTACTGAAGTGGTTCCCTTGTAATTAGTTCTTATCGGAAGGAGATTGGAAGTATGCAATTTTATTAATATTTGGTTTATATCTGAGATTTGCAAGATTTCTAGTAGCATCGTTGATTTGGTTTGGAGGCATTTAATTAACTTTTTCCCTCCCATCTATATTTATTGCTTAAAAAGCAGCAATAATTAACCAGCATAGTAAAAGCACAATATTTCATCAACAGAAAAGTGTGCCTCTGTTTCAATTCTGTCTTAGAAAAATGTATTCAAAGATTTGGAAATATTGAGAAAAGCGTGATTTGATATGTGTTAAAAAAGAAAGTGAGAGAGAGTCTGACTTAGAAGCATAGAATATCAGAAAAAGGTCTATATGCATACTTTAAAAGTTAAAGAGAATTCAAGTAGATTTAATTATGTCACTCCTTTCAGTTTCTTAATCTGTGCCTTCATATGTGCCTTGATTTGATATCAGTACTATGAAGAGAATGTGGGTTTTATTTACATAAAAATGTCTTCTTTTAGCCTTCTGGAAAGTCAGCAAAAAAAGTAGTCATTTATATCATATTAGATATCTGCCTAGGTAGACTATATTAACTGAAACCAAAATATTTGTACTGTACAGTACAGTGCACTGAAAATTCTTTACATGCAAATTTTGACTTTAGATCTTGGACTTGATTGGAGCATGAATGACAGGGTCGAATTTATAAAAACAACAGTGGGGTATGAGATTTCTGTTAAAAAGATGAATTTTAGAAATCTGCATTAAAAGATTTTAATAATTTGAATTGAAAAATAGAGCATGCTCGTATTTGAGCAATAATAGATAATGCTTGCTAACAGCTGTTGCTAAAATGAAATAAGTGATAACAAAAACCGTAAAGAGTCTGATGTCATGAGTGAAAAATTGCCTTATATATTCTAGTTGCAGTTCAGAGAGAATTTGGATTAATTGCTAAAATATTCCCGTGACAACAAAGAATAGTTTCTATCCCCCAAAGAGAAGTCATTGAGGGGTATTAGATGAACTTCTCTTGGGTCATTATTGTACTATGATTTGATACACAGTTTACCTACCAACTTCCCAAATCCTTTTATTTTACAGTTTTTGATCTTCTTTCATCTCCCAGCCAGAGACTGGTAAACTTTCTACAGCAAGTACTTGCTGATCCTACATTGAATGAAGTATATGTGCTCTCAACGCTCAAATTGCAGACAAAGAGTACAGCCACCATATTTGGCTTATATTCTTCAGATGACAATAGCAAGTATTTTGAATTTACAGTGGTGGGGCGATTGAATAAAGGTAAGTCATTTGACCCCAACCCCCTTATTTTATGGATCTACAAATATTGACATGTCTGCAATAGTCTTTACAAATGTTATTTGCAGCTACTCTTTTGTTATTTATTTCACTACTCATCACCTGCTCATTCTACTGCTCAGGAAGATATAAGTGTTGGCAACATTCTTTTCTCTGCTTTTATGCTTCCTTGCACAGCACTGATACTACCCTGATGCCTACTAGGAGAAGCATGCAGAGCAAATCAACTGGAGTCTCTACGTTCTACCAGCCAGCTTGCTACAAGCAAGCGCTGAATGGCTCCTAAAGAAACATGTAAAGTTGTTTTCCTTTCTTTTCCCCCTTGGGACAATAACTGCTTCATATTACTAAGGAATGTGATAGACACACGCACATGCTGCCTCATGCATATGAAAGAAGGGTACTTGCGCCATGGACCTGAAGTTTAGATTTGACTGTGCAAAGCAAATGTTCCTTGCACTTATAGAATCTTTTGGGTGATGAAGAAATGTTTGTTCTCTGTTTATTGGAACCAGTTAATTAAGAGTCACCGTACAGACTTGAGCAAAGTTAGAAATGTGTTTGTTGAGAAATTTTAAGTTAGATATAGGAAAATTCTCTGACTCACTTAAAACAACTTTTATTTTTTTTAATTAGAAAATACAAAGGTGCATACAGAGAAAACCCTTAAAATCAAAGGTCTGGTCCTATAGCTCCAGGAAACTGCTCTTGAAGTCAATGAGTAAGAAATGCAGGATCAGGCACAGTGTTTACACACACACACACACACACACACACTTTTTATTGAAAAAAAATAAGTCACGCTTGTGTCTAATTTGCAAGAACTTTTGCATGCCTTCAGATCTTTCTTGGTATGAATTAAGGAACAGACTTTTTGAGCTTAATAGACAATGTTTAAGTTGTTCCTTGGCAGTTCTGATTATGTTTTTATTGCACACAGGGAACACGAATTGATCCCTCTGTGTCAGGATTGAGGTATATTGATGGAAAGTGTGGAGAAGCGTGCACTGCCACTACTCATTTCCTTTTGGACTCTTGAATACGTAGAAAACTTCACTCTACAAGGCTGCTACTCTTGCACCATTATATGATAAATTCAGATTTAAGATTAGTTAAAGAGACAGAACTTCCTCAGTAGAGCTGTCCATTGAGATCTAATCCCCCCATTATTTTAGTGTGGTTTGCCTAGGACATGCACCTATATAATTAGTTAACATTTGTTAAGGGCTTTGAAAATATCCAACATGCAGTACAATAGCTGTAGGCAGTAGGTTAGAATGCTCATTGGAGTGGGTCTTTTCACTACAGCTCATCTTAGTTAGATGATTGCATGGAATCTGGGGATGATTTGGCATCCTTTTGAGGGTAAATATAGTATTATTTCAAAACTTTATTGTTATGCACATTGTGGGCCCAAATGGCAAATGGACACCTAAACAAGATGTGAAATATAAACATTTTTATTTCATAATATAGGGGCATAATATTTCCACTGATGCATTCAGTGTTGATCTAAGCAACCCGAAGTAGGAGTTACTTATCTGTGACTGTGCCATGTTTGAAAACTGGGTCCAGATGTTTTGCACACATTCTGGTTTTGTTTTGGTTGATTCTATTGTAAGTATGTTCATGTCTGTGTGAGGTTTACAGCAGAATAATTGGATGTGGGTTCTCTCCCATCCCATCACCCCCGGATTTGCTAAGTCTACACTAAGGTCTTTTCTGTACCAGAAAGGTGCACTGGTTTAACCAATTCAATCTAGTTAAACTGCTGTAGACTTCTAATGTCAATGTACAGTAACTGGTTTAAATCTTGCTTATATCAAATTAGTGTAAGTCAGTCTTACTGATGCAAGATAATTTGAGAGAAGCAAGAGGTGAACCATTTTAAGTGTATCTAGATTAGGGATTTGCACCTGTTTAAGTAGGTAACTTTTTTTTAGTTTGATCTCATTAAACTGGTGCGTTTTTCATAGACAAAAAGCTAAAATTCCCCTGTAGACTTCTCATGCTCACTGTTTAATAAGGGCACTTGGAGAAAAACTGTTCTCACATAACAGAAGTACCTCTTTTACATCAATGTTTCTTTTAAAATCTAAATACAATTGGTATAGCTTAACAGCTCTGTGAGCCATAGTCTATTACTATGCTGCAGCTGTCGTTTCACTGAACGTTTTCTAAGCTTAGACCATTGTATTGGCTTTCAGGAGCCAGAATGACAGTGAATATGTTTTTTAGACAGTGCAAGTAACTGAACACTTCATTATCTACAGGTCATTCGTGTCAAGCATTCTGGTGGTGGGAGGGTACATGCAGGATCACAGGTGATTTGAGTGTAACTGGGGCTGTAGTTCATCAAAATTTTGCCCTCATCTTCTTCGACAGACTGTTCCAGCCCCCTCAACGGACCTTTGGCTTTGGCCCAATAATGAGTCCTTGGATCTTCCTCTCAAGCCAGACAGTTCAGCTGTTCTAAAGCTCTCCTGGCAGGTAGCCAGCAATCAGTTGTGTGCTCCACCACTGTCCTCTGGTTTCTCTCTCACTGACTCACTGCTGTGTTCAGTCATTCTGGCTGCAGGGCCCAGTTCCAAGGATCCTGCTTTAATATACCCCCATGCACGTAGCAGTCACATAAGTAAATGCCTGCAACATAGAGCTGGCAAGTGAAACTCAGCATTTGCCAGCAAGCAAAGTCGCTTTTTGTCAAGTTACTGATGACCCCATGCGATCCTAAGGAAATCTCATGTCTGGTTGTTTTTGTACATAGAAAATGGTGAAAATAATTGAGTCATTGATGGCAACTGCTGAGATTTCCAGAAAGGATATATAAACTAAAGAAAGAAGGGACCACACACTGGTATAAATCAGATCCATTGGAATTACTGTGGATTTTTACTGGTAAAACAGAGCGAAAGCTGGTTCTTTATATTTAAGAAATGACCAAAACAAATGATATCAATGTAGTGTCCAAAGAAAATTCTAAGGAAGTTCAAAACACATCGGAAACACAAAGAGTCATTAATAGTATAAAAAGAATAGTGGAAATCCCAAACCTTAGAATAAATGGCAACTGGAGATGTCATGATAACTGCCTACAAGTATTGAAAGAGTTTAAACACCTGTCTCCTGTTTCTTCGATTCTAGAGGGTTGTAATCATAAATATATCATATGTAATATGTGCCAAGTGGCTTTACATTCAGGGAGCATTTTTGTAGTTTCCCCTGCATCCTACCTACAGACCTTCTGCCTCACACACACAGACTCATTGGGTAACTTACAGATTTCTCTTTCCCGAGAGCAGTAAAATGCTGCAAAGTCTGGATACTAGCTAGGAAAGATGTTCCAGCAGCTTTTTTACCCTTTCAAAAAGAAGTTGCAATTAAAAAAAAAATCCTCCAAACACTTTTCTAAGATTCCAAAAGAGGAAAGAAGTACATCACTATTGTTTATATATGTAATTAGCCTTGATTTTAAACAAAATTTGAAACAGTTACCATCCCCTTGAGATGGACCCCTAGGAGTCCAAGTTTGTAAGTATCTGGATTTCTTAGCCAGAGCGAGTGATATCACAAAAAAGGGCCAGATTCCAATAACGTTACTTAAGCTAAATCAAAGGGATCTTGGAAAGTAGCTCTATGTGCTACAGATGTGTCCTCCCTGCTGCTATTATCGATAGCCACATATGCTCAGCCAGGTTGTCCCCCCATAAGAGGTTGTGGACAAAGGAAGGTTTAGCAGGTAACCATGGGGATAAGTCCTGAGTGGCGTCGAGGAGGTGTTTCATTCTTGCTTGTAGATTCAGTTTCCTTAGGGGATAGATTTTTCTTTTCCAATTTTACTTATTTTTAAGTTTTTTTTCAATATAGTAATATAGTTAATAACAAGAGTGTCTTTGTGCAAAGTGCAGTCTATCCTGGGAGCCAGGCAAGTACCTCAGGTAAGATAAGCCAGGTGTTTGACAACTCTGATCAGGAAGCATTAAAAGAAGTGAGATTTTAATACTATGTTTGCGTTCTCTGTGTTACTTTTTGTATTCATTTTGTGTTCATTGTATTGAAAGACAGAAAGAAATGGAATCAAGTAATAACTAACACATTTGACTGCACAATTGTTAGTATCCTTTGCAGAGATGTTATGCTCATTACTGAAACATATACTCTAGCTATGCATTTCTGCTGCAGAGTAACTTTTAGGATGTCGAATATAATTCTGCCATACTATTAATTGCACATTAACAGTGATACAGCATTTTATTGGCAATGTGTATTTTATTACATTATGCCCTTTTATGATGACATATGCTCCATCATTTGAGTCATTTAAAATGAGCCTGAACAAAGCACTGGAGAATGATCGGTAGGCAACAATACTGAACCTATGAGTTTATTCTATCTGCATTTCCTGCAATTCTATGTCAAATTTATATTCCCTGCTTATATTTGCATATGGAGTACATTTGTCAAAGCAGAAGTGATTAAATAAACCAGGGCAGTGAGAAGTATCCATCATGATCTTCCAGTCACCAGCCACTCAGATTATCAGGACATGCCTCGTGTTTTGTGTTACCATCTTATAGTCATGTTGTGCATTTTCTACTAGTCATCCTGCGTTACATGAAGAATGATGGGAAGTTAAACTCTGTGATGTTCAGCAACACCCAGCTGGCTGATGGGAAGCGCCATGCAGTCCTTTTGAGGCTGAGTGGTCTGCAGCAGGGATCCATCACAGCAGAGTTATATCTGGACTGCATGCAGGTGGATGCCATTCAAGGTCTACCTAAAGCATTTTCAGGTCTATACCACAGCTCAGAGTCTGTGGAACTTCACACCCTACCGAAAAAGGCACAGGTAAGTATGAAAACTTAAGAACAGGTGGAACAATTAGAAAGAAGGTGCATTAGCAGTGAGAAGGTCTTACAGTAATCTGTAAAATGAACGGAAAATTGAGTGGCTTCTCTAGATATAGAGTGAAATCCAGGCTGCATTGAAGTCAGTGAAAATTTTGCCATTGATTGCAAAGGAGCCAGGATTTCACCCAGTTTACAATCTGCTATAACCAAGATGTTGTAGTCTAGGTATAACTTGAAGGTCAGATTATTTGTAAATTGTTACCTATTGCAAAAATGAAAGCTCTAAGTAGCTTCCTACAGATTTTCAGTAGGAACAATATATAGGCTGGATGTATGCTCAATGTGCATGCATACAAGAAATATGCAGTTTGACTCTTCAGTCTCTGCAATGACTGTGATTCAGAAATGGAAGGAATAGGAGGAAAACTACAATGGCAATGATCTGGAGTCAAAATACCAACTATGTGATTATAACCTTGCTATCTACCCTCTGCCTGGGCTATTCCAAGGAGAGGGGCTGACATTTTTTGCTGTGATTTCCACATCAACCATCCCAGAAAAGCAGTATCTTTCAGGAACACAGCACAAATATCTTTCATCATTGCAACTAGATGTATGCAAAATATTCATAACAAAATTGAAAACTAGTCAAAAACAGAGTGTTTTCTCCTAATTTTATTACAAACTTGAAAAGGAGCCCATTTCTATGACACACAAAAAAGTAAGGTACCCATATTTTTTTTTTTTTTGAGTGAACAGGATTTTGTTTTCAAGCAAAAAAATGCCTTTGCATTGAAATCACAGGAGCATTCTTTTGGTATTGTTGTTATAGCAATATCTATTGTCAAAATTTGTTGTGTGAAATCACGCGATTCAAAAAAGACCTGTGTGAAAAATCTGCAAAACCAAAATGTGGTGTTTTGCCCAGTGCATTGCAGTTTCTTCTGTCAAAAGGACTTTATGGAATGGCCAAAGTAGTTAGGAGGTACAGTAGCGTATCCAGGGCCGGCTCTGGCTTCTTTGCCACCCCAAGCAAAAAAAAAATTTAAAAAAAATGGGGGGGGCAGAAGGGCAAAGCAGGGGGAAGGAAAAAAAATGGTGCAGCTGGAGTGGCAAAGTGCGTGTGAGGGGGAAACAAGGTGCAGCTGGAGCGGCAAAGCGGAGGGGTAGGAGGGGGGAAAACAGGACAAAGAAACCCTACAGGGCAGGTGGAGCCAGGGTACAGGAGGATTCCCTGTGCTGCAGAGTGCGCGCCCAGTCTAATAGAGGGGAGGGGAAGGGAGTGGGGGGGAGAGAGAGAGAGAGAAGCGGGGCGGCCAGCTCTTCAGTGGGGCACTCACCACACGGCCCCGACTGCCGCGCCGCCTGCCGAGAGGGCTCCGCTCCGCTCTGGTCGGTGGAGAGGGAAGGATGTGGGCTGTCCTGCCAAATTTGCTGCAGGGTGCTCCCCTCCTCTGCGCTGTTGCCCCCTATAGGGCGGCCGGAGCAGCGAACAAACAAACAAACAAAACATGGACATGCTGCCCTAGGTTTGGGCAGAATGTCGCCCCGTAGAATCTGCCGCCCCAAGCACGAGCTTGCTCGGCTGGTGCCTGGAGCCGGCCCTGAGCGTGGCTATTAAGCCCTGCCCATACAACATGGGTTTAGAGCTATCCGCACATCAATTAAGAGGCTTGCCCCATTTCAAGGTTGCATGCTTGTTTCTTCGTTGTTCTGGAGATGATTGCTGTGAATTTCTCTGATTGCTCCAGGTCACTTTGGATGAGCTGAAGCTAGTAGTGAAAGGCTCACTTTCCCAAGTAGCAAGTCTGCAAGATTGCTTCCTTCAGCAGAATGAGCCTGCTACTCAGAACACAGGTAAATAAGTTAAAATACCCTGCCTCCCTAAGATATTCTGTGTTATACCAATAAGGATCTTATTAAAGGGGACAAGACATTTGTCACATTTATTGTAAATACCATAATAAAATAAAAGATAACAGCAAACAACGTTGTTTAGCTACTTATTCCTATATATCCATTCACACAATCATTCATACAAGTTCTGGATAGATATTATAGTTACCAGCCTAAAGTTGCTTGTGACAGAATACTGGCCAGGTACCCTGTACACAAGAGTGGAGCCGAGTCCGGGTCAGGTGCACCTGATGCTCCTGGAGGCTGGCAGCAGAACCATAGACTCAAAGTCCTCAGTCTTCAGAGTCCAGCTTTATAGGGATTTTTCCCTATGTTAGTTCATGGGAGTTGCTTCATTCTGCTGTTGTTAAATTAATCAGCAGGTGGCTGGCTCCATGTTGGCAGCAGAATGTTACCCAAAGTCTCTTATCTCACCCTTCTTTTTTACAGGCTTTTAGTTTGGATTCAAAGTCTATAGTCTTGGTGTGTCACGCTACCTTTGGGTTTGGATTGATCACCCGTCAATTGCAGGCGTGACTTTCAGCCTTGAACCTGGCTTTGATCTTCCTTCTGTTGTTCTTTTGTCCTTTTCTTTTTAGGGTGGATGCTTTTTACTTTGTTTCACTGTTGTCTAGGTCTTCAGCCGTTGGTAGTTGAACTTCACCTCATCAGGACAGGCTGGGGCTGGAGGTTGATTTTATCATCCATACATGCCTCATTCACACATCTAAACTAACTAATAAGATTACAGCAGGGTTTGCAAAAATGAAGGTTGGAGGAAGCTTTTACAAGATGGAGTGAGTGTTTTAAAATGGGGTTTGAATTACAATATGGCAAGTGTAGTGAATGGTGAACAGAAGTTACATTAATAAAGTGAACAATTAAAAACAATTTCATTTATCAGTTCTACACCTGAGGAACTAATTACAGTGTATTTTATAAACCTGAAGAAATTGTTCAAATTAATGAGGGCAACCAGATAGAATCATAGCCATGACGACATCATGCACATTTTTTTCAAATGTCACAGGACGGAGAGGAACACAGTCACAGATACATGTAACAAAGCAGCGTGTCATTGATATAGTTATGGGAAAGTCAGTGGTGCTGGAAAAGGGCTTTTCTTGTTTGAAGGGGTGCAGGCCAATTCAACTGCTCTTTAGCTCCGGCTCTCACCCAGCTTGTGAGATGGTTCTGCTTGAAGCAGAGGATCTAATTATTTTGGATTTTTAAAACAGATTTCTTTTTACATGTAACATGGTTCCTGGTTATTGAGCCATCAGGGGTAGGGAGAAGGAAAATGGGTAAGGGCTGTTGTGATTGCTCTCCTGGACAGTAAGAGGTGGAGGAGTAGACAGGGCAGAGCAAAGTGATTTAATGACAAATTGTGACTGTTTTCATAGCATCTGGGGGTAGGGAGGAGAAGAACAGGTAAATGTTGTGCATACAAGATGTTAGCATTACATAAGACAGTGAAGCCAATAGGGCCAGTTTAAGACTAAAAATGTCCTTGTAAATAAAAATACAGGATCTGTGGCAAATCTTCTCTCCCCTGCCACCTCCTGGCAAAACCACAGCCTTAATCATTTTAATTAGGATTGATAGTTGCGAAACAGGGTACATCATTTTTACACAAGACTACCCTGTCTGGAAAACAAGAATTCTGTTTCACTAAAATTTTCAAGGTTTAAAAAGTTGTTTTTATCCTGCAAAAGAGAACCTCTAATAGTCTACAGCCTGGTGGTTGGGGCATTCCCCTCAGATGTCCCTGCTCCAACGCAGAGACTTGAATCTGGATTACTCTAGGCAAGTGCCTAACCATCAGACTGTTGGGTATTCTGGGATGGAAGTGCTCTCATTTTGACTAGAAATTCCATTTTCTCTAAAAGTTTCAGTTTCCACAAATCAGCATTTTCTGATGGAAAAAAAAGTTCCTCGAAAAATGCCTGATCAGCTATTTGTATGCGTTAGAACTTCATAATGATTAAGGTTAAGATTATGTCATGGGTATTTTTAGTAGAAGTCAGGGACACGTTGTGGACAATAAACAGAAATTCATGGAAGTCCATGACCTGTCCCTAACTTTTACTAAAAATACCTTGGGGGAGGGGGGAAGGGGAGAAACATGACTAACAGTGGGAGCGCTTCTGGAGAGGGACCATTGGGGGCTGCTGCTCCGGTGGCCCCAGGGTCTAGCCGCCTGCCACTGCTCTGGCAGCCCTGGGGATGACTGCAGCAGCTGCTCCAGCTGCGCTGCAACCCCAAACCGCCCCTCCACTCCTGCTGCTTCAGCCCTGGGGCTGCTGCTCTGGCAGCCCTGGGTACCGGCTGCCAACCACTGCTCCAGCAGCCCTATGCCTAACTGCTGCTCTGGCCCTTCCAATGCAGAAGTCCTGGAGGTCCCCAAAAGTCATGGAATCCATAACTTCCATGACAGAATCGTACCCTTAATAATGATGACTGGATATGCTTTGCATGTAGCTTCAGATGTCCCCTGTTGCAGGTTTCCGTTTCCATGATACTTTATATTTTTGTTTAGATGTACAAATCTTGAGGGGTTTAGTTCTAAAGGTTCCTTCTTCTTTCCCATAAATTAGCATGCACTTACAGATACAAAACCTAGATTTTTACAGTATGCAAAACCAGGGTGAGGCATTTAACAGCAGCCCGGCTCATTTAGTTGGCTGACACAGAACTGGGCTAGTAGATCCATTTAGTTTCATACCTATTGGCCACACCTCTGACTTGCCCCAATGCCCTCCTGGAACAAGCTGCCATGGGACACTACTTGTGCCATGTGGTTGCTAAACAACTGTGTTAACAGCTTCTCTGAAGCCTGGTTTTTGCAGTGGAGCTTTGATCATTCTCCTACGTTTAGGACCTACTCCAACTGCAGACTGGGGGCAGGATTTGGCTTTAAATGTAGAAGAAAAAATGTTATGGGAAGCATTTTTGGTGCATGCAAATTTAGATATCCAGGCATTTCAAAACCATCCTGTATAATTCACAGCACTAAAAGTCATTAGTCCACCTTAAGGTTTAAAAGTCTACAAAAAAAAGTGTTCAGACGTGATCTGTTTTTGATTTAGAGGCTGGCAACAAAGCAACCTCTGAAACCTTAAGAATTTTACATTTTTTGCAGCTCTCAATCAATAATGGCTAAACCAATTCTTTGTAAAGAAAAAGTTATTACATCTGGCCTGACAGCTTGCAAGCCAAAGTTCCAGACTTAAGTATTTTTGAAATGGCCAAGATATTAAGTCTCCCAAAAAAATAAAAGTTGGGACTGAACAGATGCAGCATTTCGAGGTTGCCTCAGCTTCTTTATTATTTTGATGAGAACAATCTGAAATGAAGAACAGCCCTTATCTGTCAAATTGGTCAAGTCCCCTGAGCATGCCTGGGATCAGATCAGAAATGCTTTGAAGTACAAAACAATTTAGTAAACATTAATAAGACCAATTTCCATACAAGCATTCAATACTACAGCATATAAAATATATGAAAAATATATAGTGGCTATATGTGAGTTAACAGTTTCAAAATACTCTACCCACTTAGAATGCAAAAATATCAATACATATCTTGTGAATCTTGCACAGATATCTAGATTTAAATTAACAAAAGGAGTAAATGAATTGGCACTTGAGTGAGAGTTATACACAGACACACAGCAAGATGGGTCAGAAAGCCCTAATTTGGAGATACTAAGTGTTTCACCTCTCATCAGTTCAAATCTAGGCCAGATGGGTAGTGACTAGTTGTTGATACTATTTGATGGCTTTAGGGTGTCCTGAAGTTAAAGTAAACACGTGTCTTGGTTCTGCCACGAGAGGACTGGCTTTTCATATGGTATCCTGGCATCCCACAAACTTATTTCAAGACACCTCAAATGTCTTCAGTTTTCATTTAGACTATCAAAACTTGTATATATGTTATAATAATAACAAAATATATATTCAAGATGTACTGCTCTACTGAGCAGAATTTGATCTGTGTTTACCAGGAACAAGAAGTCCCAGGGAACTAGCTTTCAGTGTGATGAACAGTGTTCAGAGTGGAAAGAAAAGTCAAAAGAGAGTAGATACTATCACATCTGTTCTTTAACTCTCAGTGAATATTATTGACATGTCTAGTGCATCATGATAAACTGATTCAGAACATTCAGTAAATGGAAGAAGTCCTCCACTCTGAAAAATATGAACATGTTGCTGCTGAGTCAGAAATGGGCAGTAGTGGCATCAGCACACATTTCTTTCGTATGGCTATTTTGTGACCCTAAAAAACACCACCACAGAAGCGTCTCCTTTTTATTTTGAAAATATGGTCACCTTGCCTGAGATTAGTCATCTCAGTCTGGTTTCTAGTGGAGCCAGCAACACAGCTGGTTCTAACTGGTGTACTTGTTGACAGTATCAGCAAAGAGTCCAGACATTGAACGGGCATGGAGCTAGAACTGTCCTCTAACTCTTGAAGATTGTTCTCCCACCATGTTGCACCAATGTGGAGAAGTTTGCGTTTCCTCTGCCTTTGTTCTTCCATGTGTGTTGCTAAAAAGGAGTTCAATCTTCAGTGCTTTGAATCCAGTATCTTTGAAGAATATTGAGTTCACACAGATGCTCTCCTAAAAGATAAAGCTATTGTACTTCCCCTTGTGTTCTCTCCCTGCTGATGCTAAGATATTATGAATTATCTGCTCTAGCTCGTCCTTTAAGACAATTTCAGTTAAGATTTCACTGTTGATCTTGGCAAATGAACAAAAAGCTACTAACGTTGTGCATGCCTTTTCTCATTTTTGTTGTCCCTACAGATAATTTTAATAAGCAATTCATGGGTCAAATGATGCAAATGAACCAAATACTAGGAGATGTGAAAGACCTTCTCAGGCAGCAGGTACTGTATGAGGCTTTCAGTGTCAATCCCTCAGATCCAGCTTAGAGCACTGCTTTGTGCAGCATTAGGGCAGATTTTACCTAAGTGTGATGCTCCTATACAAAGCTTTCTGTCTGCGCAGTGGGAGTGAAATGACCTTGTAGGGGAACTACAACTTTGGCATGTTATGGAGGGGCCACTGGAGGTGGGGCAGGAGATGGCCCACTTATATAGATCCAGTCCCCAGAAACCCCTGCATTCAGAGTGGAGAAAAGCCGCAGCTACTATTCTAGCCCATTGGCTAGCTAGCTAAAGGTAGTCTTGCACATGTAAAAGGAAAGTAAATTAATTGCACTATTGGCCTCATTGATGTGAAGTCGCTAGTGTTTTACTGATTTGCTAAACATCCTTTACTAATTATGGGCTTGATTCTGCAAACTCTTTCTACAGCACTTAGGCTCCAGTTCAGCAAAGCATTTAGGCATATGCTTAAGTAAACTTCTATTCAGCGAAATGCTCAAGCGCATGCTGAAGTCCCATTTAAGTCAATGGGATCTAAACGTGTGCCTAAAGTTATGCACCTACTAAATGCATTGCTAAATAGGGATGGACTGAATCGTGGCCATAAATCTCACCACCATGAGTGTCCCTATGGAAGTCAAGGTACAATCTATACAAGAGTTGTTCTCCATAGAAGATGATAGGACTACTCATGCTAATAAGCACCATGCTTGGGAGTAAGCATTTGCAAAATCAGAACCTGTCATTGTAAGGCACTTTGTGAATGGTCAGTGATTTTATTAACATCTAGACAAGATATAATGGCAGCCAGGCACAAAATAGCATCACTTAACTAATACATATTTTCTATACCCTAAAGATCAAGGAAACAACTTTTTTGAGAAATACTATAGCAGAATGCCAGGCATGTGGTAAGTATTCCTGTATTTCCTATAAAATTAACATAAGATTTGCAATTGTTTAAAAACAATTCCCACTGGATTGCCACTATTTGATTTATAGGAAGCATTGAAAAATGAGCCTATTCTTCTGGGTTCTAAGCATCTTTGACTTAAGTTAAAAATAGATTCCTATTGGGGTAAAGCCTTAAGCTTCTGCTCCCCCCAAAAGCAGAAAATAACCAGTCAAAACCAAACAATACTCTACCTCATCCAAAACAAGCAACCCTCATCATGCCCTACCCCAGGAGCTTAGCCTTTTATCATACCAGGAAGGTAAACTGCATTCAGGCTATTTCAGACCAAGAGTCAGTTCAGTTCTAGTGCAGAGCCCATCAAAGAGCTTATCCTGATAGCAGTTCCCTCTCTTTTCAAGTGATGGTGCTCCAGCACCTGTGGTGACCACCATTCTGGCAGTATTTCGTGTGGGGAGAGATGGAGGGAATCCGCAGTAGGAAGGTCAAAACCACTATGTATGTAGTATTGTTGTAGCCATGTTGGTCCCGGGATATTGGAGACACTAAGTGGGTGAGGTAAAAATATTACCTCACCCACTGATCTTTCTAAAACCTACTATGCACAGCTCAACTCCTCAGATTCTACCTGAATGCAGATCGTGCCACATATCCCTGGGAGATAACATGCATATTAAGCAGTGTAAGAGCCTTAGTAGAATAAATGAATAAGCAAACAGCCACATTTGGCACCAGCTTGCATTGCCAGGCTGATTTAGGGACCCTATACAAACCTTGCATTGAAGTAGTCTAATCCTTGAAGTAGTCTAATCCTGAGGTGACACAGGCGTAGATACAGTAGCAAGGTCTGCATTCAAAAGAAATGGCCAGAGAGGATTATAAAAGCCTTTTTGAAGAATCCTCTAACATAGCTGGGAATCCAACAGATCCCCTAAATGCCAACTCTTTTACCAGCAGAGGACACACACGCTTATTCAGAGGAGTAGGCATAATTGTTGCCAGATCTTCCAATAGCTTTTCTCAAATTATCATCCCTCCACTGAATCTCACCTTGATTGAGCTTCAGCTAACTTAGTTTTCACACATGTGAGACAAAGACTAGAGCCACAGGAAGTTTCTTTAAAGCCTGCACTGTGTTAATCAGCTGAAAGGATAAATTACATGCATTGGTACCATTTTGGCACCTGTCTCCTTGTCCCAGATTTTTCCTTTCCCCCTCCGGTCAGTCTTAGTACATGAAACAATGTTGTGGATACTCTGTCACATATTCAATATTCTGCCACTTGCTGCTGCCTCCTCCCTCTCCTTTTTTCACTCCTTGTAAATTTTGATCTCTCTGAGGCGAAATAATAGCTCTGTTTTTTACACTGAGGGCAGCATTGTTGATTTAGCCAGAGTAATGGCTCACCTTGTTTTTCCAATAATACCATCAACCTGTAATCCCTTTGGGACCTGTTCCCCATTTGTCCTTGTTAGGTCACTCTAACCTGCACTTATTGCTTTCCTCTGGCCAGCATCAGAAGTTATACATCTGCTCTGGGACTAACTAAGCAGAAAGACATCCATATCGCTGTGACATATGCAGCATAGCCTTAACCTCCACTATTCTGTAGGTTCTTGATCAGTTCCTAACAAGTCTCCTCAATCACAATCCAAGAAGTTGCTACTGCCGCAGCCCCAGCCCAGCCAACATAAAGGATATTTATGATGCAGAAACACAATCCCACTGCTCAGCAGTGGATTAGGTATCTCCTTAGAACTCTTGTCAATTGAAATGCATGATGGATATTTCCTTGAATCGCTAAAACTGCTGTTCTTTCTACTCAAAGGTTTGGGAGCTACAAACTTTCCAACTGAGCCCCCAGTGCCCCCTAAACCCAAATGCGAAGCCAGCTCCTGTTTCAGGGGGGTCAGGTGCACAGAGACAGCAGATGGATTTCAGTGTGGGCCCTGTCCCGAAGGGTTCACAGGAAATGGAGTTGCATGCTCAGATATCGATGAGGTAAAAAAATCCAACTCATTTCTCACATAAATGGGCCCTGACTCTTGCTTTCTGCAGCATTCACTAACAGGCTGCACAGTGAATAGTAATACATCCTGGGCCCAGTTCTCCACTCCATTACACTAGAAGTATGTTGCCATGACTCCATTGTTGTCAGTGGAGTTACATGGGTGAAAATATGGAGTTATACTGTGGTGAATCAAGACCACTGTATTTATTTTTCAAGTATCTGCAGTACATATTTCCATTTTACTGCTCTCTGAATGTTACATCGAAAGGGCAAAGCTATTGACACAGTTATTGGGATTCCACAAAAAGATTAAATATCAGCAGTTATAGGGCAGAACTGCAGAAGCACTTCCTGTTGATTTGGATTTTATTTCTCTGAATTTCAGTGCTCATAAAAAGTTTTAGTTTAAACGGCCTTGGAGACTGAAGTCAGTTTATTCACAAAATTGGCTATGTTTTCAATTCAGCCGTAAAGGTCAATTGCAGAGCAATAAACATTGAGATGGTGCCGCTTCTTTATGATGTAGAAAGAAAACCTAAAAGGTTTGTTTTTAAATTTTTGTGGGACCGGGGAGTGGTTCTACATGAGAAATTCAGGTTTTGTTCACCCTTGGAGACTTGAGAATTAGCAGATTAATGACATCTGAAAAACCAAGGAAATGAAGCCTGATTAATCGAAAGAGGAAATAAGAATTATTCAGAAGTGTTTAAAAAAAAAAATCCACCACCCACACTTCCTTGGTCCTGATTTTCCACTGCTTTATACTGATTGTTGTGGGGAAAAGCCATGGTGTAATGGAGCGGAGAATCAGGTTCTTTGTATTTTGGTTGGCTGCAGCACTTACTTAACTAAAAACAGTTTGGTGGGAGGGAAGCTTCCTTTGTTAAGGATTCAGCACTCCCACTCCCTTTCAGCTGAGGGCTGAAAAAGCTCCAAGCCCACATTTTCAAAAGGCCACTCAAAAAAAACAAACAACTCAATATCCCTGGTATTTTGAAGGGGGGAAATAAAATTTTACACCTTCTTTATACATCATAAAGAATCATAAAAAAGGCACAAAACATTTACTTTTCAAGCACTATTTAACAGGCTTCTGTTTTTATACCTGCGATTTATGTCTGCAGTTATTTGCAGACTGTCTAGTCACTTAGAAGGTATTTCTACACTGCATTGTGAACCCTCTGTGGGACCTGGGCTTGTGGACTTGGTGTTTCCAAGACCACACTTGAGCATCCACACTGCATGGTAAACCTGGGCTTACAAATGCTGACCCTGGGTCTCACAGCCATTGCTGATGCAGCCATACTGCCCTACACAGTCCTACTGACTCAAATCTGCAGTCTGAGCTGCGTCCACACTGCAGAATGGCAGCGTTTGGACCCAAGTCACAGTGGGACTTGGGCTCCCACCCACCCCACTAGCAGTGTCCATGGACCTGGGTTCTGAGTATTTGCTGACCAAATCAGACTGGTTTGTGTGCAGACAGAATGGGGCTTGGGCTCAAACTGAGTCAGAGTCTGCAGTGTAGACATATCCTTGGGGAGCTGCAACTGAGATTCCCAGCACAGGTGGACAGACTCTGCGAGCTCTGCTTCAGCTAGCACGCTAAAAATACCAGTGTGGCTGTTGGGGCACTGGTGGTTGCATGGGCTAGCTGCCTGAGCCCAGACGTTGAGTGGCTTGGACTTGGGAGGCTAGCCTGAGCCGCCCCCCATACAGCAATGCTCATGTTGCTATTTTTAGTAAAAGCAGCGAAGAGTCCTGTGGCACCTTATAGACTAACATCTGTTAGTCTGTAAGGTGCCGCAGGACTCTTTGCTGCTTTTACAGATCTAGACTAACACGGCTACCCCCTGATACTATTTTTAGTGCGAGTCTGTCTGTATACCCGCACTGGGAATCTCCCCTCCCAACTGCAGTGTAGACATAGGCTTAGGTGTTTAATCTACAGATGTACATTGTAGTGTCTAAGCACCTCCCAGGTAATTCAAAATAGAAATAATCTCTTTCTTCCTCCTTAGCCGGCAGGAGAAATAGCTTGAGTATTTGATAGTTGTTTTGATTGCAGGCTGATGTTGTGTGTGCAAGTCGGAGAGAGAAGGTGCATGAGTCTACTTGTATCCGTTTATGAAAAAAAGACTTACAGGGGGAAAACTAAGTTGAAGAAATTGAATGTATGTTGCAGTTACCTTGTTGTGGGTAGAGTCAGGTGCCCAAACATGACGTGACATGAATTATGCCTACTGTTATGTCATGCGCAAAAATGGAGGCCTGCGTTTGTAAATCTGGACCAATAGGCATAGCACAATCATCTTCCGCACACTACCTTGCTACTCTGACTCAGCTCACACCTGGATGGACCTTGTCCTTACCTATGGTAGGTGTGCAAGGGCACTTCAGTCTCCAGAGCCTTCCCTGCACTGGTGATTGTGAGTAAAAAAGTTCCTGTTACTACCACTGGAGTAGCTCCACTAATGGTAGAAGTTGTGGGAGGACTAATGCAGACTGGTCATCAGTGTGTTCAACACCGAGTGGTTCAGGCTTACTTTGAACATGGTCAGATCACACAGAGTTAAAAACACAGGCACTAGTGCCCCTACCATGGTGGAGCTGAGTTAGTGTCAGAAAGAGTGATGACAGTTTTGCCAAAAAGATATAGAACAGACACAAGCCATGTCCATTCAGACCTTCGCCTTTATGCCGATAGTGCCAATAAATTGCCAGGCAACATGAGGCTTTTTCTTTACAACAGCACGTCTGTTAAAAACTGGAATACTGTCTACAACTCATCTCACATAGTCCATCAAATGATAACGTTCATTGGGCTACATTAGGTTGACCACCTTTTCAAAATGCAAAAATGTGACACATACAAGAGCCCTGCCCCCTGCTGCTTCTCTTCCCCAAGGCCCTGCCTGCTGGTCAGACCAGAAGCTGGAACTGGGCATTGGTAAGAACCACCCAGGGAGCCCAGGCTACCATGGGGAGCCCTCGACCCTCTACGTCAGCAGTCTCCAAATTTATCATGGTTGCCCCCTCAACCCCCAATCCCTGTCTGCATCCACCCCGCCAGGCCTGGAAGTGGGGCTACAGCTGGGGGTGGGGCCAGAGCACAGCTAGGGGCCAACTGGGGTCAGGTGGTGATCACTTTCTGCCTGGGCCCTGCCATGTCCCCAAACGTTCCTCCATGCACCCCACAGTTTGGGGACCTCTGCTCTACCAGCTCTGGGCAGGGGACTGTGGTGCCAAGAAAAGCCCTCGGCCCATGTCCCCCACCCCCACTCCCTGGATCGGTGAAGGGTCCAGGACTCTGGAGTTCCCCACAGCAGCCCGGTCTCCTTGGGCAGCTTTTACTAATGCCTGGCTCTGGTTCCTGGCCTGACGAGGAGGTGGAGCCTCAGAATAAGAGAAGGAACAGGGTGTAGGACCACAGAGGGAGCAGGGCTGAGGTACACCTCAGCCTCCCACCGGGAAGAATTTGGCACTGCCCTTGAGGCTTGGGCAGGCGCAGAGCGGTGCTGCAGAGAAGCTGGGATAAATGCTGTTCCAGACGCATTCAGCCTGGTTCTGGGACTTGAAATGTACATTTTGGGACTGTCTCACCCAGTTAGGGACATGTTGTCACGCTAGGCTAAATGTGGGGAGCATTTGAACCAGTGGAAGGATCTCTTTGCCCTTATCCACCCCCAAACTGTCCAATTGTCCAGGAAGGACAGTTAACATCATATTGTGTCTCCCTTTGTAAACTGTTTCTGCATGTCATGAAATCAGGGCATTTAAATAGGAGTTTTGTATTCAATAACTGTTAAAAAGGAATCTAGAATTCCAGCTAGGAGCCATCCTTATCCCTGTCTGAGCCTTGAGACTGTTAACATCTCTCTAGTAAGGCCTCTTAACACCAACCCAGGAGGAAGCGTTGCTGATTTGTTTTGGGGGATGTGCCTCACAACGTTAGAACATTATCTTAATATGTATTTTGAACTGCATGTCTCTTCTGTTAATAATGCCATTGTTTGAGCTCCCTCTACTGGCTAAAAAAAATTAATCTACTTTTTCAAATCAAGAGTTACGTTATGAGTATGTGTGTCTAGGGTGACCAGATGTCCCAATTTTATAGGGCCGGTCCCTATATTCATGGTATTGTCTTACATAGGCACCTATTACCCCGCACTCCTCTCCCAATTTTTCACACTTGCTATCTGGTCACCCTAAGTCTATCTTACGTTTAAGTTCACATTATAGATTATGTTTTTGCTTTTATTAAATCTTTTTTTCTATTAGGCTCCAAACCCAGTTTTGTGTTTAGTAATCTGTCATAAACACATAAAAAAATTAATGCCATTGTATGTTGAGGGACATACACTGAACTGTATGTATTTTGTCTATATTATCCTGGTTTGTTTTGTCATCATTTTATGGGTATTTTTGCTTTATGCCCAAGCTGAGTTAATCGTAGAATCGGAGAAATGTAGGGTTGGAAGGGACCTTGAGAGCTCATCTAGTACCTTCCACCATGCTAAGGCAGGGCCAAGTAAATGTAGACCATCCCTGACAGGGGTTTATCCAGCCTGTTCTTTAAAATTTCCTGTCATGGGGATTCCACTACCTCCCTTGGTAACCTTCCCCAGTGCTTAACTATCTTTATAGTTATAAAGTTTGTCCTATCATCTAAGCTAAATCTCCCCTGCTTCAGATTAAACCCATTACACTTCTTGTCCTACCTTCAGTGGACATGGAGAACAATTGACCATCCTCCTCGTAACAGCCCTTTGAAGACTGTCCCTTTGAGTCTTCTTTTAAGACTAAATATGCCTAGTTTCTTTAACCTTTCCTCATAACTCAGTTTTTTAACCTATCATCCTTTTAATTGTTCTCCTCTGGTCTCCCTCCAGTTAGTCCACATCTTTTCTGAAGGTTGGTGCCTAGAACTGAAGTCAGTACTGCCACTGAGGCCTCACCAGTACCAAGTACAGCAAAACAATTACCTCCCATTTCTTACAATGTCACTCCTGCTAATGCACCTCAGAATTAGCCTTTTTTTCCAATTGTAATCCACTGTAACACCAGCTCCTTCTCAGCAGTACTATGGCCTAGCCCTATAGTCTTCATTTTGTATTTGTCCATGGGATTTTTCCTTCCTAAGTGAAATACTTTGCACTTGCCTTTACTGAATTTCATCTGGTTGATTTCAGACCAGTTCTCCCATTAATAAAGACTATTTTGAATTCTAATCCTGCCCTCCAAAGTGCTTTCAACCCCTTCCAGATTGATGCCATACACAAATTTAAGCATGCTCTCCACTCCATTATCGAAGTCATCAGTGACAATACTGAATAGTACCAGACCCAGGACAGACCCCTGTGGGACCACACCAGATAATGGTGAAAAGACTAGACGTCTTTAAAAATATTTTTAATATTTCTTATTACTTGTTTAATCTTCTGTTTGAACCATATCTAGGGAGATGATAAATGAACATATTCAGGATTTGTCTGCCAATTAACAAATGGTGTTGGTATTTGACAAATACTAGACAGGGGCAGGACTGCAACAGGGCATATGCCTTTTAACTAATTCATTTTCCGGTAACCTTTTCCCCCTGTGTATTTTATCAAATACAAACAGCAAATGCTGCTATTTATGTGTGCATTGAATACAAGTGGACAGTCATTCCCCAGTGATTTCATGACTGCTGCAATTACAGGGCTTTCTACCTTTTTCAATCATGTCCATTCAAGTGATACTTGGTCAGACTTCAGAGGGAGTTGAACCCATGCAAGTTCAAGGGGAGAGTTGAGCTCATGGTTTGAGACTTCTAGGACAACTATACCAATCAATATTATTTAAGTGCTGCTTAAAAAGGTCACGTTTTGGAATCTGAGATCAGCAGAATGTTGTTGACTCACTGATGCAGGTTCAACGATTCATTTGTCTTTTTAGTGCCGCTATAGCCCATGCTTCCCTGGGGTGCGCTGCGTGAACATTGTTCCAGGCTTCAGATGTGAGGCTTGCCCCCCAGGATACACAGGACAGACAGTTCAGGGGGTAGGGATCAATGCTGCCAAGAACAATAAGCAGGTGAGTGGCAGCCAGACACACTGCCATCTCCAGTGTGCGAGGCTGGTTTGCTATCACTTTCACTTTCCAAATACAGCTTAAAACTATTAAACATTCTAATTATTTTTCATGCAATAAAATTACAAGTGTTTTGGGCAGCTCGGCAGAGTGACATCAGTTTGTCCCTGACTTTAACAGCAATAACAACAGGTTAATGTGGGGTGGAGGGGAGACAGGAGATGGCCTTAGCTAATGGGAAGTGTCCTGTAGGATTTGATGGAAAATGCCAAACTTTCTGTATGTCCATATGATATCTTGTAAAAGAGATTTATGTTCCTTCTGTAGATTTCCATAGGATGGTTCATAAAACTTACAGTAAAGTTGGCATCTTTCATACAACTCTGTAGACCAGATTCTAGGCTGAGTCTGGACGTCTTTAAAAATATTTTTAATATTTCTTATTACTTGTTTAATCTTCTGTTTGAACCATATCTAGGGAGATGATAAATGAACATATTCAGGATTTGTCTGCCAATTAACAAATGGTGTTGGTATTTGACAAATACTAGACAGGGGCAGGACTGCAACAGGGCATATGCCTTTTAACTAATTCATTTTCCGGTAACCTTTTCCCCCTGTGTATTTTATCAAATACAAACAGTGGCAGAAACACTACACATGGGCTCCCCTAGGTTAGGAGAAACTTCAGTTGGCCAGATCTGCCACTTTCATCGCTGTTTCACATTCCTATATGAATACAGCCCTACAGGTTTTAGTGTAATTTCTAAAGAACCCTACTATTTAAGACCCCATTAAATTCTATAGGAGTTTCTCAGAAGGATCACAAACAGATTAAAAAAGCAACAGAGCATATAGGTGAGACAATTTAGTAATTGGTTCTTCCACATTGTACATAGTAATATGTTTTGTTACCTCACCAATGTGTAGGAAGTTATTTAACAGGGCATTAGTTTAGGACAGACCCTATGGCAAGGGTTCTCAAACGTCATTGCACCACGGCCCCCTTCTGACAACAAAAATTACTACACAACTCCAGGACGGGGGACCTGATCCTAAGCGCCCCCCTCTAGTCCCACTGTCCCGAATGGGGAGCCAAAGCCCAAGACCAAGCCCAAGGGCTTCAGCCCCAGGTAGGGGGTCTGTAACCTGAGCCCTGCTGCCCAGCGCTGAAGCCCTCAGCTTTGGCTTTGATCCTAGTGACCCCATTAAAATGGGGCCGTGACCCACTTTGGGGTCCCGCCCGACCCACAGTTTGAGAAACACTGCTCTATGCTATTATAAATGGCCATTTTGTCTGCAGTTGTTAAGAGACAGTCTGCTTTTCCATCACAGATAAAACACAAAATAAGTAATTTTAAAAGAAAAAGTTAATTCCACTTTATTTATAGGCCCAAATTAGATTTCCTCTAAGGCTGAGTTATACTATAAAAAAAGGAAGAAATGCACTCTCTCAGAAGTGGTGCCAAAAGTCATTATGCAGATACAAGGTCTATTAACTGGGAAGAAGTTCTTTGTAATTAAACTAACTCTAAAAATATTGGCTATATTAAACCAAACAAAAATTAATTTAGCTTCACAACACTCCTGTGTGGTAGGGAAGTACCACTACCCCCACCTTACAGACGGAACAGTGGCACAGAGGGGCCAATCACTTTTCCACAGTCGCAGAGGAAATCTGTAGTGGAGCAGGAATGTGAATCCAGGTCTCCTGGGTCACAGGCCAGCATCCTAACCCCTGGACCTGCCTTCCTCCATTTCAGATTTAGGTTGAATGCCATACTGAACATGCTTGTTCATGTTTCCAAACCTGTTGAAGGTGGTCAGTGAGTGATTTCCCTTCACACTTGGAGCTAAGGTTCACTAGTTTTTTATTATAGGCTCCTTATTTTGTTGTGTTAGGTCTGCTTGGATATTGATGAATGTAACAATGGCCAAAATGGAGGATGTGTTCCAAATTCCCAGTGCATAAACATCATGGTAAGTACCCTTTCATTTACTGTTTTCAAAAATGATCATTTACATCAGGCTGTGATTTGGATCTGTGGTTCTGGCTTGAGATGACCTCTGTATTATATCTTTTGACTCTATCTAAACAAAAAGAAGAATCTCATCTCCTCCCTAAAAGTTAAAACAACCAGCGCTTAATGAACAATTAGCATGCCTTCATGAACTCCATCCTCTCCTCTTCACCCAGCAATGACCACAGTCTTCCCTTCATCCCCTGCAGTTGCAGGGAGTTCTGGCAATTGTGCAAGTGTTTGCGGTGGGGCATTCTCTGAAAAGATACATCTTCACTCCCCACTGGGAGTAGCTGTAACAAGACTGGAAGCCAGCAATTCCTTCTGGTGCCCTGTAAGTAGGGGCAACCTCTCCATCTTTCTCAATCACCATAATGTATAGGGGAAGTCAGGGCAGAGAAGGAATGATATGGCTACCAAATAGTATAGGTGTTAAATGTAACTGCTATATTACAGAAGAGTGAGCAGAGTGGAAGTAAAAGTGGAATGAGAGGAGTGAAAGGAGGAGAAAAGGAGTGGAAGTTCCTTTTAATGCATTTTGGGCCTTTCACTCCACTTCACCCTACTGCTAAGTGCTGTTTCACTGTGAGATGGTCTGCTATGTATAGCTAAGTATACTCACACAGAAAGAATAAGAGAACCTCCACATCTAAATATTTAAGTTTACTGAGTGCTTCTGCTGATATCAAACTGCAAGCTCTGGGTGAGGTACTTTTACATAAATGAAGTATTTTGTTACTAAACTCCACTCCCCACCTGAATATCTTCCTTTTTTTTTTTTTTAAAGATCTACAGCATTTCTATCTGATGCATCTTCTGTCCTGTTACTAGAGCAGGCATCCTTTAGAGATCTTCAACCCTTTTTCATGCAGTCTTTAGGGAGACAAGTGGGCCTCTGGGTAAGCCAGTTCTTGAGAAGCTCATGAGTGGGACAGACTGTCTGTCTGCCCTGCCTCCATTCAGTATCATCGGTGTCAGGAAATGCTGCTTTAAAGGTTGTTTAACTCATAGGTGCCCAACCTCTGGCCCATGGACCATACATGGCCCCGCAGAGCATTTCATAAGGCCCGTGGCCTACTTCAATGCAATACACTAACAGCTAATTCATTAGCATTTTATCATCATATTGACATCATTTTAGTTTACACAAATGTGTAAATAGACAATATTTATCTAGAAATAACCTAACTTAAAATATAAATCAATACAAGTGACTTTAAATCTTATTCAAATATGTAGAATCTGTTTGGCCCACACAAGGTTGTGCTTAGGTTTATGTGGCACCATTGGATTTGGAGCCATGATACAGCTCAGAATGCATTGTGCAAATCCAAAATAATTAGCAGATTTCAGGAGTTGTGAGCCTGGATGAACTGACCCCATCAACTTTAATTAAGGGGGGGGGGGGGAAGAATTGCACAAAGCACTGGATTTCATACAGTCCTAACCCCATGCAGATCTAAGCTAGCTGCCAATTTTCTAAACTACCACTCACTGATTATTTGATTTATGCAGTTCTCCGTCTATCTCCATGTTCAAACTGTATGGCTTACTGCCATGAAATCAGATAGCACAGACAGTTAAAATCCTGAACAAATCCAGACAAAACCCATGTACTTCCTGGTACAGACAAAATACTCCAAAGGTGGGTTATGAGTATGCTTTTCCAGTCCACCTGGACTAGGTCAACACTAACAGGTCACCCATGAAGCTTTGCTGCTTAAATGTTAGGAAGTCAACACTAACAGGTCACCCATGAAGCTTTGCTGCTTAAATGTTAGGAAGTCATCTGGAACTCCTAATGAAACAAAGACTCGTTATTAACACATAGGGCTGCATGTCTAATTATGTACATATATATTTGTTCCCTTTCTTTGTCTTTGAAAATGTTGAAAGTTATTATTGATTATGGTGAGGTTTTAACTGATGTTTTTCCTCCCAGCCTGTGAAAGATTAAAAATAACTAAGCAGGGGAAATTGAGAGCTCAAGACCAAATGAAATGCCTGTGTGGGCTTATTATAACCCATTAGTAAACCTGTCCACATCACAATACCCACCATCAGTAGCAAAGGCACTAACCGCAACATTCTTGCTTGGAATCTCTGGGCTGGTTTACTTAAGAAAGTCAAACTGATGTAGTTTATGGTGCTATTTAAGCTGATTTAGTTAAGCCAATGCAAAAGGCTGCATGGACGCTCTTATGTCAGCTTAAACAAGACTTATTTTGATCTAATTTCTGTCAAATCCAAGGCATTGTTGTCAACAGACAAAAATTGTACCAGTTTAGCTTAAGTCAGTTTTTAAACTGATTTATGCAAAGCCAGAGAAAACTTTTGTTGGACACATTTATTTTAGCTTAAGAGCAGCTGGTTTCAGTTTAGCTTAAAACTTGTTCCCAATTTAGTGAAGCTAAACCAAAATAAAAGTGTCCACACATGCTTTGAGGTCAACTAGTGTAATGTGTGTATAGACAAGAGCTCAGCAAAGAATGAACAGGCAAGGAAATTGTAATATCCTCTCCCACCTTAAAGGTGGCTCATCCTGAGCAGGTTTTAGGGACATTCACAGGGCAATGTAGAGAAGTGTGGGTGGTTGGTGGTACTCTGCTTGTTCTCTGGATAAATAGGGGACTTTGGTTCCTCCACAACTGTCAGCCTCACATGTTTGGCGGGACTTAGTCAAACATGTCTGTTCACAAAAGGAGCTAGCAAGATGCCACAGTGAACATGAAACTGAACCTGCACATCATAAGCAGTGTGAGGCAAATCACAGACACACTCATGCAAATGACTGATTGTCTTTACAGGGTTCTTACCGCTGTGGCCCATGCAAACCCGGTTACACTGGAGACCAGGTCAAAGGATGCAAGGCTGAGAAAAGCTGCAGAAATCGAGACTTGAACCCATGCAGTGTTTATGCACAGTGTATTGAAAAAAGACAAGGAGAGATTTCATGTACTGTAAGTTGCTGATAGGATATATTTTAGGCCACTCCAGAGAAACTAGTAAAAAAACAGTCCTACTGAGGCAATGAGCAGGATGTTTTAGGGCCTGTGTACGCTTTGATCAGTAAAAAAAAGTGTGTTTCTAACCAGAGTATGACACACTCATTTGACCCAGTTACAAACAGTCCAGTTGTGTCCAGATAGCAGACTCCAGTACATCCAGGTGGTAGCCAAATCTGGGTGGCTACATTTACCATGCTGCCTAGCAGCATTTGTATGATTGAATTCTGGGAAGCCTTTTTCTGCTGAGATCGTACAGATAGCAGTGACAAAGTGTGCCAAATATCAATGCGCACAGAGCAAGCATCAGCATCACATGGATCATAGGATATCAGGGTTGGAAGGGACCTCAGGAGGTCATCTAGTCCAACCCCCTGCTCAAAGCAGGACCAATTCCCAACTAATTCATCCCAGCCAGGGCTTTATCAAGCTGACTTTAAAAACCTCTAAGGAAGGAGATTCCACCACCTCCCTAGGTAACCCATTCCAGTGCTTCACCACTCTGAGTGAAAAAGTGTTTCCTAATATCCAACCTAAACCTCTCTCACTGCAACTTGAGACCATTACTCTATGTTCTGTCATCAGGTACTACTGAGAGCTAGATCCATCCTCTTTGGAACCCCCTTTCAGGTAGTTGGAAGCAGGCATCAAATCCCACCTCATTCGTCTCTTCTGCAGACTAAACAATCCCAGTTCCCTCAGCCTCTCCTTCAGCCCCCTAATCATTTTTGTTGCCCTCCGCTGGACTCTTTCCAATTTTTCCACATCCTTCTTGTAGTGTCGGGCCCAAAACTGGACACAATACTCCAGATGAGGCCTCACCAATATCGAATAGAGGGGAATGATCATGTCCCTCGATCTGCTGGCAATGCCCCTACTTATACAGCCCAAAATGCCGTTAGCCTTCTTGGCAACAAGGGCACACTGTTGACTCATATCCAGCTTCTTGTCCACTGTAACCCCTAGGTCCTTTTCTGCAGATCTCTGGCCATGTCCTGCTGTCCAGTGAGCTGTGAAGAAAGTTTTCTAATATTTAAGTGTGGTTATGGGCTCCTGTCTACATAATGAGATGATAGTATTCTGACCAGATTACTTGAAGATTGAACATGTCAGATCAGATCTCTGGCAAGGGTTACCCATAGCTGGTTGCTGTAGTTATTAGCCATGTAACGTGTGAGCACAAACTGCCACTAAAGGGGTACAAACTCAATCAGAAGTTTTAGCATAGATGGAACCTTAAATACAATGGTCCTAACAGTGTAGCCTTTGTACAGGCAGAATCTCAAGTGAAGTTCATTTATTTTGCCACAAGGAAGACTTAATATCAAGGAATTCATACACCAGGAACAGCAGTTCCCTCACTGTGTCTAAAAGAATGAAAACATCACAACCGATGCCTACTGCATTAAAATAAAGATCTGTATTGTTCCTCTCTATGGTATATTTAAGGGATTATGAGGGTTTTTTTTCTCTACTGTTGTAATGAAAGGGTTGGACATATCTATTTACTTGGTAGTAGTATTTCTATTTTTGTATGCAAGCATCCGATAGCGAAGGAGTCTTTTAAATTTGATATTGGTTAAAGTAATCTGAAATGCCAAAAGACTATTCCCTGTTATGTTGAACATTTTCATTCTAAACCTGTTTGTCTTTCTTTTAAGAGATGTAGTAGAAGGAATCAGGTGGCTGGAGATTCACTGCAGCAGAGCTCAATTCCGTGTCTTTAAAGATGTCCGCTCTATGGGCACGATCTCTAGAATACTGCAATATTTCAGAGCCCCTTTGTGTAGCAAGAGTTTATAAGTTCTGTGTCTACAGAGATCACAGATCTGCTTGGGTCAACCAATGAGATACAGCACTTTTCACTTCTCTCTGTGAAATAACCTGCTGGTTTTAGTCTAATTCTCTATGGATATGTTTCAACACCCCCAAAACACCATGACAGCTAGTATTTATCTGGTTTACTAGACGGCACTCTCAGTAGAGAGGCCAAAGATACAGTACATATATAGACTTTACTGCCTTTTCTACCCTGGGAGGTAGCAACTCTAAACCAAGATTGAAATGCATTGGTGGGGCAGCATGAGGAAGCTAGCCCAGGTAGAGTGTGACCAGAGGTGCCCCCTTGCCAAACCTCAATCTTTGCAGCTCATCCAACTCATCACCCTGGAAGTAAGGGACTGATCCTGCATATGAATACCACATATGTTCTGCAATTTTCTTCTGGGGTCTGAAGCTAAATCAGACATTTTTCCTGATGTTGATTCTGCTGTCCTCACTCTCTGACCCTCTAGGTGCATCTCAGTTTTAAGTATATTTATTTCAAAGAAAAAACTGGGATATTTCAAATGTCTGTAACAGACATTTCTAGATATTGGTGCTGAGGACAGTCAGGAAAGGTCTGAAATCCACATGCAATTTTATCCACATATTTGAGTGTGCAGTTTCAGCAGTTGTATTCACAAATTAGGTATTTTTGAGAACTGATTGCAATTTAGATACTTAAATGTTCATATGCAGAAATGCCCAATTTGCTAGTGCAAATAATTGTGTGTAAAATATTCCAGAGAAATTTCAGACTTCTCTTTCTGAAAGTCTGGCCCTCAGAATATGTGTTACATATTTTGGCTCTTTTTCTAGTGAGTTTGCATTTTATCATCTTTCAGGGAGACTGTTGACCTCTGCTTCACCTCGGACCACTAATGCCTACATTTTCAAAAGCAATCACTAATTTTGGATGGTCAGCTTGAGGCCCTGAGGATCTGAGCACCCACTGGAGTCATTTGGAGTTGTGGGTACTCAGCACCTCTGAAAATCAGGTCCTACGTGTCTGAAGCTGGCAATCCAAAATTAGCAGATACTTTTTAAGTTTAGAGCTAAATCTCGATGCCTACCTTAACAGATAGTGATGTATGGTTGAATATATCATTATAAATGTTAGTGCCTCCTGCACTGCATATTGATCCTTTCTTAAACTGACCTAGGGTCCCATCTTGACCATTGCTGTACATGTTTGCAAAGTGGAACCTTCAGTCTTTCTGTGGTTCTATAATAGTGTTTTCATTTGTAGTGTGGCATTGGTTGGGCTGGTGATGGTTATATCTGTGGAAAGGACATAGATATCGATGGCTATCCTGATGAAAAACTCCAATGCTCTGCTGATAGCTGCAGAAAGGTAGGAGACTTATTCTTTGTAATCACCCAGGGGAGTGATAGTGGGGGGCATGAAGAGGCCGTGAGGGAAACACTACAAAGTGTAAAACACTTTTGCATGTTTTTATGTTTCTTTTGTTTAAAATATATTTTATTAAGAAACTTTTCAGTTTAATAGTAAAAAAAAAAGTCAGCCAGCCCTCAGGAGAGAGATTTCAAGTAATGTTGTGGAATGCTGGTCATATTTCTTGGGTTTATTTTTTGCTTAGGACAACTGCAGATTTGTTCCAAACTCAGGACAAGAAGATGCGGATGGCGATGGACTCGGAGATGCCTGTGATGAGGATGCAGATGGAGATGGAATTCCTAATGAAGAGGTACTATACACAGACATAGGACATGGTTCAGGTTTGGGATCTTGTGCAAATAGGATGGAATGAAGTTGGCGCAAGGTGGGAGGTTTCTAAAGTTAATACAGTACCATTTTCCTAGGCATGTCTCACTGCCCTCACTACATTTAGCCACCTGTACTCACCAGCACCTTCTGTAATGCACTCATTTCTATTTATACGATGCTCACATCAAAGACCTGAAAAAAAAAATCACACTGACAAACAACCTTAACTCTAACCTACCAATAAGAACATAAGAATGGCCCTACTTGGTCAGGCCAAAGGTCCATCTAGCCTAGTATCCTGTCTTCCAACAGTGGCCAGTGCCAGGTGCCCCAGAGGGAATGAACAGAACAGATAATCATCAAGTGACCCATCCCCTGTTGCTCATTCCCAGCTTCTGGCAAACAAGGCTGGGGACACCATTCCTGCCCATCCTGGCTAATAGCCATTGATGGACCTATCCTCCATTAATTTATCTAGCTCTGTTTTGAACCCTGTTATAGTGTTGGCCTTCACAACATCTTCTGGCAAGGAGTGCCACTGGTTGACTGTGGGTTGTTTGAAGAAATACTTCCTTTTGTTTGTTTTAAACCTGCTACCTATTAATTTCATTTGGTCCCCCCTAGTTTTTGTTTTATGAGAAGTAGTCAATGCTTCCTTATCTACTTTCTCCACACCAGTCATGATTTTATAGACCTCATTCATATCTCCCCTTAGCCGTCTCTTTTCGAAGCTGAAAAGTCCCAGTCTTATTAATCTCTTCTCATCCGGAAGCCATTCCATACTCTTAATCATTTTTGTTATCCTTTTCTAAACCTTTTCCAATTCCAAGATATCTTTTTTGAAATGAGGCAACCACATCTGCACACAGACGTTTTTTTGACTGCTGCTGCACATTGAGTGGTTGTTTTCAGAGAACTATCCACAATGACGCCAAGATCTGTTTAATAGCTAATTTAGACCCCATCATTTTATATGTATAGTTGGGATTATGCTTTCTAATGTGCATTACTTTGCATTTATCAACGTTACATTTCATCCGTCATTTTGTTGCCCAGTCATCCAGTTTTGAGAGATCCTTTTGTAGCTCTTTGCAGTCTGCCTGGGTCTTAACTCTTTTTAGTAATTTTGTATCATCTGAAAATTTTGCCATCGCACTGTTTACCTCTTTTTCCAGATCATTTATGAATATGTTGAATAGGACTGGTCCCAGAACAGACAGCTGGGGGACACCACTATTTACCTCTCTCCATTCTGAAAACTGACCTTTTATACCTATCATTTGTTTCCTTATCTTTTAACCAGTTACCAATCCATGAGAGCACCTTCCCTCTTATCCCGTGGCAGCTTACTTTGCATAAGAGCCTTTGGTGAGGGACCTTGTCAAAGACTTTCTGAAAATCTAAGTATACTAGATCCACTGGATCCTCTTGTTCCACAGGCTTGTTGACACCCCTTAAAGAATTCTAGTAGATTGGTGAGGCATGATTTCCCTTTACTAAAACCTTGTTGACTCTTCCTCAACAAATTATGTTCATCTATATGTCTGACAATATTGTTCTTTATTATAGTTTCAACCTATTTCGATGTTATGACGTCAGGCTTAAGGCTGTAATTGCTGAGATCACCTCTGGACGCATTTTTAAAAATTGGCGATCCATTAGCTATCTCCAGCTCACTCCTGGTAAGAAGCTGGATTTTAAATGATAGTTACAGACTACAGTTAGTTGTTCTGCAATTTACATTTGAGTTCTTCGAACCCTTGGGTGCAATACCATTGTTGTCCTGGTGATTTTGCTGTTTAATTTATCAATTTTGTTCCACACGTGTTCTAATGAACTCTCAATGCTGGGACAGTTCTCCAGATCTTAGATTTCTGAGGAAACTACAATGCATTGATGTACCTTCAGAATAACCATCATAGCCACATGGCTGTAGAGGCTCTCTCAACACACAAACATCCATACCGATGGAATAACGCTGTCGGAACAGCTATCCCTGATGAATGCGCAGCACAACTGGCTGCTGAGGCTCTGTGCCTTTATCCTCACACAAACTATTTTCAAATTTGATGACAATATAGTATCCTCCAGACAGTGGCCGCTAGCTATGGGCTATCCGCATGGCCCCACAGTATGCCGTATATTATTGATGGGCGACCGACACACGCTTCCTCAGCCTGTCCACTCACGCCCTTCTCTATCTAGCCTACATTGATGAATCTTCAAATCTATCTGGACCTATGGGAAGGAGACTCTGGAAAATTCCACCACAAGTTTCAATAGCTTCACCCCACCATCAACCTCAGCCTGGACCATCATCTCACACGGAGGTCCACTTCCTAGACAACACGGTGCAAATAAGTTGATCGTACACATTAAACCACCCTATACGAAAACCTACCGACCGCTATGCCTATCTTCATGCTCCAGCTCTCGGCACATCACACGATCCATTGTCTATAGCAACGCACTGAGGTACACCGCACTGTTTCTAACCCCTTCAGCAGAGGCCAACACCTACAAAATCACCAAGCATTCTCCAAACTCAATCACCACAATGAAGGAAATAAGGGAACAGATCAACAGAGCCAGATTGTTGCTACCCGAAGCCTCCTACTGCAAGACCAAACCCAAGAAAGAAACCACAGGACTCACTGGCCATCACTACAGTCCCGCTTAACCCCTCCAAACCATCATCATGGATTACACCCTCTCCTGGACATGATCCCCACTTTCCAGCCTGGGTGCAGGCCAGTCCTCTCCCACAGAACCTGCAACCTGAAACATATCTTCCACCAGTATGCACGCAAACTAGCAGGAACATCATGCACAAACTCATGCCAACTCTTGCCCATATATCTTACCACCAGCGCACTATCACAGGAGCCACAGATCACACACATCACCGGTTTCATTCCGCTGACACCACAATTATTACGCATCATAGCCAGCAATGCCCCTCTGCTATGTACATTGGCCACTGGCAGTCTATCTTACGGAAGGATAAATGGCCAATCAGATATTCAGGAATGGCAATATACAAAACCTGTAGGAGAACTTCAACCTCCTGGCCAACTATGAGACCCTAAGTTGGCCATCCTGCAGCAAAAACTTCAGGACCAGACTTCAGATGGAGAAACTTCTGAGCTTCAGTTTATATTCCAAATTGCACCATCGCTTCAGGATTAAAGGTGTGAAGCTTGCCAGCTACAACCGTTCTCCTCCTTGGTTTCACACCTCAACTGCTAGAACAGGTGCCTCATCCTCCTCTGAATTACTACCTCGTTATCTCAGCTTGCTATGCCATTTTATACCTGCCTTGAAATTTCCTACATGCAATCTGCGATTGGATATTACCCATGAAAGCTCATGCTCCAAAACATCTGTTAGTCTATAAGGTGCCACAGGATTCTTTGCTGCTTCCTCAGATCTGTCACCTAAAAAGAATGGCTCAGGTTTGGGAATCTCCCTCATATCTTCAGCCATGAAGACCAATGCAAAGAATTCATTTAGTTTCTCTACAATGGCCTTGTCATTCTTGAGTGCTCCTTTAGCATCTTGATCATCCAGTGGTCCCACTGGTTGTTTAGCAGGGTTCCTGGTTCTGATGTACTTAAAAAAATTTGCTATTACTTTTTGAGCCTTTGGCTAACTGTTCCTCAAATTCTTTTTTGGCCTTCCTAATTGTATTTTTATACTTCATTTGCTAGTATTTATGCTCCTTTGTATTTTCCTCACTAGGATTTAACTTCCACTTTTTAAAGGATACCTTTTTTCCTCTCACTGCTTCTTTTACTTTGTTGTTTAGCCATGGTGGGTTTTTTTTGGGTTCTCTTATATGTTTTTTAATTTGGGGTATGCATTTAAGTTGAGCCTCTGTTATGGTGTCTTGAAAAAGTTTCCATGCAGCTTGCAGAGATTTCACTGTTGGAACTGTACCCTTTAATTTCTATTTAACTAATCTCCTCATTTTTGTGATGCTACATTACTAGTAAGTTAATGTCATTAAAATTATAATAATAATTTAATGACAAATTTCCAGTGGAAAAAATACTATGTGACCATGTAATTAAATCTCTTCCATTGTTGTTTGCAATATTGGGGTAGTAGTGGTTGGTCCCAGGATGTTAGAGAGACAAAGTGGGTGACGTAATATCTTTTACTGGACCAACTTCAATTGGTGAGAGAGACAAGCTTTCAAACTTTCACAGAGCTCTTCTTCAGGTCTGGGAAGGGTACTAAGAGCGTCACAGCTAAATAAAAGATCAGGCCAACCGACAACTCTCTGACACCATGTACTATAGAGCAGTGGTTCTGAAAGCTAGTCCACCACTTGTTCAGGAAAAGCCCCTGGTGGGCCAGGCTGGTTTGTTTATCTGCTGGGTCCACAGGTTTGGCTGATCGTGGCTCCCACTGGCCGCGGTTCGCCACTCCAGGCCAGTGGGGGCAGCTGGAAGCAGCGCGGGCCGAGGGATTTGCTGGCTGCTGCTTCCGCTGCCCCCACTGGCCTGGAGCGGCGAACCTGCGGACGCGGCCTACCAGGGGCTTTCCCTGAACAAGCGGTGGACCAGCTTTCAGAACCACTGCTACGGAGAACTCAGAGAAGACCCCACACCACAATTTACCCTGAAACTTAAGGATTATAATCAAATCCTTCCCCAAACAATTCCAAGAGAAACTCTACAAACTCACCCCCATGAACCCACCCCAGTGACCTTTAACATGCTTCCCAAGATACACAAAGGAACCTGCATAACACTTTCAAAAGACAAGCTTGGGGTCTTAAATTCATGAAAACTTTGCTAGACACAAAAAATCATTGGATTTATGGCTTATTACAAATCCACTAGCCCAGAGGTGGGCAAACTATGGCCCGTGGGCCACATCCGGCCTGCAGGACCCTCCTGCCCCGCCCCTGAGCTCCTGGCCCGGGAAGCTAGCCCCTGGCTCCTCCCCTGCTGTTCCCCCTCCCCCACAGCCTCAGCTCGCACTGTTGCCAGTGCAATGCTCTGGACAGTGGGGCTGCAAGCTTCTGGGGCGGCACAGCTGCAGAGCCTGGCCTGACCCAGTGTTTTGTGCTGCGCACTGGCGATGGCGTGGCTGGCTCCAGCCGGGCAGCGCAGCTGTAGTGCAGCCAGGCACCGGTGCTCCAGGCAGCACGGTAAGGGGGCAGGAAGCAGGGGGGTTGGATAGAGGGCAGAGGAGTTTGGGGGTGTGTGGATAGGGGTCAGGGCAGTCAGGAAGGAGGGGGGGTTGGATGGGCTGGCAGGGAGCAGTCAGGGGACAGGAAGAAGGGATGGTTGGATGGGGTACGGGTCCCGGGGGGGCAGTCAGGAATGAGACGGGGGGGTTGGATGGGCCGGTGGGTGGCAGTCAGGAGCGGAGGTTCCCGGGACAATCAGAGGACAGAGAGAAGGAGTGGTTGTATGGGGCAGAGGTCCCAGGGGGCCCATCAGGAATGAGAGGAGGGGTTGAAGGTGGCGGGGGCAGAGAGTGGGGGTGGCATCAGGAAACGGGCGGGGGGGTTGGATGGGGCAGGAGTCCGGGGGTCGGGGCAGATGGAGGTGGGAGCTGGGCCACAACCTCCTCCCCTAACCTGCCCTCCATACAATTTCCGAAACCCAATGCCGTCCTCAAGCCAAAAAAAGTTTGCCCACCCCTGCACTAGCCCCACTTTTTGTGCTATGACTATGTCTTAGAATACGTGTTAACTACTTATGCTAAACAATCTGCTCCATCTTGTTCTTAGCTCTGACACTGAGTATCTTTCCCAGACCTGAAGAAGAGCTCTGTGTAGCTTGAAAGCTTCTCTCTCTCACCAACAGAAGTTGGTCAAGTTGGTCACGCACCTTGTCTCTGCAGTGAAATAGTTAATGTTGACATTGAAATTTTCACTTCTATGTTTCAGACATAAACGTTCCATTTTCATCAATTGGGCAGGTCTCACCTCCCAGAACTATTGTTACAGGCTGTCCACATATTGAGGAAGACAACTCTGCATTTATTTATGTGTTCATTTTTCAAGGGTTTCTTGAACAACCATGATAGCTAGGCACTCTTATTTTTATTTAAATTAAAGCTTAGATTCTGTAGCATCCATCCATCCAATAGCAGTATCACAGAGTCCACCATTCACCACTTGTCTGGTGCCTCTTCCTGGCTGCTCTGGGGATTAGCTCACAAGGTCAACACCCCTTCCCACGGTTGTATGCTGTCACTCCATCTTTCTCCTATCTTGCTTCACGAGCTGCAGGATCCTCTTCATGAGTCAGCCATCTGTCCAGGTCACTCAGCTTCCCAACTTCAGGGTATAGGCCTGCTAAGTCTCTGTCACTCCCAGTGACCCCGGCACTTTCAGTTCACTGCCCCACCAGTGCCATTTCCCCAGTGGTGAGTAGGGAACCCCAGCCTGCCCTCTATTCCGGGTGGTGCTAGGACAGGTAGGGACTAGCCTGCCTTAGCCAGGCAGCACCACCAACGGGACTTTTAATGGCCCCGTCAGCGACGCTGACCAGAACCTCCAGGCCCCTTTTTGACCAGGCATTCTGGTCAAAAATCGGACACCTGGCAACCCCATTGCCAGCAGCAGTCCCTGTCTGGTGCCAACTTCCTGGCTTTATAGGCCCTGCCTGTTACTGTACAGCTGAACCTGCTTGCAATCAACTCCCTGGCTCTTTCTCCAGGTGCAGCCTGTGGAGTTAATAGGCCTACCTGGCCACCTTAACCCCTTCCAGTCCTGTGTGGGGTTGACACCCCATCATCATAGGCAGATATATTAACAATGTTAATTAAATTAAAAATTAACAATGAAAGTAGCCCATGTCTCAGATTTTGTTATAGCAAAACAATTTTAAAATCTCAAGAACACCTAGGAGCTTATTTGTTAGAGAGAGTGGCAATGAAGTTAGTCTCATCCCCAGAAAAAGAATTTAGAAGCCCATTTATGAGTTATTATAACTCAAATAATGAATAGTTCAGCGTGAGAATTCAGTCTCTACTCGGGGCCTGGTCCAAAGCTGACAGCAGTTAACGGGAGCCTTTCCAGTGATTTCAAAGTGCTTTGAATCAGGCCAGGTTCTCAAAGAGTAAGTGCTGTCAGTTTGGGACAATTCATGTGTTATTGGTGCATAATAAATGTGACGGGTTGGGTCACAGAAACCCTCTTGGGACTGCCACCTGATGTGCTGAGACTACTTCTGAGCCCGTTTTCTCTAGCAGCTTGGGACTTCAGTACCCTGTCTTGTTGAGCCAGACATGCTAGCCTGCTGCAAACACAGACCCAGGTCTGAACCACGTCTCCCAGAAGCCACAGGCTTAACTGAAAACAGCTTAAGAAGTGCTTCTGTCTCCAGCACCGAGATACCCAGTTCCCAATGGGGTCCAAACCCCAGATAAATCCATTTTACTCTGTATAAAGCTTACAGGGTAAACGCATAAATTGTTCGCCCTCTATAACACTGATAGAGAGATATGCACAGCTGTTTGCTCCCCCGGGTATTAATTACTTGCTCTGGGTTAATTAATAAGTAAAAAGTGATTGTATTAAATATAAAAAATTAGGATTTAAGTGGTTCCAAGTAATAACAGACGAAGTAAATTACCAAGCAAAATAAGACAAAACCACGCAAGTCTAAACCTAATACAGTAAGAAACTGATTACAGATGAAATCTGACCCTCAGATATTCCAATAAACTTCTTTCACAGACTAGACTCCTTTCTAGTCTGGGCCCAATCCTGTCCCCGGCACAGTCCTTGTTCCAGCTCAGGTGGCAGCTAGGGGATTTCTCATGACTGCAGCCCCCTTTGTTCTGTTCCACCCCTCATATACCTTTTGCACAAGGCAGGAATCTTTTGTCTCTGGTTCCCCACCCCTCCTTCTAAATGGAAAAGCACCAGGTTTAAGATGGATTCCAGTACCAGGTGACATGGTCACATGTCCTGTGAGACCCCCAAGCCTTCATTCTTCCAAGCCTGACTCACAGGAAGCCTTGCAACTAAACAGAGCCATCTACAGTCAATTGTCCTAGTTGATGGGAGCCATCAAGATTCTAAATCACCCTTAATGGCCCACACTTTGCATAACTACAATAGGACCTCAGTTATATTTCATATTTCTAGTTTCAGATACAAGAATGATACATTTATACAAATTGGATGACCACACTCAGTAGATTATAAGCTTTGTAATGATACCTTACAAGAGACCTTTTGCATGAAGCATATTCCAGTTACATTTTATGAAAATATGCTAATGAGTGTGAATATAGTCATAGGTAGTGCAACATCACAACAAAAAATGTAATTCTTGCTTTAAGTGAAAATCCTAATGCAGTGCTAACTGTGGAATTGCTTTGGCACCTTCACAGTACTGAACCTGCACTAACAATAGTACACAGCTGATACTATAAATTAACGTAGGGCCTTATTGTCCTGTCCACCTCTGGGTGAAGAGAGGATGAGAACCCAGGTGTTCAGGAGGGATGCACAGAAGAGGAAAGTGCTGCCTCCTTGTCATTGTCCCCCCTTGCGGAATTAATACCAAATTAGAAAACATGTTAAATCTGGAATTCACACTCTTCTGGGTGAAAAAGTCAAACTGCCAAGCAGAGACTTGTTTTGAGGATATACTAGTAGGGGGAGCTGGCTTTTCTCCTAATGCAATAGTTTTCCACCTTTTTTCATTCGGGACTCCTAAAAAATTTCAAATGAAGCTGCAAACTCCTTTCGAAATCTTAAGACAATCTGCAGACCCCCACAGGTCCGCAGACCACAGGTTGAAAGCCACTGTCCTAACGGATTGAAGCAGCGTGCATCCTGAAATGCAGACCCTGAAATAGAACACGTTAAATAAGAGAACTGGCATATCAAGGCAGACTGTTTAAATGGACCCATGTGAAATGAGAACCAAAAATGACTGTTATGAACAAACTCCTATGCACATTGGACAGTAATTCCTCTCATCCACACACACTGTATATAAAAACTGGAAGTTGGTATAGGACCACTGAAATCTGGTCCTGATTTATTGACCACATAGAATGCCAAGCTATTTACAATAATATATTTCCATCTGCAAAAGCATTTACAGAGTATAAATGAGAGTTAAATTCTTACTGGAGTCAAATAATCCTAACAGAAGGGAATTTATGTTTGTTTCCCTTTTAGGATAACTGTGTATTGGTGCCAAACCTTAACCAGAGGAACAGTGATCAAGATATTTTTGGAGATGCTTGTGACAACTGTCGCACAGTCTTGAATAATGACCAGAGAGACACAGATGGCGATGGGAAAGGAGATGCCTGTGATGACGACATGGATGGAGATGGTTGATAAATCTTCACTTAATTCTTTATAATCACCCAGCTTGTGCTGAGTGTTACGGCACAGCTACACCAGAGTGTTCACAGTGGCGCGGCTGCACAAGCTGCACCACTGTAAACTCTCTAATGTAGCCGCTCTAAACTGACAGGCCCTTGGCTTAACTACTCCAGCCCCTGCAAGCAGCAGTTCTCCCGCAAACATAATGCTGTCCAGTGCTCATGTTGGTGTAACTTGTCGCTCGGTGGGTGGTTTATTCACATCTCTGAATGACATACACTAGTATTGTGTGTGTCCTGTGGTGTAGGCATAGCCTTAGAGAGGATATTTGTCACCAGCTATCAGGCATCTCTAAGGCTGAATACTTCAGTTCTAGTTTCCAGCAGTGATGAGGTAACCCAGCAATACTGTGTAAAACCCAGCAATTTTGACTGTTTCCCTCCTTGCAGTTGGCATGGCTGCAGTAAAGGACACAAATGTGTTGCAAGAAAAGTTCTAACTAACCTATAATACTGCAGCGTGTGAGAACTCTGAATCCCAACAGCAGCAGCAACTCAGGGCATGGCTACACTTACAGATGTAGAGCACTGGGACTTAAACCAGGCCTCGGAGACCACAGCAGGGAAAGTGCTGCCATGTGTTCACACTGTACACACTTTAAATGGAGGGGATGAAGTGTGTTGTGTGTATGTGGGGGGAGACACAGTGTGTTTCGGTGGGCAAAGAGTGTGTCAGCGTGCTGTCTTGTAAGTTCAGACAGTGGCAGGAGGAAGGCGAAAACCCCTGACATCAGCCCCGCTTCTCTCTCTCTCTCACACACACACACACACAAAAACGCATGCCTCTGCAGCAACAGGATTCCACAGTAATGGTTTGCCTTGTCGGGGAGCAGATAAGCATGCTGGCTGTCGAAACAGAGCTTTGAAAGGGGATCTCCACATGCCTGCAGCCAAGTTCTAAACAATGACCAGAGTGTCCACATGACTTCAGGGGATTATGGAATGTTTGTGAAGGCCAATCACAGCACAATAATGCAACACGTCATCCACACTGACACCCCAGCGCTCCAGCCAGGGTGCAGCAAGATCTATGCGTCTTGTAGAGGTGGATTACCAGGAGCGCTCCAGGTGCAGGGTCCGGGCACTCTAAGTGCCTTGCCAATGTGGACCCCTCAGAAGTTATGGCGCCTGGAGCAGATTTAATGCGCTTTAGCTTGCAAGTGTAACCAAGCCTTAGACTAAAATGCAGTAAATTTGGGGACAACGTCAAACACATCTTCTCATGTGAGTTTTGTCAGAGATCACACATTCCATCTCTGCAAGCAACTCCTAGTTGCAACCTTTTTGTGTAAATACTGGGGGGGTTGCTCCACCCCAAGCCCTAGGCACTGTGTAACAGTTAAACACCACAATAATTCATATAATTAAAAGGCTGTTGAACATTTTAATGGACTATCAATACTAACAGCAAAACACCCCAAACCTCTTCACACTAATCCACAGGTCCAACTACATCCTAGCACAACTGACTGCCTCCTGCCTGAATGCCCAAGAGATCTCTGTCATGCAACATTTTATTCTCATTGCTGCGTGGGGCTTGGGAGAAAATCAAGTCACCTTAAATATAATAATAGGAATGAAATGTCACATGATACAAACTATGCGGTATGGGGACAGAACACAGTGAGGTGTGCAGGAAAATGGAATGCAAGGCAATGTCTTTCATGAGATGCTCCTAACCTTGATTTACACAGAAACAAAACAGATTTGCTGTTAATGTTTATGATGTAATCACACACTGTGCCCCAAGTGAACTGCTGCAGGCGTTGGTGATGGCTGAACAGCAATGCTGTATTCTGTGAAAATACATAAACAGATGCATTTGGAAAATACACGCATTTGGAAACCTAGAGAATAATTTTGACTAATAGCGATGATTTTTCCAGGTATTAAGAACCTTTTGGACAATTGTCAGAGGGTTCCCAATCGGGACCAAAAAGACGGGGATAACGACGGTGTTGGTGATGCTTGTGACAGCTGCCCCACTATCAGCAACCCCAACCAGGTTAGTGAGGGGAAGAAAAATCTATAGGATACCACAAGCACTCAGTGAAAAAGTGACCGTGAGCACCAAATAACTGTAGCAGGACACAACTGGAGCTGCAAGAGATCAGCTCCCATTTTGTTAAAGGATATGTAGAAAAAACTTCTGAAACTTTGAAAGCTTGAGTTTGGAAAAGGAGACTGGAAATAGGAACAGATAGGTGCTTTTTCACACTATGCATGTCTCAGTGTGCACCTCCTGTGATCAATATGCTGCAACATATCCCATCTGTGGTGGGCCAAACCCCAATCCTGTAAAAGTCAGTGGGAAGACTCCATTGGGTGTACAAGTTCATTACATATATTTTTTCTTTCATTAGGGCCAAATCCTGATTTTCTTATTCAGACAAAAAATCGTATCACCAGAGACTCAGGCACTGAGTAAAACAGAATAGACTTGCTACATTTGTTTGTTCAGTTGTGTAACATTTTGTTCAGCTGTGTAGGCTTATTTTTAAGTTACATATGAGGGAAATCTCTTCTGGAAAATGAGGGTTTATTCATTTTCAGTATCTCAGGCAACTTCTTTTTAATTCCTTCAGCTAGAACCCCAGAAACTAGTACCGTCCAATTTAATACTAGGTTGTTTTTCTGCCCTTGTTAAATAGATTTTCTTTTTTGGATCACCCACATAACCAGAAGATATATTTTATAAAAAGAACTGATCCTGCCAACATAGTACTGTCATTTAAATATTCTCTCAGCAGTTAATACTACAACTTCCTCTGTTTCTGTTTGCAGTCAGATATTGACAATGACCTGATTGGAGATTCTTGTGACACTAACCAAGACAGGTACAGTACCCCCTATCTAATATCAATACTGGGTTAAATTTAGCCCTGGCATAAGCTAGTCTAATTCCACCCAATTCAGTAGAGTTGCACCCACACTCCCACCAGGACTCAGTTCAGCCCTAGGTTATTTTCAGTACTTCCTGCCCAGTAAGAACATACTTCGTTTTCATTACATAAAATTCTCTTCTGAAATAACGATCATTCATAGCCATAGTCATCAATTACTGTTGCTATTACAGTAGGTAAAACATCCCCCTCCCTTCTACTTTCTCCCATGCACATATCACCAGTTCAGGTCCAAAAAAAGGAATAGAAAACAGGTACATGACATGATTCATAGCTGATTCCGTAGAAACAAAACTGGCAAGCTCCACACAGAGCTTATATTATCAAATAAACACAAATCAAAATCAAAACCAAAACCATGCAAACAATTTTAGGGTGAGGAGTTTTCCCCACTAAACACACAAGAGTTCACTATAACAAAGTTTCATTGTAAAAGGCAAGGACCTACCTGAAAAAATGCCCCTTTCACTTTAGCATAGGAGTGGTAGTAAGGTCTCTCTTCATCCCTTGCAGATACTAGGCAAAGCAGCGGTAGCTGAGGGTGTGCTGGGGAATCCATGAAATGCCATTTCTTTTCTCCCAAAGGCAGCGACTGTCACAAGACCAGCTGCATTCACTTTTACTCCATGATGAGAGCAGCTCCAGCAAAACCAATATTACAGGATTTTATTTTACTCCTCTTTCCACAAGGAAAAGGCAACTACTACTTGCCCCTCCTGAAAGCAGAGAAAAGGGGAAGTGATTAAATCCCTTAGGGATGCACAGTGGAAACCACTGAGGCTGGGTCTGCACTAAGGATTTCTTGAAATTACCGTACCATCATCTATCCTCATGTATGGGGATTAGCTTTATCATGGAGTGAAGCTTCACTGCAAAGAAAATGAGACCTTGCTTTCACTACTAAAAAGGTGTGTTTTCTGTTTTGGGGTAGCTATTACACAAGCTATCCAAGGGTAAAAACACAGTGGAGACAAGGCACTGTGGTTTTTCCATGAGGTAAAAACAGGTTATAGCTACGCTACAGCTGCTACAGTGACATAGCTACAGCACTCCAGATGTGCAGGTGTAGCACCGTAATGTAAATGCTTCCCACATCCACAGAAGGGGCTTTTCTGTCAGTGTAGTTAATCCACCTCTCTGAGAGGCAGTAACTAGGTCAAGGGAAGCATTCTCCCATTGACCTAGCTGCATCTACACCAGGGGTTTGATCACGTTAACTACAGCACCATGGGCAGTCGGTGAACTGGCCGATGGGGGAGGCTAGTCCCCAGCTCCTCCCTTCTGCCCCTCTAGCCCCACAGAAGCACAGAGAAACACCCTCATGGCCACCAGCCCCCTCCATCCCAGCTCCAGGCCGCCCAAGCATCCCCAACCCCAGAGCACCAGGCTGGCGCATGGCACCATTCTAGTGCCCAGAGCACCAGGCAGGCAGCGCAGTGTGGCCCCAGCGCCCGCCGCCTGGAGTCACAGAGACAGTCCCCCAGCCCCAACAAGCCTGGGGCACCGAACAGCAGGAACTGCAGGAAGGGGACCCGGGGGCGGAGTATGGGTGGGGCCACACCAGGCTTTTTGGGGCATCTCAGTCTCCCCCAGCCTATGATACCCACTGCCCATGTACAGCACTCAGGGCATGAAATTTTTCACAGCCCTGAGCAATGTAGCTAGGTCAAGTGTAGACCAGGCCTAAGTTGACAGCGCTGTATCCTCAACTGGGATTGAGCTCGCCTAGTTTACCTTGCGGTAAATCTAAAGTGCCTTATCTCTACTGTGGTTTTACCTCAGGGTACCTCACACACATTTGTTATTCAGAGACAAAAAGGTCACTTTTTTTAGCAGTGAAGACAAGTCATGACTGTTCGCTGATAAACGTTGCAGCTACTCCTACTCTCACTGCACTTCACTGCACTCTGTCTACTCTAGGCCAAAAGGTACTGGGAAAAAACATTGCTGGAATGCCTTGAGTTTGCAACACCTCCTACCCCTACATAACACAGCCCCAGGTGCTTCACCAGCATGGGTTATACAGATTGGTTGCTGCACCTGAGGTAAGGTTTTCAGAAGGAGTCTGACGGAGCCATTGTATCTTATGGTGATTTCACTACACCACAGTCAGGAAGCCACAAGTAGGTTTGGAAGGACTAGATTTTTATTGGTAAATGTTGATTTCACCGAACGCACACAAAATATTTCCATCTATAACAATAGCAATTTACAGATAAGGAAAGTCAGATTAAATGCTGCTTGAGAACTTTAGTAGAGTCCTACCTCCATTTGTATAGCCCATGTTGTAATACGGGCATTAGCTGAGCTGGAGCTAGTGCCATTTAGATATGGCTGGAAGGCAGTTCCTCTGCTTCCCCTCTCCCTCCTCCTCCAACCCCCGTGATTTACCGTGTGTTAATTTTAAGAAGAGGGAGCCTCTGAGGCAAGGACACTGCCAGGGTCAGGTGTAGGGGGGTCTCTGCTTTGCCTGGAGAATGCAGCCTCCTCCCCATAATTTGGCACAACAGTGTACATTTAAATGGATTAAAAATTAGAAAAGGCTTAAAAATAAACACTGATTTAAAAAAAAAATCAAATCCCGCCAAGCCTAACCACTAGTGATGCAGTTGTAACAGTTTAGCTGGGCCTCAATGCAGAGCTGCTGCTGTATGGACATTTCCCCCAAAAAACCTGTCAGTGCTGAGTACCATGGTCCATCAGGAACCCCAGGACACACTGGTACAACATGACTTTTAATTGTGCTGTATTTAGATACCTCAAAATGTTTGTCGAAAAGCAGTGTTGCTAAACCATGGCAAGGAGAAGCCAGGCAGATAACCACTTCCTGTTCTCAGTGTCCTCACATTCAAAAACTGAAGCTTCACTATAACCAGATTAACTAAGAGCAAGTTTCACTGTCCCAGATATCCCATTTCATGGTCCTGGTGAGAGTTTTCCTTTCATTACATGCTGGCATCAGGATCCATCTGATGGCATCAACTGTACTTTGTATTTCATCAAAAACTATGAGGCGCCCTTGTGGCACCTTAGAGACTAACAAATATATTTGGACATAAGCTTTTGTGGGCTAGAACCCACTTCATCAGATCTAGCCCATGAAAGCTTATGCATAAATTTGTTAGTCTCTAAGGTGCTACAAGGACTCCTTGTTGTTTTTGCTGATTTGCAGAGTAACACAGCTACCACTCTGAAACCTGTCACCATGAAAGGCTTTGTATTTCATGATTGCTTGGTTTTGTGCTCTAGTCTGGGGACAAGAACTGATTCTTTGCCGGGGAGGGGGAGGACTCTGTGTGTGTGTGTGTGTGTGTGTGTGTGTGTGTGTGTGTGTGNATGTGTGTGTGTGTGTGTGTGTGTGTGTGTATGACTGTGTGTGTGTGTGTGTGTGTGTGTGTGTGTGTGTGTGTGTGTGTGTGGTTTATTGTTTTGTTTGAATTCATAGTGATGGAGATGGACACCAGGACAGCACAGACAACTGTCCCACAGTCATTAACAGCTCCCAGCTGGACAGTGATAAGGATGGGCTGGGTGATGAGTGTGACGATGATGATGATAATGATGGGATTCCAGACCTCACGCCCCCGGGCCCTGATAACTGCAGACTGGTTCCCAACCCAGGACAGGAAGATGACAACAGTAAGTCTGTTCTACCCACCTATGCAGTTAGTGAACATGCAGTACACTTACTGTAAGGCAGCATATTCTCACCAAGGGGAACCAAGTTCACATAGGCCCCTGTTGTCCAAAATCTAAAGGCTGATTTCTCTTTTGTACAGGAGAGAGCCCTGTTACTTACAAGTCAGGACTGATACATATGAGTAGCAGCAGCCAATGGCTCTATCTCATACTCTGGGCCAGATTCTGTGCTGCATCTCTCAGGAGGGCACAGCTGGGGTGGGGAGAGGCTTTAAGCCATCTTTGGACATCCCAGATTGTAGGCTACTCTGGGGTCTGGGCAGCCCAGGGACCATTCTGACTTACAGAAGCCTTCCTTGGCTGCCTGTGAGCTGCTGCCGTCACACCTTTGACACCCCCCTTCTTGCCCCAGCATGCCCCTACCATCGAGAAATTCCCTCAGGAGGCACCTAATGCCCTTCATGCTGCTGGAATGGCATAGAGGTGCTAGCAGAAGCTAGAATTTGGCCCTTGGCTCTCACTTTCATGAACAATGTGAATTCACCAAATTTATTCAGATATGAAAGATAGACTCACATTAGGATCCCTGTGACTCAGCCCAAAACAGTAAAATCATCTATCTGTCTGTTTTTCTTAAACTAACTAACTTGTAAAATATCCCTGGAAGATTTTTCAGTTGTCACCAGAACAATGATGCAAAACTATCTTAAAAACAAGCCAATACTGTAAAATCTCAGTACTTCTCATTACTGATTGAGGGTCCCCATTGCACCTTACTAAATCTTGCAAGCAAGCAAATGACTAAACAATTTACAAGGCAAGGAGAATGCATCACAGAATATACTTTATTTGTTAATTTGGATATTTGTATTTTTATGCTTAACTAGAAAATATTTCTAAAAACAATGGTGTCTTGGTCATTTGAGAACTCAGTGTGGAACTCTGCTGTCAAATCTTTGCTTACAAGTGGCAAAAAAAAGTTATTTTGTGTGTCATTATGTGGTATTAATTTTAGTCCAACAAAAGTGCTATACACTTGTATTCTGAATTTTGCTTGATCTGTTAGCCATGTCAGATCAGAGTACAGCTAATAGTGTGTTTGTTAAATCCTAATAAAACATCTGTTGCACATGTCTAATTTGCTGTAAATTTCAAGCACTTTCTGTAGGTTCCTTTGCCACTCTTAGATCAACAACTTGTGTTTGGCTAAAGCATATCTTCCAGAAGGGCAACCAGTCTTGATTTTAAGACATCTAGAGATGGAGAATCAACCACTTCTTTCAGTAGTTTGTTCCAGTGGTTAAGACTAAGGTGACTGTAGCTGCATTGTAAATAAGTCCCCTTTTGTTTAATTGATGCATTCAGGTGATGGAGTTGGTGACATATGTGAATCGGATTTTGACCAGGACACAGTAATTGATCGAATTGATATTTGCCCTGAGAATGCTGAGATTACCCTGACAGATTTCAGGGCTTATCAAACTGTGGTTCTGGATCCCGAAGGTGATGCTCAGATTGATCCTAACTGGGTGGTTCTGAACCAGGTAAAAATATATTCAACACCATTTAGCTGCCAGAAGCAAATCATTATAAACCAAAATAAAAAACCTGCGCTGAACTTATCAGAATCTGTAATGCTTTAGCAAAGAAATGAAAATCAACTGATGCTTGGAAAGGGTATTTTTGAAAAAGTGTGCAACTAAGTTTGAAGTTACACATACTAACACATAGGCTAAAATAATTACAGACACAGAAAGCTCATTCTGGGAGAACTTCCCTGCTGCACAGAGGGTGAGCATGAGGCCAATGTACTGCTTTGGGATGTCTCATTATAGTAATTGCAGTATCACCCTATTGTTTATCATGCCTCAATAACGTAATTAATTTCCCCTCTCAGGGTATGGAGATTGTACAGACTATGAACAGTGATCCTGGCCTCGCAGTTGGTATGGACACCTTTTTTGTACTCATATTTTGCAATAGAAAAGGTTTTGGCATGTGGTCAAGTTTTCTGCCAACTATTGGTCTTAACATAGTGCATATCCATTGCTCTAGGTTACACAGCTTTCAATGGGGTTGACTTTGAAGGCACCTTTCATGTGAACACGGTGACAGATGATGACTATGCTGGCTTTATTTTTGGTTACCAAGACAGTTCCAGTTTTTATGTGGTAATGTGGAAGCAGACAGAACAGACTTATTGGCAAGCAACTCCATTCAGAGCTGTTGCAGAGCCTGGCATTCAGCTTAAGGTACTGAGCTAAGTATCATCATCAAATCTGGTGGCTCAGCGTTCTCTGTGTAATGACTACCCAAGCATACAAGGAGTTGGCCATATAATGCCTATGTTGTTCTCACACCATTGTTGGGGGACCACTAGCTCTTTCCTAAAGGAAAGGTTAATTTAATGTCAGAGTGGTACCTTACGTATGTGCATCACTTTAATAAGTATATGGAAATGCAGAGGATAAGCTGAATCCACCAAAATTTGCGTGCCAGTCAATGCTTATTAAAAATGAATAAGGCAGCTTTCATTGGTTGACCTAGAGTTGAAATGGGCCTTTTTAATTAGAATAAATACATTAAAATCAAACCTGGACACAGATCTCCTTCAGTTCCTAAAGTGACCATTTCAAAGAGGCCGTGTGTTTGTCTAAACCAGAACTTCCCCAAATGTGGTCCACACTCAATAGTAGCCCATTGAGACCTTCTGATCACATGCTGCTGGCTTCTCCTTGTTCCTAGCTGCTAAATGAAAAGACAGCAAACATTAAATTCTTTTATTTCTCCTTGTAAGCAGTTGCTATAATTGGCACAGGGATGTCATGAGCTTATGTTTGGGGAGGGGAGGTGTGCACAAGGCAAGCCCTTTGGTAAGATGTGATCTCTCTATGAAAAGTGAGAGCTCCTGGTCTAATGCTTAAAGGGAAAATTCTCTTTGTTCACTTTCTAAACTATGCCATATTTGTCTAGGCTGTTAAATCTAAGACTGGCCCTGGTGAACACCTCAGGAATTCACTCTGGCATACTGGGGACACCAATGACCAAGTCAGACTGCTATGGAAAGACCCCAGAAATGTAGGTTGGAAAGATAATGTCTCTTATCGCTGGTTCTTGCAGCACAGACCCCAGGTTGGATACATCAGGTAGGGACTGGCTTGTTTAAACCTTTGTAGAGCTAAACAGCAGTGACTGGTTTTTTTAGATTTGTGAAATTCTATTTAGTGTGGGGTGGTTTTGTTTTTTAGAAAAAACAAACCCCCTATAATGACAAATATTGTCAAATGTCTCTGGGCTTTGTAGCTGCTAAAGACAGACACTGCTATTATGCCTGGTTGTGCTTTAAAAGATTTTGAAAATACCAGTGACATCACTTCTAGAAACACATTCAAATCTTAACATTTCACAGATATTTGATTTTTGTATGAGTATTCTTTAATGTTGATCCTTTGGAATATGTAAAAATAAACTGTGATAATTTATCTATAATACCAGTGTAACAAGTAACAGAACTAATGAACCAAAGCTGGCCACACAGAAATTGTAAAGATAGTAAAACAGAACATTATCAGTAATTAGCATGACATGAGATATATTTCCATGATGTAAGCAGTGTTAGTGTAGCTGTGTTGGTCCCAAGATATTAGAGAGAAGGTGGCTGAAGTAATATTTTTTATTTGACCTACTTCTGCTTGTGAGAGAGATAAGCTTTCGACCTTACATACAGAGCTCTTCTTCAGGTAACCTTGTCTATATGAGATATGACCTCAATATGTTCTCTGAGTGTATGTTAGCAGAGAAGTTCTTCTTGTCCCTATGATGTTTACAAATTGTGAGGGGCAAGACAAGTAGTCATGATGGTGGAATTCACACTCTTTGAACAAAGTCCGGAAGTAGTGAGGCCATTACTGCAGTCGTCTATTTAAGTATTAAAAGGCAAACGAGATGTTGATCCAGCTATAAGACTATGGGTTTGGCTACACTTGCGAGTTACAGCGCAATAATGGAGCCCCAGGTGCACTAACTCACTCCCCGTCCACGCTGGCAAGGCATGTAGAGGGCTTTGACTCCGCGGCTACAGCGCTGCTGGTAGTCCACCTCGGCAAGTGGAATAACCTTTGCGCCCCCCCTGGAGCGCTGCAACACCAGTGTGGACGAGCTGTTGCATTAGTGCGCTCTGATCTGCCTCCAGAAACGTCCCATAATCCCCTTAAGTCAAGTGGCCACCCTTGTCATTGTTCTGAACTCCTGCAGGAATCTGGAAATGCCCTTTCAGAGCTCTGTTTCTGACAGCTGTCATGCAACTCGTTACTGTGGAATGCTGTGTGTGAGCAAGAGAAGCAGGGGGGGGAGGAGGAGGTCTGCTGCTGTCTGAACTTACAAGGCAGCATGCTGACATGCTCTCAGCCCCACCAAAACCCATCTGTCTCTCTCCACAAACACACAACACACTCCCTGTCACACTCCACCCCACCCCTCCCATTTTAAAAGCACATTGCAGTCACTTGCATGCTGGGATAGCTGCCCATATTGCACCACTCCTAATGCCACTGCAAGTGCTGCAAATATGGCCATGCCAGTGCACTTGAAGCTGTCACTGTGGCCAGACTGCAGCGCTTTCCCTGCTGCGCTCTGCGAAGGCAGGTTTAACTCAAACAGTCTACATTTGCAAGTGTAGCCATGCCCTATGATTCACTCAGTGAGAAGCCTTTACAAATTGCTCTTGATTTTTAATCTGTTTTTCAGTAGATCTGGATTTACAGATGTGATTTGAGTGATGCTGGTGTTTGGCTGACATCCATGGAGAGGTGTAGGTCTCCTAAAGAAACAGGGCATTCTATTTTGTTAATATCTAAGAAGGGCAAAGCGACAAAAGTGAGAAAGCATTTTAACAAGAAAACATCATTCAGAATCAGGGCCTTAATCTTGGAACATTCAAGTCAATGGGAATAGGCTCTAAAAGTATTATATGAAAAAAACTCTAAGTGCACACGGCCCCATCAAACCAGTTGCGTATTTACACTCTTTCAAGTAAGTTGAATTGGACAAAGGATTTAATAAACTTCAACATTAATCACAATTTTTGCAGCTCCCTGCCTTTTAGCATGTGCTCAGTATACAGCCACACACTCTCTTTTTAGTAACTCCAGTTAAAAATCCTCAGAAACCAAAGTGGATAAAGTGAGTCTTATTTAATCCTTCGAGAACAAGGGCCTTCAGAACTAAAAGTGAAAGTCTGAGCCAACGCTTGGGCCATACCTCACTACAGTATGTTATGACTAACTATAGCAGCCCTGTGGAATACGTAGCACCACACATTTCTTGGAGACTTCAGCAAGGCCTAGGAATAGGTTCAAAAGCCAAAATAGCCCAGGAGAGTTGATTGACTAAATTCACCAGCTGTGCTATTTTTGAAACACCCGAATAAACAAAAATCAAGGATGGTAAATGATTTCTTTTTATAATGGTTTTATAAACAAGGAAACTCTTGGGGAAGGTGTCTGTATTTCCATATGTGTTTATACAGCTCCTAGCACCATGGAGCCCTGATCCTGATTAATAATAATAAATACTGATATTTACGGGTAAGTACACAGCTGAACGGTTGGTGTAGTTGGTATGGAGCTAGCATAGCCAACTGACTCCCCTGGTGTGCGGAGCATGCTGGGATGAGAGTGGGCATGTAGGGTTGCCAATTTTCTAATTGCACAAAACCAAAAACGCTTGCCCTGCTGTGGTCAGAACATACTGTGCTTTAGTGATCCCCAGCTAGCGTAAGGCCTCCTACTCAGCTGTTAGAAACTAGCCTAATTTGGAGCAACTCTGCCCCTTCTCTACCCCACTGGCACAGCCCTGTCACAGCTAAGGGTTCTTACCCTGGTTTCTTTTCAAGCTTATGGTGGTATGGTCCAGAGATTAGTCTAATGAGCTTGTCACAAGGTAGACTAAAGAAAGATATTATAAACCTTTTGCAAAGCAGCTGTGGCTATTTGAGAGCTAACAGGTTGCGTTTGTTTTATTCTGAAGGGCAAGATTTTATGAAGGTTCTCAACTGGTGGCAGATTCTGGAGTAACTGTAGACACTACCATGCGTGGAGGAAGACTTGGTGTTTTCTGCTTCTCTCAGGAAAACATTATTTGGTCCAACTTGAAATATCGCTGCAATGGTAACATTTCTCTTAGAGCGACTCAACTCATGATTATCAAATGACCTACTGTACTAGAGAATAAGTAGTTTGCGGTTTGTTTTTTTTATTAAGCACTTTGCAGCCTTCACCAGCAAATGAATTTGTGAACCATTGTGCCTGACGTGGCCTATCTTAGTGTGGGTCACGTCTCACCAGAGGTAGAATGAGCAGCTCAGCTGCTCTGTTGCTCCTGATCTGCAATATACATGTAATCTGCCAGCACAGTTGTGCCCTTGTATGGACCATGCTAACTACACGAAGTAGGTGCCATTAGAAATGTTACTAAAAGACCAAATGGACAACACCTTAAAGTTAACCATACAGCAAGTGTGGCTTTGTCCTCAGTGAATTAAATATGATGTCCCACAGCACCCATCGCCTGCACCAATACATCCACTGTATGGGATGTTAGCCAACCCACACACCAGCCAAACTGCTGCTGCTCGACTCAGTTAATGGAAGGCAGTTTCTTGTACCGGTTTTTATGGTTACAGTTGTTGCTATGAGCTTCCTCTGCGTGATGCCTGGCACCACAGCTGAGAAGGCATCCTCATCTGCAGACAGACTTTAGACATTTCATGCCTCTTCAGTTTTGGCCAGGGCTCCTTCTAGCTGAACTCAGAGCTCTAATGTAGTGAGTCAGCATGAAAATCTCTGAATTAATTTTAAAACAGTGATGCAATACACACATTCCTGGGCTGTCGCCCCCACCTCGCCTATCCCGTCACACTGCCCTGGTGCTCCCATGTACTTCGTGTACACAGCTGTGCTTCCCCTTTAAGTAACGGGTACACTTTTTCCTTATTGTATGAAATTCTTCTGGAGGAATTGTTCACGTGAGGCTATTTCTGTCACATCAACTCATCAGTCTTATAGAAGCGGAACACAATCACTTCTCTCTTCTCAGACTCAAGCCCTGCCTGACTAAACAGTCCCCTGTTTAATGTCATTATAGTCCACCCAAGTACTGAAGCAAAGCCAGTTAGCCAATATCGCAGTGAGCAAATGCTGACTGAGCTAGTAACTTACATTTGTTGGAATTACACATTTAAATCCAAATCTCCGGCCCAGAACTCATCCCAAGGTGACATGTTGCATGTTTAATGAGAGTTGCCAGCTTAGAATACGTGAAGCAGGCTCTCAGAGCTGCTGGCGTTTGCTGCAAAGGCTCTGCCTTTAGTTTCAATGACAAAGCAAATTGCTTTGCTCAGAAATGTTGTGATTCAAATGAAAGGAAGACCCGGGGTGACAAGTGTAATTGGCACTTTATGAAGTGACAAGAGTTCTTAAGATTAGAAATTTGATTTTCCACAAAGCATCTCCCCTCACCTCCCCTCCACTCCCCCACTTTAGCAGGTGTAGAAAAAAGGTTCAAAACTGACAGGCTCTGCTTGGCAACAGCTCTGCTTCCTAAACTACATCACTGACTCTTCCATAGCAAAAGCACTATTGCCACCTATTCAGCAGTACCTTACCTTATGGAAATAGCAGCGCTGCCAACTCTCACAATTGTAACACTCATCTCACAATGTTTTCTTCATGCTCCAGTTGCTGGAGTCAAATGATCTCAGCTTTCATTTAAAAAAAAGTTTCTCTCTAGCCCTCACCATTTCAGAGACAAGCTTGAACCCGTGATCCAAGTGAATCTAAACATTTAAAAATACACGTGGCAAATTAAAAGCCCCCCCCCCTTTTAATCTCACTGATTCTTGAGCCAAATTTGTGATTGACTCATGATTTTTGAAGGCTTAAGGCTGGCATTACTGGGTCCGAGTGGAAATGTGTCTGGCTTAGGTCAGGGCATGGATCTGAAGCCCCGTACAGCTGAGTTCCTCAGACTGTTCATTCAGCTATCTGCCTCGGAGGCTTTTGCACCTGTTCCCAGGAGCTTCAGGTTAGAAGCCAAGGGATTTGGCACAAAGGTTTAAGGGGACACTGTTCACGTGAAACTAGTCAATTTCCAACCAAATGAACTACAGTCATTTTGGCAAAATTGACCTGCCAGTTTTTAAATCTTTTATTATTGTTTTAATGGTTCCCTTGCATGTAGCTGTGTGAAAAGCCCCCCCTAACAGGTGACACTGGCTGGCTGTAGCAGGAAGCAATGCAGCTGAATGTGCAAAGTTCTGACAAAGGCACAGAGTAAACACAAAAAATATTTCCCTTCTTGTCTCTTTCTGTAGAGTCCTTCAGATGCAGTTTGTAATAGGACGTTTTCAGACAAATGTGATTTTGAAATTGACACTGTCAGCTTCAAGGATTTTTAGCTGCAGACTGATAAATCCTGCATGGTATTTAAAACCAGGAGATAGATTCTTCGTGACACTCTAAAGATAGCTGGGCCAAGAGTAGGAAAAAACCTGCTTGTGAATGTTCCGCTGAATTTGAGAGAGTGTATTTTGGTTCCACCCCATTCCCACAATGTTCCCTAGCAGCAAAGCATTTGACCACTCAGCCTTTATTAGCCCACAAATACCGTCAGCTTGAATCATCACAGGCAGCAAATTATGAGTTGCTTGTTCAGTTATAAAATTCACTATTTTCCCTGCTGTGGTTTGTTACACAACCACACAGTGCAGAGAGAAACTGTGCCCAATTCTTGAATAATCTGCAACTCAAAAAAGTTATTCACAGAAATGATTCAGCAAATCAAAAATTCAGCTTGGAACTTCCACATTTCTGCTTAGAGGCAATTCTGATTAGAAAAGGAGGCATCATTTAGCCAATTAGTTATTCATTCCCAATTAGCCACATTGCTCTAGTCCTAAACACTCATCAGCTACATAGGAAGAAGACTAACCTTTGCATATTTTCTTGTTTTCAGACACCATCCCAGAGGACTTTCAGGAATTTCAAGCTCAGCAGCTTGGAGTTGGAGATATTTAACACAGAAAGCAAACTGATGTTGCTATTTCAAACAGTAAAGCAATACTTTCATTCCTGCTATGATTTTTTTTGTAAGAGTGCACACTGCAGCTCCTGTGGCTGATATAACTGCAGACTTTTTATGTAAATATGAAAATAAAAAGTAGATAAAATAGGCTGGGGCTTCCCTTTCTTTGGAAATTGCTTGGCACGCTGCCTCATGGAGTTTAACGTAAAAACGCTTGGCTATGAACTGGGAGGCACTACTTTGCTTGCGCGCACACATAAAACAAAGGATGCAACCAGCATGAAATGATCAGTGGTTCTCAGAGTTGTAGAAGGCCAAGTTGGAAGCAAACTCTTAGGTCATCTAGTCTATGCTCCTGTCACAGGAGGTTTGTTCCCCATGGGTAGCTCTTTTCCAGTCTAGTTTTTTTGTGTCTTCAGTGAGAAAGGATCGGGTCCCACCCTTTCCCATGGACTATTCCAGACCACTCCCTAATAGGCTACTCTGAGAATTGTTCCTGATTTAGTCTAAGTTTTCCTTCTAATTTCATCCATGAAAAGCCAGCTTCTACCCACAGAAATGTCTGAAACTAATTCTGCAAACAGTGGGGTTTGGCCTCAAGCTCTAGCTCTTCAGTTCTCCAAGGTTCCTGGCAAGCAGTGTTAATCACAGACTCTCTCAGCTGCATGCTCCATGTGTGGAAGTAATTTATGTAGTTAAACATTCACGATTGTCTGTGTCTGTTCAGAGTACAAATCAGCATGTAGAATGGTCTGTTCTTAAAGTTGCTGTGCTGGCCTATTTGAGTCACTTTGGAAAAATCTTCAAAACAACAGCATTAAGAGAAATTCCTAGTGCAGATAGGAATTTATTTTAACTGCCCACAAGATGGCAGCATTTAATCCATTCACTCCAGTGAAAATTTCTACAGATACTGAAGATTTCTCCTTTGTGGGAGGTATAAGCCTAAACCACAAGGCGGCTGAAGGCATGGTCACGGGTTTCTCGCTCTTCCTCTGAATGCTATACCCGAAAAATCCATACGCCCCCTTCCACTCTTGTAGGAAGAATCCTATTAAAATCTTGGGTCATTTTCTTGGCTAGGATCCATTCCACTGAAGGGAAAAGAAAACAAGGCGTTCATATTTCTTAGCAAAACTGAACCCTGCAAGCAGTAAAGTCTAGGGGCTGGTCTACACTACGAGGGGAAATCGATCTTAGATACGCAACTTCAGCTATGTGAATAATCTAGCTGAAGTCGAATATCTAAGATCGGATTACTCACCCATCTTCACTGCGCGGGATCGATGTCCGCGGCTCCCCATGTCGATTCCGGAACTCTGTTGGGGTTGGTGGAGTTCCGGAATCTATATAAGCGCACTCGGGGATCGATATATCGCGTCTAGATGAGACGCGATATAGCGATCCCCGAGCAATCGATTTTAACCCGCCGATACAGCGGGTAGTCTAGACGTAGCCTAGGATATTCATCCTCTGGGCTTTTTACTGAGGGACAGAAGAGGAATAAAGATCGTCTCTGTTCCTCTGCCCCCCACCCTCCCATTCCTTCATCCTTCCAGGATCCCTGCCTCGCTCCCCACTGCTACTCAGGGCTGGTCTACACTGGGGGTGGTATCGATCTAAGATATGCAACTTCAGCTACATGAATAGTGTAGCTGAAGTTGAAGTATCTTAGATCGATTTATCTCAGGTCCTCACAGCGCAGGATCGATGTCTGCGGCTCCCCATATCGACTCCGCTACCACCGCTCGCTCCAGTGGAGTTCCGCAGTTGACGGGAGCGCGTTCGGGGAATCGATATATCGTGTCTAGATGAGACGTGATATATTGATCCCGAAAAATCAATTGCTACCCGCCGATACGGCGGGTAGTCTGGACGTACCCTTATAGTCTTACTCCTACAGCTCCACATGGGACCATCTCCTTTCCTCTCCTCCAGTGGGTTCCTAATGAGAGTGATTAAGGCTGTTGGGGAGATTAGTCATCTTATGAACAATAGATGGAGGGAGGGGGCAGAGACTACGGAGTTTTCAGGAGTCCCCTCATGTTCCCCAAAGGTTAGAAAGTGCCTCTCTCTCTCATCTCCCAGCAGCCTGGCTGAAAACTTTGGAGTCTGGCTGGTCCCTAAGGTATTAGACAAATGGGGACAGGTTGTGCTTAAGCATCAGCCCAATGTCTTGCTTGCCTGCTGGCAGTCAAATGGGGTACCACAAGCCATAAAGGATACGAATATCAAAACATATAAAAACAAAGGTGATTGGAGTGATTGGATAACTGCAGAATAAGTTCTAAGTGCTGCTGGCAAGGTGTTCACACAGGGCCTTCTCAAAAGACTGCAAGTTCTTCCTGAATGTGTTTATGCAGAGAATCAGTGCAGCTTCCATGCCAGTAGATCTATTATCTACATGCTCTTTGCATTGAGCCAACTGCAAGAAAAGTGTCAAGAACAAAGAAAAACCTTTCTGTGTGGCCTTTGTAGATCTTACAACAGCTTTTGACCTGGGCAGAAGAAAGGTCTTTTTCAATTGTCAGAGAGAATTGGTTCCCCCACCCCCACCTCAATCCTCTTCACTGTGATTCAATCGTTCTATGATGGCATGAAGACTACAGTCCAGTATGATTGGGATTAGTCTAATCCACAGTGGTGTCAAACAGGGATATGTTTTGGCACCAATACTCTTTAGTATTTTTTTCTCTGTCGCTTTGGCATGCTTCTCATCTAGCACTGAGGGCATACATCTCCATCCAAGATCAAATGGAAAACTTTTCAGCATTGCACACTTTAGAGCAAAAAGCAAAGTCAGACATCTGCTGCTAAGAGAACTATTTTATTTTGCCAACACCACAGGGCTCATCACATACAATGAAGAGGTGCTTAAACAACTTTTAAGTAGTGTTATGACAACTTGTTATGAATTTGGACTAATAATCTAAAGAAGACAATGTTTATGGCACAAGACATGTTTGCTGCACCAGAGATGTCAATGGTTAACAACATGCTAGAAATCGTGCATAAAGTTTTGTGATCTAGAATCAACTGTATTTGATAACTTATCTCAAGATTACTAACTTAATTATCACATCAGGAAAACAGCTACCACATTCGGTCAACTGACCAAGCACATGTGGCGTCATAGGAAATGAACATTGAACATCAGGATACAGATCTACCCGCTCTGCCTTCTGAGCATGCTTCTGTATGGTGGTGAAACCTGGCCCATATGCAGCAGGCATGAAAGAAAACTAAACACCTTCCACTTGTGAAAAAACAAAGTTTCGGACACCTCAGAAAGCAAAATTGCCAAGTCTCATCACTACACACAAACACAGATGTCTCCCTTAACTTGGTCATCTGCACTGGATGGCCTATGGATGCATTCCAATGGATCTTCTATGTGGAGAACTTGTGATGCCAAAGCTACTGGGCCAACAAAAGCTCAGGTTCAAAGACATTTCCAAGAATGATCTGAAAACTTTCAACATCAACCCCACAATCTGGGGAGATGCAGCTAGCAACTGGCTATGTTGGAGTCCTGAGCTATGCCAGGGAGTCAGAGGCTGAAGAGATATGGCTGAGAGAGAGGAAAGCGCAGCTGGCCTTAAGCACTAGTGGTGTGCCAGCTTCATCCTCTGGCAGTGCATTTTATGCCTGCACTATTTGTGGCAAAGACTGCCATTCGAGAACAGGACTGTCCAGCCACCCGCCATGCTGCCACAGGGGACACAGCAACTGAGCTGCTTTGGCGCTTATACCATCATCTTTTGAGATTTGCCACCAGGCCAAATTTATCTGGATTGGTGTCAGAGTTACACCAAGGAAAATTTGTCCCCTAGTAGCCTAAAAGTTAGCACACCAATAGCATTTTCCTCAGAATGGGGCTAGTCTGCTAGCTCCCACACCATACAGTACCTAGTGCAGGGCTGTCTACTCTTCAAGTCCATACAGATGCTCTTCCTTAATGAGTTCACAGACTTATGCAGATGGTGACTTTTATTCCCCTTGAGAGAAATCTGAGGATTCAAATCCATGGCCATGTAACTACCCAGACTTGCATATACTCAGCCATGGAAACATTGCTGTCCATGGGGTGGAATGTGGTAGGAATTCTGCATTAGCAACACTGCACAAAAGTTTTCACAGGCGACATGGAGATTAAAGTCTACAACTGAAGCTACCAGGAGGATGTATTACAGACACCGATTGCTGGGATTTGGTTGCCTATTTGGGCACTAACACACCAATTAAAAAACTTGCCATCACCCTGTCTGCATTTTGCCAGCTATACCCCATGCTCATTTGGGGAAGAAAAATGAGAGGGGAACTTTCTGACTGCACTGTTGCAGGCTTGAGAAGTGAAACGGAGCACGGGGCCGATATGAAGTTGGGCAAGTGCAGCAGAACAAATAAAGAATTTGCTTTCCTACTTGGGCAGCAGAATTATTTCCCTCACTTTCATTCTTCCAACCTTTGCATCAAAGTGAAAATGCTGAAACCTTTCAGTTTTAAAGGACGAAGGATGGTTCTGTGGATAAAACTGAGAATGAGTCAGGAGATCTGAGCTGTATTCCTGTCCTATGCCTTTGGCAAGTCAAAATCCAAGTTACAGTTCCACATCTGTAAAATGGGCCTAATCATTTTTCTCACATGGGTGTTGCAAGGGTAAATTCTACTTAAATGAAAGTACCCCCCAGAAAGCACTTCACGTTCTCAGATGGCCACCATGTGATTACCCTAGGATCAAAGATCTCATGGTCAGTGCCACAAGTTATTTGTTAACTCTTTCATTAACACGACAAATGGTAAAATACCAATGCAAATAGATGTCAGAAGCTTCAGTTCCCCACAGACCTTCAAGGAAGATTAAGTACAAATCATCAAACCAAAGCAGCCAGGATCTCCCTTTGATAGGAATGTGCAGAATTCTGGAAATAGCAGTAGTAAATTCAGAGGTAGGGCTGCACTGAGATTTTGCAGTGAAGAATTAGAATCCCTGTTTTACACTTAAAAGAGTGAGTTAGTCTCCATATTTGGCACAATCTCACTTCACAAGAGAATGGAAATTTGCATCTTTTTAGTATTATATTTACTAACTTTTGCAGAGGAAACAGTAGAAGTTTGGCCCTTCTTCCCTAATATTTCTGTAAGTTCCTCCAGCTAAGCCACCAAACGCCAAACTTTTTCACACCTCTCAAACATAGCTGGCTACTTGGTTTTGTATTTAAGTTTAAAATGCCAAGAGGTAGTCTAGTCATCAGAACCCTTGAGTTTCAAAGTGTTGCCAGCTCACGATGTTATCAAGTCTCATGATAGTTTGTGCTTTTCTTGAAGCTCCTGGGGTCAAGAGATTCCATGAGAATCTCAGCTTTCATTTAGAGATGGTAAGTTTCTAGCCCTCATAGAAATGGAGGGCAGGAAGGGACCTTGAGAGGTTATCCAGCAGCCCCCTCTCCTCCGCTGAGGCAGGACTAAGTATACCTAGACCACCCCGACAGGTGTTTAACCTGTTCTAAGAGACTATTAATGACAGGAATCCAACAGCCTCCTTTGGTAGCCTACTTCACTGCTTAACTAGCCTTAAGTTTCTCCTGATACCTAACCTAAATCTCCCTTACTGCAAATTAAGCCCATTGTTTCTTGTCCTACCTTCAGTGCACAACTGATCACCACTCTCTTTGCTACAGACCTAACATATTAGAAAACTGCTATCAGGTCCCTCCTCAGTCTTTACTAAAGACTGAACATGCCCAGATTTTTTTAACCTTTCCTCAGAGAGCAGCTTTCCTAAACCTTTTATCATTTTTGTTGCTGCCCTATAGACTCCCTTTAATTTGTTCACATCTTTCCTAAAGTGTGGCACCCAAACGGATACACTACTCCAGCTGATGCCTCACCAGTGCCAAGTAAAGCGGGACAACTATCTCCTGTGTCTTACATATGACACTTGTTAAAATTCTGCAGCATATTAGCCTCCTTTGCAACTGCACCACCTTGTTGACTCAAATACAATTTGTGATCCACTATAACCCTCATAAGTGCCATAACTCATAGTTGTAGAGACAAACTTTGAAAATGTGATTGAAGTACACTCTAAAGGCTCAGAAACAAGGCAAATAAAACCCATAGAATGTATTTTTTTAAAAATAAATACCTCATGATTTAAGCCAATCACAATTTTGAGGTCTGACTAGAGGTTTTTTAATACTTGAGGCTGCCATTAGTGCTTTCACCGGCTACTCTGTTACAGCAGCTAGATCTGTTTGCATTAACATTTTGTCAAAGCTTTAGTTAAAAGTTTCTAGCTATGCTTGACTGGACCCCTGCTGTTCAGTCATGGTATTAACTATGGTGCAGGCATCTGTCACAAAAATATGACTTTGCAGAAAGTGTTTAATTTTTCCAGATTTTCCCCAAGAGGAAGACAGCTGAAAATTAAAGACATTTCTGACAACTGATACCACATGTTATTCGGTTTGAAAATGGGAAGTAAGGAAGAACTCTTGGTTACATGAATTCAGGGGAAATTTGAAATATGCTGCTTAGGGAAATTCCATCCAGTGCAGGGTCTTGTCTCTTGCAAAATGGAAAAGGGGGCAGGGAGTGTTTGTAGCTGGAAATATGGGTCCCAACACTGACCGGTAATTAAGAGTACTAATAACCACCTCTCCACTGTTACAATTCCATAGTTTCCAGATTATTGCCATGTTTGCACAGACAAGCAAAACCAAAAGTAGTATTTTTCTTAATGGAAGCAGCTTCAGAGACTTTGTATTGCAGCTGTTAGTGTAGTACAGCTCAATAGGAATGGGAACATTTAATCAGCATGTTCATGCCACAGGGGAGTGTTATCTTTCCCGGCAATCAGAGCAAAAAATTCTGCTGATGCAACAGTAGAGTCAGAAAGGAACTTGTTACACAGCACCCTAGCATGCAGTTTAGCACTTCTTTCCCAAGCTAATCAGACACTGAGGCCTGGTCTACATTACAGGGTTAGGTGGACATTAGCTGCCTTGCATCTACCTAGCTCTGGAAGTGTCTTCACTTAAATTTGGCTCCTGTTGACCCAAGTGCCTCTCTGTGCCGATTTAATAACCCCACCTCCCTGATTGGCATAGTGTCATGGTCGATGAGACAGGGTCAGTGTAGACACGCTTATGTCAACTGTTGCTGGCCTGCAGGAGCCATCTCACATGGCCCCACACTGACAATAAAATCGACACAAGCGCTCATGATGAGAACACACACTGCTGACACAAGGAGCCAAGTGTGTGCGCACACAAGCAATTTAATAACTGCGGTGGCTGTATGCCAATGTAAGTTAGGTCAACAATGTTTAGTGTAGACATAGCAGGGGACTAGGAAGGGATTATGTCCGTAATTTAGCCCTCAGGGCTGTCTTCAGTAAAATGAGGATTAGTATCTTTGTGCTTAGTTGTTGTGCTGGGCTGCAAGTTGGGTTATATGCAATGCAACACGTTTCTTGGTGGCTACACAGCTGCAACAGCAAAATTCTGCCTTTGATGGCCTGGAAAAATTACATTCCTCCTTGGTATAAATATTCTAGGGATTAAATGTTACCATTCCCTTTGACCTGTACTACAGGAACAGCTTCAGTACAAGAGCCAGCAGCTCTATTTAGACTCATTGTTGACCCAACAGTAATGACAGCCAGTGGGTCCATACAAGTATGTGACAGGCACCAAAGGGCAGTGTGCCAGTAGGACATGCTCAAACAGAAGTAAGTGATGACTAGAGCAGAGGTAGAAAGCATTCAGTTGGCTGGCACTAAACAGGAGTTAACAGAATTGTATTATTTTCTTCAGCAAGGCTTCATGTTCTGAAGTCAGCAGTTGCTTCCCTCAGCCACCAAATGCAATTAGAAAGAGTACAGAAGACAAATTAGAGAGGAAGAACAGTTTAGATGGAATGGCTTGGGGAAACAAGACAGCAAAGACCATCCCGGCACCCTACAAGAAAAGTTGATATAGCCCCATTTTACAGATAGAAACAAGGCCAAGAGATTATGTGACTTCAACAAGGCCTCAGAAGTAGCATCAGAGTCAGAATGAGAAGATCTGGAGTTGGATCTCACAGCAGCCATTTCACCACCAGGGCAGACCCAGCAGCATTCCCACTACAAAATATTTAGCAGCCTGCCCTAGAATTGAAGGAGCTGTGGCCATTGGCTTCATGGGACCAGAAGGCCAACTGTAGGAAAAGTTAGCATGACAAATTGAACATTAGGGAGTTCTATTTTTAAAGCTCTCATTGCAATGAAGACAGCTAGAAATGTTCAGTCAGGAAAAACGAGTAAGTTAGGCTAAACCTGGACATCTACAGGCACCCCACGTTCAAGAAAGCTGTGCTGCCACAGCCTTGAGACCTCAAAGACTGATTGTTACTCTATTCCTATGCTTGAGGCATTCATCCTGTGTGTGCTCACCACACTCTGGAGGCAGGCTGGGAAGGGCCTAAATTAGAGTAGCCTAGTGCTCTGCCTTATTCTCTGCTTCCCATGGATCCCTCTGGTTCCTGGAGAACAGAGAATATCAATAGTGCAGTGCACTCCCAATTCCTGGCATAGGAGGCAGACCAGGGACTGAACTGAAACTGGAGTGGGGATGGTGTAAAGCCTTCACCACAGCTCTCTGCTAGCCAGAAAGGTTCCTCTTGCACAGGAGCCACTTTCAGGGATGATCTAGGCTAGGACAGGATTAGGCCCTGGATCTGCAAATCAAAAAACTCTTCCCTTACTGAAGGTCCTGGTACATTCTTTTCACATTGAATGTTCTTTTCACATTCTCCTTTGGGAAGCACTCACCTGCTCAGCTTGTCCCATCACTGACTCTCAGGATCTACTCAGTCATGAAAAATGTTCTGCCAAGTAGCCAGGCAGAGGAGTGGGTGAATAATAGTGCCCAGAAAAGGCAATCAGAACACACTACAAAAACAGAAGAAATCTTAGAATATCGACAGTGTTGGTGTATGGTGGTAGCTATAGCAGTTTAAAGAAGTGAGTTAAAGAAGCACAACTCTCTCATGCTGACATCCCACTATGGTTTTAAATGTTTCTATATAGTCAATATAGTTAGAGGTACAAAAACTGTTCAGACCAGAAAATGTTACTAAATAGTGAGCAATGTAGTTTTTTTTCAGTTTTAGAGGTAGCCTTTAGACCTAGGAATATGGCAGTCTGGATAGAACAGTGAAGTAGAACTCTGTTTTCTAGGTTCAGTTTTATCATTGGTTTGTTGTACAGTCTTGGGTTAAGTGACTCACTCTGCTTCCGCCTACCCATCTTAAAACGATTATATCAGCACCTACTTCCCACGCATGCATAAGCTAAAAACACTGTCAAAAGAAGGGCATTGCAATCTCATCGTCATTCATTTGACGATTATTTGACCAGATTCCACTGACAAATCTGTCACGACTATCAGATCATATTCTGGTGGAACATGAGTGGATGTCACATGTCTAACAGATAAACAGACCAGCTTATACAACCGGCAATAGCTATTAAGTCCATACATTACTGCAGGACAGACTTCAGAAATTCTCAAACACAAAAAAAGCTTTTAATAAAAAAGAAATTTTCCTCAGCCAGTTATGCCCTAAATATGTATTTGCCAAAGAACTAAACACAAACTTTATTAAATTATGCTGTTAGAATTCTAAAAAGCTTTGTACATGTAAAACAATTGTAATTTCAAACAGGCAGAACTTTATTGGTCTAATAAGCATTAAAACTAACAGCTTACACTCAACATATAAAAGAAATGTTTCTTGAAAACCCATTAACATGCTTTAAAAAGACAAAACTGTTTACAGCTGATTTTACAATTAAGAAATTGTTTTTAAATTCTGAAATCATTAACAGCTCAAACTTCAAAACAATCCTAAAGTTGCTACAGCTCATAACATTCACAAACAGTTAAATAAGCTTAAACTAGCAAACATCCATGTTATTGGAATACAATTTTTTTTTTAAAAAAAAGTACACCAAGAGATGATAAAGCTTATTTGAAATTTTATTATTAAAAATAACTTTAAAAAAAGACTAAACATTTTTAAAAAAACATTTTAGAATGTTTAAGTTTTGGATATTTTGCATCCCAGTTTTGGAAATGGCACGGAAAATTAAACTTTAATTTGTACTAACTAAAGCAGTACAATGGACCTTATTACATTTCTTGTAAATATTTTCTGGAGTTTTATATTCTAAATTTTGGTATGAGGCTCAAGCTGAAAGTATCTCTAACAAATTAATTTTCTTCACACCAGGCTCATAAATACTGCCCAGTAACATGTACGCATCTGGATAGATTTCATTAGGAGAAAAATAAAATTAAGGTATGTGTAACATTACTTGATTTCCTTATCGTTTTCCAAAATTTGATTAGGCTTCAGATTGAGAATTCTTTGGCTAACATACAACTACAGGTCTGCACCCCCCAGCTTTGACTTATCAGAACTTCTAAAGCCTTGTTAAAATGCTGAAAAGATTTCAAGACTCAACAGCAGTTAAGAGATTTGTGCAAATGGCTTATGATCTACAGCAGTCAGAGCAGGAAAAAACAACTTGAGGAAATAAGTCAATATGTTTGAAATAACTTCAAACTGTGTGTTTTATAATACACTGACATGTGGAACAGCTTTAAGTCACATTAAAAACCATAACTATTAGTAAGGTTAGTAGGTTTAAGGTCTACTTCTAAGCTAGAAAGCCTCCTCCCATGGTAGAGATTGAATCATGACAGTCCTCACTAATCCAAGCCAAGGGTTCTGGTTCCAACAGACATACCTGTGATATAGAGAGATGCCTCATTTCTGGGCATTTCCATTTCAGATGCGGGAAATACAATAACGCATATTAACAAGGGATTGGAGGGTTGAGAGTCAGAAATATAAAAAAAGAAGTCAAGGCCTTTAAAATGTATGGTCCCTGGGATTCCCTTTTACAGAGGCAAGTGAAGCACCAGTGTAGACAAATGTTTACACAATACTTTAAAAACCAGAATATTAAGAGAATAAAATTCCACTGCATTCGTGATGCATGTTCCTCCTTCAGGAGGTTCTGGAGCACAAGGGCTAGATTCTGCTTTACAGTGATCAAAGATAATTTTAGCATGGAGGCAAAGAGTAGGTGGGTCTGCTGTTTTGAATACTAGAACTGATCCCCATTTTGCTTTCAAGTCCCAAAGAGAAGAGAGATCACCAGGTACAAATTAAGAAATTTAACAAAACAAGGATCCAAAGACTGAGAAAGAAGCAAATATTTCTGGAGACCAAAAATTAAGACTAACGTGAGGACATTGTAAGCACTATTAAGCCTCAGTTGCTGATAAATTTGCTAGTTTACCATATGATAGATGCATACAAGGTCTCCCAATAATTTGTTCTACAATCCTGTTTTGGAGAAAAACCGAATAGCTTAGAGTGTTAGAAATAATTAGGAAAGTGAGTGGACTGTTTTGTTACTGATCTGATTAAAGCTTCCAGTCAGTTTTTGAAATATTCTGGTAGCCCTAGTGTCCGCGCCAAGTAACAAGCAGGGTAATTACATTCCTATTGCCTACATTCTCCTGGTGCATTGATTGGAAATAAAGTGCTGCTGGGGACTAAACTTTTGCATGATGGTGCTAATGCTTTCCTGATCAGTGTGATCTGTCACAGTTTCAGAGTTAAATGCTCCTTCCCACCCCCAGTCTTCCTCAAGGGCACCAGCTTAGAGTCTCAGATTTCCAGCTGTCACCTTCCATGGACAATGATGTCACTTTCTATCCAGACTGGGAAGTTAGGTTTGGAGTTCTTCTCTCTGCATCACACTGATTTCCCCAGCAGGTCTGACCAGTTAACTTTTCTACAACGGCTACAACAGTGTTACCAGCCATCCTTCACAAAGCAAAGCACATTTATTCTTAGGGTAAAAGCATTACAGAGAAAACATACAAAAACAATACACACGCCTACACACATGTTAACAACTTTCCAGAGGTCACCAGTAGTCTTATGGGGGTGCTATTAAGACAAGATTTCTCCAACCTTTCTGCGAGGATTGGGCAGTCTTTGTTTTCTGGATTAGAAAGCCCCTGTGTCAATTTAAACTCAGACTTTATGCCAAAAGCCCTGTGTCTGTTGGTCTCTGGGAACCCAGTTTGAACCAGTGCATGCAAACATCCCTAGGGGTTGGTATCTCTCCAGAGGTGTTTGAAACCAGAGTGATTCATCTTAATCGCTCTCCACTGTTTTAGTTCCTTGATGGGTATACGTGAAAATCCAGACTACCACAGTAAACCTTTAACAAAATTAAATGGGTACGTAATTGACTTAATATTTTTAAAAAGCCAATCCAAATTTCAATTGAAATTATTGAAGCCTGAAGTGATTTAAAGAGTTCAAAGCTTAGCATATAAAATGGTGTGGTCCTTTCAAATGTGAGCACAATTTACATTTACATTTCCTGGCATCCACCTGCTCATGGAGCCTGAATACTTTGAGGAACTATCATACTGTGGGAAATGGAGCACAGACATGTCCATTTGCCTTTCACTTGGTCCTTATAAGTGTTTCTGGCCTCATTTGCTAATCCAGCTATTTGGGTTCGGAGGCTTGCTATCTCCAAAGTCACCTGACTTCTAATTGGAGTGAATTTGGGCTCCCACAATTGTTTTCATGGTCATTACTGACACAAAGGAATGGAAGTTTGCTGCAGGCTCAAGCAGAAGTGCAGCAGGAAGGAAAAAAAAAAAAAAATTATTCAGATCCAGTGTAGTATTTGAAGTAGAGGGAAACCTCAACAAAACAACACAAGCTTACTGTAAAGCAAAACCATGTTTCCTCCAATACAAGAGGCCTTCTTGAAATAAGACTTGAGCCAGCCTTTTAATTTAAATACAAATTAAACTGGAATGGACTTCTGGAAGGAGGAACAAAGGAAGAATGGGTTTTGCCCATTAACAGTAATATGCTCCCCATTCTCAGAGGTGGAGCAGCTCCTTGTGAAAGTAGGTAGCTTTCAAGATTCTTGCAAATTTTAAAAGGGAGACTAACACAACCCATTTAAGTTCCACAATAAGACAAAAGAACAAAGATATATACACAAGGCACGTGCCAGGGCAAAAGAGAGCACTGGGTGTCTACCAGATGTCAAGCAAGATCAAGTGAGTATGGTTATCTAGCTTACACAATAAATGCATGGGGAGAAAGTTCTGCTCTTATTTAGCTATTGTCCTAATACATGACTCATGACAAGCATTTTAACACTGAAGCATTAGAGACTAGAGACCTCTCATTCCATCCTTTAAAAAGTCTTTCCAGAGCATCTCTTATTCCTGATCACTGCAGAGTAGTAGCCTGCATCAGAATCCTACAACAGATGTTTGACAAGTATAGATTCAAAAAACCAGGAGTCTTTCATATGCACAGTAAGTATTAGCGCATCTTAAGGTCAGAAGTGACGTACGAGGCAGCACCATTGAACCATAGGCTCAGTTCAGTTCTTCCAGTTTCAGTCTCAACTGAATTATTTATGGCAGAGGTATGTATAATAGGCACTTCTAAAAATGCAAGTTCACCTGAGCAGATAATGACCAATGAACTGGATAGCCTGAATTGTGACAGACCCTGACATGTGACTTTAGGAACCATACAAATAGCTGTCAACAGGAAGTTCACAGTAGAGTTTTTTTTTTTAAAACTACAGTAAAGGACCCTAATATTCTCCTGGCCTGCAGGAAGGAATGTATCATTGAGGAAACTCCACAGGCCGAGACTCAAGGTGATGTCATCTTCTCCAGCCAGGGGAAACAGGCACAGCTGTCCATCTGCACAGAAGTCCGGTGACCCAAATGGATCTTAGACATCTGTATAATGGGACAACCCCTGCAAGTTACTCTCTGGGCCTTCTCCTGGTAACACGGCTCACACAATGTTAGTTTGGAGTGGGATAATGCAGTGTAGAGTCATCCTCCACTGCTCCCTCTGCATCCTACCCAAATTCTGCAAACCCTGTGCACATGTACTTTGTGAGATGGGCCTGGGTGGTGAACTCAGGGAAGCAAGTGCTGGAGGAGGAAGAAGTACTGGTGCCTCTTCTTTCTTTATGCGACCATCATTTCCTCCATGCAAAATAGCTAATGCCCTATATACACTGAACTAAAATGAGCATGCAGTATGTACATAAGGATTTTTTTTGTATAGAGATATTGCCTATGCATAGAGTCGCTATTAGTGGATGCCTTGGCCAATACACATTTTAAAAGATACCTGAAGGAGTTAAGCCATAATATAATCTCAAAAACATTAGTATTTTAATACACTTGTTTTTCATACCATAGATGTATATGGACACCTCAATACTACACTTACAGATATTTGAAGATTAGGGAATTTCACTCAGATTTTCTGGACTGTACCTCGATTGTGGTTCGCAGTCCTAAAACCAACTCAAAACAGTTTGAAAAACCTATAATTATACAAATCAGAAACCGAAAATCCAAGTTTGCTTATCAGTTCTCTTGACTGGCTAAACACTAGCAATAATTTCTTCTCATTTGAAAAAAATATATCTTTTTTTTAAGAAAAATTACAATGAATCTGAATGTTCTATACAATTTGCCTGATGCTGAAGCTTTTCCTGTTCTTCTTACAGTAAACATTACAATTTGGCAAGATGACCCCTAGTTATCTCATGGTCCTTTCTCTTGCTTTATTTCAGATTTCAATGGGACTCTAAAACAGGTGTGAGGTCTCTGTGCAGGATCAGAGCCTTCATAATGGAAGCATAATCAATCAAAACCCAGAAAACTATTTGTTCGCCTTCGTAACATATCAGCAAAACTTATTTAAGCTGAAGTGGTGTTGGGGTGTGGGTGAGAGAGAATGGGGAAAGATTCATGGCCATACCAAAGAAACCCACACATCAGTTTTCAGCATAGAGGGGATTCTGATGGATATCTAAGCCCCTGGGAACAGTGGGGTTAGTAGCATAAAGTTTATAGGATTTTGCAAACTCTACAGAGTTTGCGTGAGAAGGAGGATGTGCAGGGTTTGGGAGTAATTCAACCCTTGCAGAGCCATATCAGTTCAACTCAGACCCCAGAATGAGACAGTTGCTTCCTGCCCCTCTGGCTCCAAGGAGAAAGCCCAGAAACCTTTTACCTGAGAGGTCTTTAGGGGGCTCAGGAGCACCCATTTCCTTCCCCCAGTAGCATAGGGGAAAGGTTTATTTCTGCTCTTTAATTTCAATGATGGTTCTTAGCATTAAGCAAACTGTTTTACTGAGTTGTTAAAATGCAATACTGGAAGCTAGCTTTTTGTAAGGGTTGTTTGGGAAACAACCTGGGAGAACAGGAAAGTCATAATATAGCAGTAATAGAACTACCATAATTACTGCAATACAGAACAATGAAGGCATGATAATGTGTTAATAGACCATCTATTTGCATCAGGATTGTGTGGGGTTTTTTCCTTTAACACATTAGCAATTGAATTCTTGTAGCTTAAAGAAAGGGTCCAAGTAAAAGGTCGATGAACATAGGAATGTCATACCGGGTCAGACCAAAGGTCCATCTCGCCCAGTATCCTGTCTTCCAACAGTGGCCAATGCCAGGTGCTTCAGAGGGAATGAACAGAGCAGGTAACATCAAGTGATCCATCCCCTCTCACCCATTCCCTTCTTCTGGCCAGCAGAGATGTAAAGCTAACTAACTTTTTGTAGTTCAACAGACAGCATATCAAAGTGGATAGTTTTCTCTTTCTTTGTTTTTATTTTAATTTGACAAACTGGTATGAATAGGTTAGTTTCAAATCTACTGAAATTCAGAAGGACTCATATTAGTTTTCTTTTTATTTACCTACTGAATAACTGATATATCAAAGAGTAGTTCTAACCAGGAAAACTAACTAATCGTGGCAATGAAGGGTTCATGTTTATTGGCTCAGTAATCTCCTGACCATGTTTATTCCATTCATATTAAAAAATCATTTAACTTTCTGGGAAGATTTTCCACATGGACATTAACTGGCCAGTCTGTTGATGTGTCACCAGAAAAGAATTTCGCTCACACTCTCAAAGCACTGCTGTGCTATTATAGCTAGCTGGAGTAAAGAAATAGAAAAATAATTTCCCCCCCAAAAGTGCACAACTCTAAATACCCAAGAAGCTGACATATTGAATAAAGTGATGCCATTGTACATAGTTCCTTTCCTGGCCATATCCCAGCTTTAGAGTATTAGAAAATTAGCAGTGAAAATTTGAGGTTGAAGTTGAGGGAAACCTCTAAATGTAGATAAAAATGTTGAGGACAAAAATAATGCTCAGCACTCACTTTTAAGGTTAAAGACGCTGAGCAATGTTTCCCTGTATTTGTTAAGAATCTCCTTTGTTGGTGTGGCACACGTAGTTTTTCTTTACTAAAGAATGTACCCTGCCTAATATCCCTGTACGGACTGGGCAGTTTGCATTCAGTTACCGCTTGCAAAACAAATCCCTCAAAGAGTTCCATTAGGATAGTTTAAACTACACATGCAGCATTCACATTTTGCTGATAATTGGGTCTGTTCTGAATTACACAACTATTTAGCATTGGTAGAAATTTGAATTTAAAAGACAGATATATTAACAGCATTTCCTTTTACAATATTTAGCATCTCTGAACATTTCATATATATGTGTCCTAGCACTCATATGATCAATTGTACTTAAAAGGTGCCTTTTGGTTTACATAATAAATATTTCTATTGCCATTGGTACATTTCTCTATCATTCCATATTTGTAATAACTTAATATATTGAGTAATTTAACATATTTAGAAACCTTTGAGCAGATACATTGCCCAACTCCCACCCCAGTCAAATGCTTACTCATTTTCTGCTACTCAAGTAGTACTTTAGGTGCATTTGTGGAGAAAGTTATCTGCAGACAGGTATCAAGTCTTGTGTGCAGTATAAAAGGATAGTTTGAATTTGAATCATCATCACCACCACTGTAAATGGCATCAGTAATGAAAAGTATAAAAACAAATATATTTCTTTTTGTTATAAGGTATCCGACATTCCACAGGAGGAAAACACACACTTTGCACTGTGTTTGGTTTTGCTCTTATTGCCAATAAAATCAGATTGTCGGTTATTCTACAACTGTTTTATTTATGCCAGCTTATGTAACGTTACCCATATTTTCCCCACCCTTCTGCATCGGTGTTGCAACACTGTCTTTGAATAGATTGGTTACTTGGAGCTCCATTTTTGTTCAGATAGTTTAAAAATAGGGTTAAAAAAAGAAGAAGTCTTCAGATCTATAGTTACCTCTTGTCAGAGGAAACTAACCAGCACGTGAAGACACCTGATGATAGACTTACTTCTCGATCACAAAGTGACTGATGTATTTGTAACAGAATAGCGCTTGTGAATTCTCAGACTGAGAATTCTCGGGTTGGACAGCAGAGAGGTGCTACAAGAGTCCACAGGTAGAGTAGGACACACACCCAACATGACACCATCTTAATCCAGAAGGTGGACCAGGTTCCCCTGAAGAATTTTTCAATCTCAGCACCTTCGTAACTGTTAAAGAGATGAAGGGAAAAGGTGACAAGAAATGCAGTAAGCTGTTACACTAATCATTCCTATTTCAGATTTGTTTCCCTCTACTCATTTTGAGACAATTACTGACCTCAATCAACCTAATTTTGAACCTGGGAAGAGGTGAACAGCTCTTTGTAAACTGGGAGCCTGTTCAGATAACAGTCAGGACAGACCTGTATATTCTCTCCTTCTCTCAACCAGGAGGCAAGATGCAACTGCTCCAGTTTTGGGTTTTTCAACTGTACTCCCACATTGAGAGCCATCCAGTAACACTACATGAATGTTAAGATTTTTCCATCTTGAAGTTTACTTACTGGAACCAGTGAGTTACTGTCATCATCACATAGAGAGAAGCCAAGAAGAAAACGAAGTGGAAGTAGGCATAGCTGTATACTGTGCCTCTCTTTTCATCATAAATTACAGTCTGACCACCGCTTTCTTCAACATGCTCTTCAGTGTCAGCTGTACGAAACAGGAAACAAGAAGTTGTTTCACGCAAAAATGGAAACAGTGGTAGAGTTTACATCCTAGAGATCTAATTAAAATGAACAATTTTAGGCCCAGTTCAGTTCAATATCCTTATCCAGCAGAAAACTTAAGCATGCTCTTGACTTCAGACACATCCTTAAGTCGCATTGAAGTGAATGGAATTTAAGCACATGTTTAAGTGCTGCCATGAATTCAGGTGTTTAACTTAATCATAGGATCCTGAGCTTCCTCACTTTATATTGGTCTCAGTCCAATACTCCCTTGCTGATACCAAAGTGAGAGTCCCAACACCACTGGGTCTTCTGACAGAGGGGGCAGCAATTGGTACTCCATTTGTTGTTCCTACACCCAGGCAGACAGCAAAGGCTTGATACAGAAGAGCACAGAATGCTGAACACACAGATCTGGCAGTGACAGCAGGACACATCCATTTGAAAGTAAGTTAAGAGCAGCTACTCGCCTTTCACACTTTTTTAATTCATGTAATGCAAGAAAAGAGATTAACCACATATGGATGGAATGGGAAAGTAAAGTATTTATATATTTTTAAACAACAAAATTGTACAGATTTTAAAATAAATATATAAAATTAAGTATTCCAGAGTAGTCTTAGTTTTTGAATATTTTTTCAATGCATTGCATGCTGCTGAAGAAGTTTCAATTTCCACAGATTTAGGACACATGCACCTCTGTATATACAGGGCCTTGTCTTAATTATACTCTTGTGGTTTGGGCTAAATGGCACAAGAAGTGCTAAGCAAAATTTATAAGAAATGCATAGTTACCATCTTCATCGGGTGCACAGCAAAAACAGCAACGAGCTACCTACAAGGCAGACAAAGTTAACAAAGAGGTTTCATGCAACAGAGAAGTAGAACAGCAGATTAAGTCAGCCTATTGTGCCTACATTACAAATACTAATTTATAAAAACACTGCTTTGTATATTTGCAACAGACAACACAGCCAAAGCCTCAATCAGGAATAACCAAGCAATTTACAGCAATAGAACTTTTGGAAGTTAGGCAGCTACACTGCAAGTCTTGGTGTTAATTAACCATTTATGGAGAAATATATTGCACATATCCATTTTACATAATCTAAGACCAATATTCAAATTACAAGAGGGTAGTGTAGCTACAGTGGAGTAATGCTGTGTACCATAGTTCCTTCTTCAGACCTAAGTCACAGGTGTTTTTTAAAGTAACATTTCTTCATAGAAATGAGGATGCAAAGAATATTAGAGATTTTGACTGCATTCAGCAAGACTTATTATACAAATTTAAGCATCAAGCTTAAATGGACATTTGCAAGGTTGAAGTCAGCAATAGTAAACAAAGTTACTTTTATCTTCATACCATTTTATGTAAGCAAGGTTTTTTTGTTTTGTTTTTTGATGGACAAGCTAATTCTTCACACTGACACTTCTGAAATGCATTTGGGTATTGCCAGTGTGTTTTCCTATTTCCACTGCCTTCTAATATACAACATTGGACTTTTATTGTGTTTTCTCCCAGTATTTTTCCTTCTTCTGCACAATTCCACAGTACATGTATTAACTCTGCATTTTCTATATTACATCTTCAACATCTGTTATTCTCTAATATGTTTCAGTTTCTTCTGGAGGAGAGGGTGTTTGGTTTTGAAGTATACATACCAAGAAATTGTGTTGTACTTTAAGATTTGTGATCTTTATACTTCAGTTTAATAGCTAAGGATTTTCACACTAGCTGTGTATGATTAATCAATCTCTGGAAGCAAAAGAGGACAAAAAAACTAGCAAAGTTCCTGCTTTAGAGATTGGCTGACTAAGTTTATTAAACAGGAGAATAAAGGCTCTTCCTATAGTTTGGTTTAACAGGGTTCTTTACTTTAAGTTAAATTTGGACAAGAACTATTGCCTTTCACTTCCCTTGTTATTTGGCTACATCAAGATCTTGAAGTTAATGCCAGGTTCCTTTAAAAAAAAAAAAACAGCCACTTTCTTTGGATACATGTGTTAGAAATTCAGGCCTTGCACATTAAGTAATGTAATTAGCACTGTTGGCATGCATACAAATAGCCATTCAGAGCAATTAATTATCTCTAATTTAGATACAGAAAGACTTTCTGTATAAACAGATGCAGCTGCAGAATTAGGTTTACATTTCTTGTCAAAAGACAAAGGCCCTTTATCACAGGAAAGACAATCAGAATGCAATTAATTGGTCATTGCTTTATATTCACATGCAACAGTCCCCATATAACTCTTTAAAACCAAATGATTTAGCAATAACTCTACTGTTGAGTGCTCCAGTGAAGCAGTTCAACCTTCTCAGACAAATGGACCAGGGTTACCAGGCTAAGACTGGCGTACCAGCCGGTGCCTTCCGCTTACCATTCAGCAATTTGCATTCTAACATTCTACAATAAAGCTTGAACTGCTTCAACTCTCACACTGGCAAGACAAGACTGGGGTCTGAAGCAGTCCAAGCGCTGCTCTGGATCAAAGTATGCACAACTGATTAGTAAGGAGGCAAAAAATGTGCATGGAATCCAGTGCAGAGGGTCAGCGTTAAGGCTGCATGTGCGTGTGCCTGGAGTACCAGGCATACATGCTTGAAGTACAATGATTTTGCAAAATGGAGTGCTAATAATATCTATTTAATATTGAGCCATAAGCAATAGTTACGATTTTTCAAAGATTTATATGAGTACTACCTGCATGTTTGGGTATATAACAAAGTTAATTACTGTAGCATTTTTAAATACTTATCTTTGCAACCAAGAAAGTCTAGAAACACCACTTTTTAAAGATGACAGTATGAATGCTTAGGTTCTGTACCAAGTTTCATGACACCCAGAAAGCTTTTACAATACATAGGATCAGCTCTAAGTCTGAGTCTTGATCTACCAAAAAAAAAAAAAAAAAAAAAAAAAAAAAAAAAAAAAAAGCTAAATTTGAAGCATTTAGTTTGACCCATTTAGATAGAGTGTACACATTCTGAGTGAACATATTGAAAAAAGCGGATTTATGGTTTTTTTTTAAATGCTCAAAGTTAAGTGGGTTGAGTTATTTTGCTCAAGTTTTCTCATAGAATTCACCTTTGGGGTAAGACCAAACAAGGATATTTCTACCTCAGATGGAAGCTACAGCAACTAAAACAAGGGAACTAGAATGGAATGGGAATTCAGTCTTCCATACTGGGAGCTGACAACATCTGTTAGACATTTGTGAAGCTAACAAATGCATGTATGCAATAGAATGGCTTACTTCTACCATAGCATGACAATTCAATGGTGACAGTACATTATCTTTTTCACTGTAAAAATGCCAAGAAGAAAGCCACAGAAGGGGGGAAGAGAGGGAACAAAACAAAGTGTTAGTGGTTTTGGGTGGGAAGAGATTAAGAAACCCTGGTGTGGAGCACTAATACTTGTGCTCATGTTTTACTACCTTTGAATTTTCAAAACTGCCCTGTTCTGCAATTAAAATATAGTGATCTCATCTTTGCCTATATTCCTAATATTGACTTTTCTGCCTCTAACTGAGAGGAAGTGAGCTTCTGGGGAACAGTTAAATTCCAGTTTAATGCAAGCTGTATCATCACAGGACGTCTGCAGAATGCTAGGGAAAAAACTCCAAAGACAGCAGCATACCATTTAGGACACATTAGCCAAGTCCTCTGAGGGACCAGCTGGAGCTGCTGAGGAGCCAGCCCAGGCAGTAAAGAGTCAGGAAATCCCACCTTTCCTGACAGGAAGAACACATGGACTGTGAATAGGCTTTTTACTTAGCTATCTGTAACAGAGTGGCTTGCCCCAGAAGGCCTGGAGCCAGCAAACCCTAGCTATTCAGAAGGCACACCTGAGCAGGGATCAGGGGGTTACCCTATAAAAAGCAACAGGAAGCTGTAGAAGTGGGGAGTGCTTGGGGGAGAAGACACCAGCATGAAGCTGGAGAGAGACATCAGCAGAGGCCTGCTAAGGCAGGGAATGGTGGCTGGGAGTGAGCAGGCTCCATCAGAGAACCCTAAATTATCAAGGAGGGAGCTGGCTCCATGCAGAGAAGACCCTGGGAGAACCCCCAGCAGAAAGACTGGGAGCACAGACTTTATGGGGATTTGAGAACTTTGTTTGGGAATGATTGTATTGTAATAAATCCAGCCCCAAAGAAGGGAACTGCTGAACTACAGAAGTGTTGCATGGAGTTCTTCAGGGGGCCTGAAGAGGGAAAACGGAAGCAGAGTCCTGCAGAGCCACTTGTGGCCACAAGGGGTTGCTCAAGAGGCAGCTGACCCTTTTATACCATCCTTCTCAGTTCCAGTTCACGTAGAATTTGCAATACATACAATCGGAAGTAGTACAGCTTGAAAATCAGCACCAAGATGGTATGATGGGAAGAAAATTTGTCACAGTTCGGGGAATAGTTAACTCACTTCAGTTTCAGGCGTTGTATGTATTCCTCTCAGTGCTTCAGAGCTTGCACGAGTTGTTGAGGTCAAACTAGAATCAAAGAGAAGATAGCACCATAACATGCAGTGTAAGTATATGTTTCCTGTGATGCTGAGAAGTCACACGCACATCTACAGTGCTAGAAGGGAGTGAGCCTCCCAGCCCAAGTAGTGTGCCAGCAATGGCACTGTGGATGCTGTGGCTTGAGCTGCAGCTCATGCTTTCAAGCCCCTGGGCCTGAGCTTGGGTGGCTAGGTCAAATGCCCGCCAGAGCCACAGCCACGCTGCTGAGTTTAGCGTACTAAGTCAAATGAACCTAGCACGAGTCTGTGTAACCCAGGCTGGGAGTCTTGCTCCCAGCTGCAGCGTAGACATACCCTAAGGGTCCAGTCCTGCACCAACTGAAGTAAGTGATACCACAGAATGTAGGGTCAAGTGCTAAGTCTGTGAAAGGTTTATTCTGTGCAAGTAGAAACCTACAGGACAGATCACCATCACCAGACTCATTCCGTAAGCCTGAACTTAAAGATAAACTAGACGGCTTCTATTAATGTCAATGCCACCAGCCAGAAAAGCTAAACACACTGATGTGCATTTCAGAACAGGTTCTCCCTGCTATGCATGACGAGTGTTTTGCCATTCCAGACTAGTTTTACAGCAATTGCTTTGACTGATCCTGTAAATAAAGACCACAGTCACAGTCTTGCAAATGAGAAACTCATAATTAGCAGACAGACAATCAGTATGTATAAGCTAGGAAAGACTATTTATACCATCTTCCTCTGCAGCATGGGGCACGGGTTACTTGCTGGAGGATTCTCAGCAGCTTGAGGTCGTCAAACCACAATTTGAGGACTTCAGTAACTTAGACATAGGTTAGGGGTTTGTTACAGGAGTGGATGGGTAAGATTCTGTGGCTTGCATTGTGCAGGAGGTCAGACTAGATGATCATAATGGTCCCTTCTGACCTTAAACTCTATGAGTCTATTCCATTTCCTGTAAAGTCTGTTTGTTGGGGGAATCCTTACCAGTTTCCACCCTACTTCTCTAGAGGAAGGATGGCTATGTTACACAAACTCTCCATGACTCACAGTGAAATGTGAACACATCTCTATCTAGGTACTTACATGGACCCCAGAACTGTAGTAAACGAGCCATTCTGAAACATTTAGCAACAGAACAACATACTCTGCTCCTTGTTTCCTTCCCACCATTTAGAGGAGTGTAGATCTCATACTGAGGAGGAAGCCACAAAAATGAGTGTCTCATTTCGTTCTAAACATGGTGGTATTTGTGGTCTTGCTCCATAGTCTAGTTTCAACTCTTCTAAAAAGTCTGTCTTCTACACTGACAAATCTTTCCTATTGATTGAAAGATTCAAAAGTAGATGTAATAGGAGGTCATTGCAATAATCAAACCTGGATCATCATGAATATATGGATTCATGGCAAGAGCTGTGTCTAGGAGTTACCAAAGTTATGCGGTTTCTCCAGATGGGAGGACTGGTTGCACCACCCTCTAAGACAGCTACTTTGGGGTGGCATTGGTAGCAAAGGCCAAATTCTTGGAGGATGGAGATTTTGAACTGGACTCTTATTCAGTGCAGAGCCAACGCAAAGATCAGTGCATTGTAGTTACAGTTACATGGCAACTTGTGTTGCTAAGCAATTGGGAGTTTTTTCCTGGTTCATTCCCAGATATATGAGTTGCAATAATATAACCCAGGTACCACAAATGCACAGACTGATGTGCCCAGATTCAGGTCCAATAGGAAATACCAAGGTAGCCTGGTTTCTCCAGATATTAGGACTGGATATCCCACCTTCTTAAAAGGCACTCTCAATGCCACTCCCAAGGAGGTTCTTTTAGAGCATAAGACTAAATTTAGCTAAGTTAGAAAAGATGGGAGATCAATATGAAAACTGAAAGGTGGACAAGGAACTGGTTAAAGAGGAGACTACAACAGGTCATATTGAAAGGTGAACTGTCAGGCTGGAGGAAGGTTACTAGTGGTGTTCCTCAGGGATGGTTTTGGGACCAATCTTTTTATTACTGACCTTGGCACAAAAAGTGGAAATGTGCTAATAAAGTTTGCGCATGACACAAAGCTGGGAGGTATTGCCAATACAGAAAAGGACCGGGATATCATACAAAAAGATCTGGATGACCTTGTAAACTGGAGTAATAGTAATAGGATGAAATTTAATAGTGAAAAGTGCAAGGTCACGCATTTAGGGATTAACAACCAGAATTTTTGTTATTAGCTGAAGACGCATCAGTTGGATGTAACAGAGGAGGAGAACAACCTCAGAGTATTGGTTGATCACAGGATGACTATGAGCCACCAATGTGATATGGCCGTGAAAAAAGCTAATGTGGTCTTGGGATGCATCAGGCAAGGTATTTCCAGTAGAGATAAGGAGGTGTTAGTACCGTTATACAGGGCACTGGAGACCTCATCTGGAATACTGTGTGCAGTTCTGGTCTGCTGTGTTTAAGAAGGTTGAATTCAAACTGGAACAGGAACAGAGAAGGCTACTAGGATGATCTGAGGACTGAAAAACCTGGTCTTATGAAAAGAGACTCAAAGAGCTTGGCTTGTTTAGCCTAACCAAAAGAAGGCTGAGGGGAGATAGGATTACTCTTTATAAATATATCAGAGGAATAAATATCAGGGAGGGACAGGAATTATTTAAGCTCAGTATCAAAGTGGACACAAGAACAAATGGATATAAACTGGCCATCAGAAAGTTTAGACTTGAAATTGGAGGAAGGTTTCTAACCATCAGAGGAATGAAGTTCTGGAACAGCCTGCCAAGGAGAGCAGTGGGGGCAAAAGACATATCTGGCTTCAAGACTAAGCTTGAAAAGTTTATGGAGGGGATAGTATGATGGGATTTCAGCAATTAACTGATCTTTGACTATTAGCGGTAAATATGCCCGATGGGATGTTAGATGGGGCAGGATCTGAGTCACTATACAGAATTCTTTCCTAGGTGTCTGGCTAGTGAGTCTTGCCCACATGGCTAGGGTTTAACTGATCTCCATATTTTGTGTGCAGATTGACAGAGGCCCTGGGGGGTTTTCACTTTCCTCTGCAGCGTGGGGCCTGGGTCACTTGCTGCAGGATTCTCTGCACTCTGAAGCCTTTAAACTGTGATTTGAGGACTTCAATAGCTCAGACGTAGGTTAGGGGGTCGATACAGGAGTCGGTGAGTGAGATTCTGTGGACTGTGTTGTGCAGGAGGTCAGACTAGACGATCATAATGGTCCCTTCTGACCAGGGCCGACTTTAGGGTGATTCCCACAATTCCTGGGAATCGGGCCTTGCACCTAAAAAGGGCCCCACAGCATCTGGAAGAGGGGCTCCGCACCCTTCACCGAAGTGACGGCAGAAACAGCAGCAACCAACTGAGCTGCCGCCCAATTGCCACCATTTTCAGCAGATTTCGGCGGCGGCTCTTTCGAATTGGGCCCCTACGTGTCCTAACGCCAGCCCTGCTTCTGACCTTAAAAGTCTAAGTCTAAGACAATCTGTCACACCTCCTTCTACAAACAGATTAAAAAGGTTTTGTAAGGGATTTCTGCTTTTTAATACTACATGTATTTCAAATCATTTTTTTAAAGGCCATGTTATTGCTGTACTAGAGCAGCTGTTGACTTGTATTTACTTTCCACATCAACATATTTATTCTTCAGCTGAGCTAAATTTTAAGAATAAATCATAAAGCTATTAGAATTTTTTAAAAAAAAAAAAGACTGATGGTAAAAGTTTCTAAACACAAAGTGTCTTTCACTAGATTATTAACACCACCCTTTCTACTAGTGAACATCAATATTAAAAATATCTAAGTTACAGTAGAACCTCAGAGTTACTAACTGACCAGTCAACCACACACCTCATTTGGAACCAGAAGTACACAAACTGGCAGCAGCAGAGAAAAAAAGAGCAAATACAGTACAGTACTGTGTTAAATGTAAACTACTTTTTAAAAAAAGGGAAATCAGCATTTTTCTTCTGCATAGTAAAGTTTCAAAACTGTATTAAGTCAATGTTCAGTTAGTTTTTGAAAAAAAAAAAAAAAAACCCACAAACATCTTGTTCAGAGTTATGAACAACCTCCATTCCCAAGGTGTTCTTAACTCTACTGTATTTTTCACTGTTTGCATTTTTGAATTTCTCTCATGGACAACCAAATAGACTAATCAGTTTCAGGAGGCCTTCTAGTCAATTTCATATTCAGATTCTCAGACACTAGCAGTGCTTGATCACATACATATGAAAGACATCATTCAATTCATTATGCACATTGCATTTAGGAAGTTTATTAGACTGGGGTCCTTTACATGGGTGGCTACGGATGGAGAGCAACACTACACTATCCCAGCAATTTGCCACAAGGTTAAAAACCACAAACCATGTCCAAATTACTATCAGAGAAGCTACTACTACTTGGTGGTACTTTCTGTAGAATAAGACTTTGTGGAAAAGTGATGTTTCTCGTCTTGAAGATTAAGAAAGTTTTCTAACATGAACAAAGGCAGTGTTGTCTTCCTGTGTATGCAATCAGACACATTAAACCAGCTATGTCTGCAGACTCAGGAAGGCAATGCTTCACTGGTTCACGTTTGGAATTTCTTCCACCAGTAGATATGGATCCTTTTCATAAAATGCTAAATCATCATTAGGATTCAGTTTCATCACTAATCATTTTAGAGAAGAATCATCCAGCCACTGTGGCAAAGTATGATTAATCAGATTAATTTCCCGCCTTTCATGTAATTCTGCCTCTAGCAGTTGCTTTGCATTTACATTGCACACATTATAAAATCTTAATGTTTGATCTCCACATTTAATTTAGAGTAGGGTAACAAAAAAAAAAAAAACAAAAAAAACAAAAAAAAAACAAAAAAAAATCAAACCTGCAAAGACTTACCAAGAATATAAAATGCAACAAAACAGAAGGGCAGTGCCCAATCCAGTAACCAGGGTCTCATCTCCGTGCAAATCCTGACTAAAGTCAGGTACGCAGATTGTAATGTTCTTATGGTTCTCACCCAGGACTTTAAAAAACAAAACAAACTTAATTAACAAGTTCTTTTGACTTCAGATGAAAGAACATAATTTGTTTCCCGAAACATCAAGAACATTGGTTTTTTAGAAAGATTATCTAGGCTGGGAGGCTGAAATTAGACTTGCCAGATGTGTTGTTTCTTGAAGGGCAGAACTACAGTAAACTTCAGCATTTAGCTGGCTCAGAGTGGAGAAATGTCAGGCCCTGGGGTAGTTCTTAAAATCCCAGGGTCTCTGCTGGGCCAGTCACTAACACTTCACCTCCCCGCTATTTTGGAGGGCCAAGTGACATCTGAAGAAATTTAAAATTATACACACATTGTAAATGTGTTACTGTTTGTAAAGCTTGGCTCACATTACCCTGTACAATGTCTGTTTAAGACAGGGGTGTTTTAAGGGCAGCCCAAGTGCCAAATATAGGCTCAGTGAGGTCTAAAAACATGGCCTGAGGCACCTCTACTCCTAAAATGATGTACAGAGGACAAGGAACTACACTGGTTATGGGCATACATTTTAAAAAAACATGCAAGTTACCTGCTGCCCTCAGGTTCCTGGCAAAACTGCCGGCATAGTGCTTGGTGTCCCAGAGTACAGATAATGTTGCTTGACAAATACATCTGCTTTGAGCCAACGGCTGGGATATTTCTAATACCTACCTGCCCAGTGCATGCTCTTGCAAATGCAATTGCTTTCTTGCCTATAAATTGGGTGTCTCGTTCAAATTTACCAGTGTGTGTCATTCTCCAACTTTCCTTCTGACAGGTGGACAGCTCAGACAGATGAAAGCCTACACATCGCTAAGTCATTCCTCACCGTTCCTTTTCTAGTTACTGCTATTCTAGTAAAAAGGAGGCAATTCTTACCAAGACTAGCCTAAATTGCAGAGGTTAGAGCAGTGGTGGGAAACATATGGGCTCATTGGGATAATCTGATTGCAGGCCGTGAGACATTACGCTGACTGACTGTCTAAAGGAACCGCCCTCCCCCCCGGCAACTCCCAGTGGTTGCAGTTTGCTGTTCCTGGCCAGTGGGAGCTACCAGAAGCGGCAGGCCGCAGGGACGTGCTGGCCACCACTTCCCGCAGCTCCCATTGGCTGGGAACAGAGAACAGCGGCTACTGAGAACTGCAGGGGGCAGTGCCTGCGGATGGTCAACATCAGCATAAGGTTGCTCACCACTAGGGTGGTGGGCAACCTGATGGGCACAGGTTGCTCACCACTAGGCTAAAGGAAAGGCTTTAGTGCAATTCATCTGAAATCACAATTTTATTTTGGAGCTTGGAAAATGGCTCGCTGTTCACTAGATTCACCAGTCTGGATGGATTCCAAAAAGGAATTTCTTAAGAAAAAAATGGAGACAAACCAAATTTTTAAAAAGAGCCTAATGTTAGAAAAACCATAGCAAGGTTTTTTGGCATCTGGAGATGCTCTGGAAATATGAGGCACAACGTGTACTTCAAATTAGTATGCACGTGAAGAACAAGGACACCCATATCTGGTGAGGATTAGTCTTAGTTTTTTATTCTCTGTGAACAGCAACTGTAGTACTACTCAAATGTCCCTGAAACAAAAAAGATATGAGAGTAATTTTTCACATGAAAGGAAAAATGGGGTAAAAAACTAGGTAGTTTGCTTTGTTAATTGGAAGCATGGAATCAATCTAGCACATCAATTATAGGCAGGGCCCTACCAAATTCACAGCCATGAAAAGCATGTCACTGACTGAAATCTGGTCTCCCACCATGAAATCTGGTCTTGTGTGTGCTTTTACCCTATACTGTACAGATTTCAGAGGTGACACCAGTGTGTCCCAAACTGGGGATCCTGACCCAAAATGAAGTTGCAGGGGGATCGCAAGGTTATTTTAGGGGGATGTGGTATTGCCACCCTTACTACTGTGATGCCTTCAGAATGGTAGTTGGGTGTCCAGGCTCTCAGCTCTCAAGGCAGTGTCCCACCAGCGGCAGTGCAGAAGTAAGGGTGGCAATGCCATACCATGTCATACTTACTTCTGCACTGCTGTTGCTCAGCTCTGAAAGAGCCGTACCACAACAATAACCTTGAAATCCCCTCTTCCCCTCTCCTCAAACTCCTTTTTGGGACAGAATCCTTATCATTACAACACTGAAATTTCAGATTTAAATAGACGAAATCATGTCATTTATGTTTTTTTAATCCTAGGATTGTGAAATTGACCAAAATGGACCAGGAATTTGATAGGGCCCTAATTATAGGACGAAAGCAAGAGATCTTATTGTAATGGAAGCTAAAATAGCAACGAGGGGAGGAAATCTACTGGATAGAAGCGAAAAAAGGGCAGACAAAAGTGTCCAATCTGAAACTAAAGAAGGATCTACATCTTTCTGGTTGGTATTGCATGCACTGGCCTCCATCCTTCACCAGTCTCTCCTACCAAATCTAGCATCTTGCACTGAACTCATGACCATGCAGGATTTGTTTGGCATGATAATCTAAAGGCCTAAATAAATTCACTTTTGATGCAGTGTGCCTTAAAGGACTTTAGTAAAGCTCAAGATAACTTACTAGTTTCTGGTGGTTTGCTTGACAGAGATGAGAAGGTGAGATACATGACATAGCAGCTGATAACTCCTGACTGCAACAAACCAGAGTGTGGCTTGCCTTTAGAGAAAAAAGGTAAGATATTGAAGCATTTTTATGGGCTTTAATAAACTGAAAAAAACAAATTCAAATGGTCAAAGTATCTTTCACATGGAAATTATTATTTAATCCTTTGCCTATGCACTTTAGAAAGTTTTCAGACAGATTAGATAGGTATTTCCTCTGAAGGACACAAGGAAACATCCCTTTCTACACTGGCTGCTCCAGGGAGGTTAAGATTCCCAAACCAGTAAGAAATAAATGCTGTGTTCTGGCTAACTATACCAAGCTCAAAAACAATATTCACACCTGGCGTAAGTTACTGGCAGACTTAACAGATATAATTGCCTATCATTTAACTCTGAAATTACTTGAAGCACTGATGTATCTCCAGTCCTAGTGCATGAAAGATGCCACAAAAAACAAATTTTTTCTTGAAACACGAAGTGTGATGTGAAAAAGAACAAAAATTAAAATGGTTGTGAATTGTTTCAGCCCTACTCTCAAAAACAGATAGATGGCAACTGTATAATGGTGAGAAATGAGCATGAAATCAGAGCTGAATGGGTTTGAATGCTATTCTCTTAACCATGTAATTACAGCAAAGGTAGCATAAGTGGCTCCACACCTAGCAATGGCTATGCATGTGAAACCTCTGCTGTGTCCCCACCCTATCAGAGAATTGTATCAAAGATACCAGCATGCTAATCATAGAAATCACAGAAATGTAGGACTGGAAGGGACCTCGATAGGTCATCTAGCCCAGTTCCCCACATTGAGGCAGGACTAAGTATTATCTAGACCATCCTGACAGGTGTTTGTCAAACCTGCTCTTAAAAATCCCCAATGATGGATATTCCACAACTTCCCTAGGCAATTTATTCCATTGCTTAACTACCCTGACAGTAAGCAAGTTTTTCCTGGATGTCCAACCTAAATCGCCCAAGCTGTAATTTAAGCCCCTTCTTGTCCTGTCCTCAGTGGATAAGGAGAGCAATTTATAAAAAGGAGACTGACGACCTTTTACAACTTGAAGATTTATGCCCCTCTCCCCCGCCAGTCTTCTCTTCTCCAGACTAAATAAACGCAATTATTTTTATACTTCCCTCTTATGTCAGGTTTTCTAGACCTTTAATCATGTTTGTTGCTCTCCTGTGGCCAAACTGGAGAAAGTCCAGATCTTTTCCAAAATGTGGTGCCCAGAACAGGGCACGATACTCCATCTGAGGCCTTATCAGTGCTTAGTAGAATGGAAGAATTATATCTCATGACTTGCTTACAATACTCCTGCTAAATGAAAGATACTTGCTTTCTTTGCAACACTATTACATTGTTGATTCATTTAGCTTGTGATCCACTACAGCCCCCAGATCCTTCCCTGAAGTACTCTTTTCCAGGCAGTTACGTCATGATTATTCCTTCCTAAGTACAGTACTTTGCATTTGTCCTTACTGAATTTCATTCTATTTATTTCAGACCACTTCTCCAGTTTGTCAAGGTCATTTTGATTTCTAATCCTGTCCTCAAAAGCACTTGCGAACTGTCTCACCTTGGTATCATTCGCAAACCTTTACAAGTGTACTCTCTAGTCCATTATCCAAATCATGTATGAAGATATTATCTAGAACTGGACCCAGATCCCAGCAGGACCCTACTCGATATGCCCTTCCAACTTGATTGTGAACCACTGATATCTACTCTGAGTACGCTTTTCCAACAAGTTGCATACCCACCTTATAGTATGTTCATCTAGGCTAGTGGCTCTCAAACTTTTGTACTGGTGACCCCTTTCTATAACAATCCTCTGCGTCTGACCCCTTCTTATAAATTAAAAACAAACACTTTTTAATATATTTAACACCAATATAAATGCTGGAGGCAAAGCAGGGTCTGGGGTGGAGGCTGAAAGCTTATGACTCCCCATATAATAACCTCATGACCCCCTGAGGGGTCCCAACCCTCAGTTTGAGAACCCCTGATCTAGGCTATATTTCCATATAGTTTGTATCAAAAGCCTCACTAAAGTCGAGATACATCACATCTACTCCTCCTCCTCCTCCATCAACAAGGCTTGTTACCTTGTCAAAGGAGGACATTGGGATGGTTTGACATAATTTGTTCTTGACAAATCCATGTTGACTGTTATTTATTACCTTATCTTCTAGGTGCTTACAAAGTGATTATTTGTTCCATTATTTTTCTGACTGGTCTGTAATACAGTGGATTGTCTTTATTCCCCTTTTTATAGATAGGTATTATTATATTTGCCCTTTTCCTATCCTCTGGGGGGTCTCACTTCCTCCATGAGTTCTCAAAACACAAATCACTAATGGCTCAGAGATCTCTTCAGCCAGTTCCTTAAATATTCAAGGACGTATTCTATCAGGCCCTGCTGACTTGAAGATATTTAACTTGTATTTAAGTAATTCTTAATTTGGTCTTTTCCTGTTTTAGCCCCAGAATCTACCCCGTTTACATTGATGTTCACTATGTCGAACATATGATGTTAGTCATTTGATCACTGATAACCATTTTGGTGAAAAAACAAAAAAAAAAAGGCATTGCCACTGCTGTGTTTTCTGTTATTGTCTTTCCCATCTCACTGAATAATAGGCCTATCTTGTCTTTGGCCTTCCTCTTGTTTCTCATGTATTTGTAAAATGTTTTCTTGTTACCATTTATGTCCCAAGCTAGTTTAATCTTTTTGTTTGTTTGTTTGTTTTGGCCTTGGCTTTTCTAAGCTTGTGTTGTTTTTTATATTCGTCCTTTGTAAATTTGACCTACTTTTTGTATGACACTTTTTGATTTTCAGGACATTGAAGGTCTCCTAGTTAAGCCAGGGTGGTCTCTTACATCCTTCCTATCTTTCTTATGCATTGGGGTAGTTTGCTCTTGTGCCCTTAATGGCTCTTTAGAAAACCATCAACTCTCCTGAATGCTTTATTCCCTTGGTCTTGTTTCCCATGGGATCTTGCCTACCAATTCTCCGAGTTTGCTACAGTTTGCCTTCTTGAAATCCATTGTCTTCATCCTGCTCTTTTCCTTCCTACCATTCCTTTCAATCATTTTCACCCAAGCTGCCTTCCACCTTCAAATTTACAACTAGTTCCTCTCGGTTTTCCAGAATCAAATCTAGAATAGCCTCTCTTCACATCACTTTCTCCACCTTCTCTAATAAAAAGTTGTCTTCAGTGTATTCCAAAAATTTGTTGGATAATCTGTGCCTTGTGGTAATATCTTCCCAACAGATGCCAGGGTAGTTGAAATCCCCCATCAACAAGTTTCGTGTTTTGAATGGTTTTGTTAATAGTTTAAAAAAAGCCTAATCCACTTACTCTTCCTGATTAAGTGGTATCATGGTAGGGGTCTACTACAGATCATCACCCTTGTTTTTTACCCTTACGCTGTCTACATGTGATGTTATACTTAGTGACATGGAGCAGAGAGGGTATGGTATGGAATTTATGGAGACAGTGACATAAAAGCTAACTCAAACCAGAGAGAGAGAGAGAGCGCGCGTGCACGCACGCAAGAAAGGCACATACACACAGACACAGTACCCCAATGACATCAGCCTTGCTAAGTCTGATAACCAGCAGTAGCTCTAGAGGACTCTCAAAGTGTTGCATCTCCAACAAAACAGACAAAAGATTTGATAAGCAAACTTACGACTTTGGACACAGGGTGAGATGGCTACCAATGATATAAGAATGCACAAGCCACCATTTACACCAAGCAGGATCTTGTTGTAGGTACAGCCCTTAGAGTGTGTGTAAAAGACAGCCATCAAAACCAGGGCTCCCACAGCAATGGAGTACAAGATGAGAATGCCCAGAGCTAGTAAGCCATACCACAGTTTATTGTGTGTTATGCCCGCTGTCCTGTTTGTAAGAAAGAAAATATATTTAGCTATAGAAAAAATATTCAAACACTCGTCTTTTAACATATACTACTTATCAAGGTAGCTTATATGACCATTAGAGCGCCACAAAAGTCAGCATTTTGCTTTCTATAGTACATACATTGTTTTAGCAATATAGGCCGTGACTCCTGGGTATTTTAAAAATATAGTTGCCTCGCTAGATTCATTTGCTATCACTAGGATCTATAAAACATTCCATAACGCTAGTGTTGATCACATATCAAGATGTTACACTGATGTTTTAATGCCTGGCTATTTCCATAAATAGAGCCTGTAAGATTCTGAAAACTTGGAGCAGCTTAGACTGAGCCATCTGAAAATCTTTGACAGACTGTTGTAATCCTGACTCCTAGCTAATGTAGGGAATTCCTTGGCTAGAGCCAAGGATGAGACCCTTCCAGGTCCCAGCTCATTAGTGAAGTTCTTCCATTAGATAAGCCCTGGAAAACCACTGTAAAATACACTGCAGCTATTCTTACCCTCCTACCACAACAACGGTTTTCTCCATTCAACCATTCTCCCTTCTTTTGGCTCTCTGTATCCTACAAGTGTTATTGAGTCCTGAATTCCCCACCCCTGACTCCCACCCACACCCCAAGAACTGATCTTGGAGGAAGAATGTATCAGATAACCTGATTGTACTGGGTGATGCTGTCTGTGCTAAATGGTTTGCAAAATGGTTTACAAAATCTGTAATGCAGATGGTGCCTTTGAGTTAAAATGCCACTGCTGGAAGTCTCCTCTCAGTCACACTGAGAGCATTGGGGTTTTGCTACAGTTAATTATTGGCAGCAGTGGTTGTGCTGTGACAAGAGAACATATTTATCCTATCAGGAGGAAAAGAGTTATCAGGAAGAAAAGGGAGAGAGCTGAGGTTTTTAAACCTTTCCTACAAGCTAATGGGATAACTGTGAAAACAAAAGAACAGAGGAAGACAGAGGAATCGATGGGCAGGGAATAGCTCAAGAGAGGGGATTTTGTGTATGGATTTAAGAGTTCTAAAATATTAATGAGGCAGGGAAGGAAGGTGCCAAAACTATACAAACGGGAAATCAAGCCTGGGCGAGGGGATTGATCAAGAAAAGTTGTTTCCACCCAACCCAACAAGTGGCGCAGCTCTTATTTAAAAACTGGGCTGGGGTGTGTCTATAAGCTTGCATGAAGACAAAACAGGATCCACCAGTTTACATCATTGCTCAAGTGCTGTGGCTATGCTGTATGGATCCACTCCATTTTATCAAAAATGGATTATACTGATACAGAAGAAGTGAAGAGGCTTAAATGATGGGGTCCTTGCAGCACTATGATTTATTGGAAACAGAACTATTTTAGTCAAATACAAAGCAACAAGAGGTCATAAATAAGAGGGAGAGAAATGGCATCCAAAATGGGGAAGGAGAGTGAGTAAAGAGTAGGAAGAGACTCAGAAGATTGGGAAATACTGTACCTTCCTTAAGTATAGTTACCTGCCATCATAAAATAGTGTCCATGGTATTTTTAAACACTGTGGTTAATTTTCTATTAATGAAAACATGCATTTAAAGAAGGATTGCACTACATTATACAAATGATTGCTTGCCAGACACATACCAGTTTTTATTCCATTTGTGTGCAAACTCCACAAGCAGGATAAGCTGAATGAGTATAAAAAGGATTCCTCCTGCAACACCTACATAGCGCCAGGCTGCAAGGGGGAGGAGGGGAAAAGATCAAATTTCCAATTATGTTGAACTGAGAGCTTAGATAAAACTGAGCTTTGTGGTATTAGGGCAAAAAAGTCTATGCAGTGAAACTATTATACAGCTCATTAAGACACATCTCAATTAACCTTGACTAGAGACCTTCCTGAAAATGGCAGAGATCATCTAAAAGTCGAGTGCAACTTTACATCCATCCCAGCTGACTGACTGATAGATATGATTCAGTTTATGGCACTCCACATCTTTTAGAATATCCCCTACAAGTTCATTAACCTGAAGAATTTTTGTGGAAAAAAAGTTACTGTATATGAAGAGAAGCTACTGAAATCTTGTTATATGGTACAAAAAAAATGTCCTAAAACCTAAAATTGTTGAGGAACCTGAGGCTGAAAATGACTATCACTAGATTCAAAATTACACAGATTTACCATGTAAAAATAAGGGGAGGGGGAAAACAAAAACATTCATTCATATTTGTAGGAATAAAAAAAAAAAGTGCTCTGAGACACTCCCACAGCTACCACAATCCTCCGCATTCACCTGTGAATGGTTTAAATCAGGGGTCTCAAACTCAAACGACCACAAGGGCCACATGAGGACCAGTACATTGGCCCAAGGGCTGCATCACTGAGACCTCCCCCACCACCGCCCTCGGCCCCGCCCCCACTCCACCCCTTCCATGAGGCCCCGTTTTGATAAGCTATTGTATTAGTTTAATGAGTATGTTGTTCTTTTGTAAAAAATAGTCAGCAAAGTGGAGTACAAAACTATAGATGTGGAATGGGCTGTGTGTATGTGAGGGGGAGGGGAGAAGACCGGTAAGCTCCTGACCTCTACTCAGTGACTAGGTACCTAGATTTTCAAGTAAGAACCATACCTATCACAGAAAGTTAAATTGCAAGTAGTATATACAGGCACCACAGAGCTAGTAATAGGGCCATGCAAACCATGCAGTTGCACATAATGCCTCCCCAGCCAAACTGATGGAGCAGGGAGCAGTGGTAATCAGGGATAGCTCAGTGGTTTCAGCATTGGCCTGCTAAACCCAGGGTTGAGAGTTCAATCCTTGCGGGAGCCTGTTGAGGAACTGGGGTAAAAAAATCTGGGGATTGGTCCTGCTTTGAGCAGAGTGTTGGACTAGATGACCTTCTGAGGTCCCTTCCAACCCTGATATTCTAGTCTATGAAATAGAAAGACAGAGGGGAGAGCTACAGAAACCTTCTGGGAGGTGGAGTGAGAAGCAGATGCCTCCTGTTTGGCAGTTTTCTTCAATCCCCTCTCCAAAACACCCTCCCCAGAGACACACACACACACACAGTTTGCTTCCTGGAACATTGTTTTGCACAGAAAAAAATCAAGAACTAGGACGGGGGGAGAAGTGTTGTTTCCTGTCTAGAATCATCAAAAGATTGTTTATGTCCTGACTCAAGAGCCACTTTTTCTCTACTTACACATGTTCATGCTACTTGAGAGAATCAGTACAGTGGAAAGGGTCACTGAGGTGGACCTGGAATCATGAATGCCTCCAAATAGAATTCCAGCACTTTCCAATACATGGGTGTTTAATGATTAAGGAACATAGACTACGTAACCAACTTGAGCCTCAAAAAACTGGGGTGGTACAGGGTGCGGCAGCTGTCCCCTGGTGGTGCTAGTGGGCAGGGCTGGGGGTAGTACTGCCATGCCAGGGGAACTTCCCGGGCTGGGCGCATGCTGTTGCTTTTGCCACTGCAGCTCATGGTAGAGTCCTGCAGATATCAGGTGGAAATCCATATCCAGGGATATAAATTTTGTATCCATGCGGGGCTCTATTTAGGAGCACAAATCCCACTGAAATTCAGTGGGACTTTTGCTCCTAACTTCCTAAAAGTTTTTTTTTTTTTTTTAATCTCCCCCAAAAGCTGACATCTACATATGATTGAGAAAATATTCTCAAACCACTCTCCCAGAGTTAGTAACAGTAACTGCTACCAATTTATATCCCCAATTAACAAAAATGGCTTCAGACCCTGCTACAGAAACAGGATCAACAATAATTAATTGGCAATACCACATCTCAGCAAGAAATCTAATTTTATACTACTAGATGTAAGCAATGTGGAAACTAAACAAATTACAAGATCCTGTCTCTCATTACAGTCAGTCATTGCTAGTTTTCAAGAGAGGATTCCAGTGTGCTTTATGTTGTGTGTTACTTGGCTTACTGTACCACCTTACGAACAGAACAAGCTCTCTCAGTTGCAAGTAATGACTATGACAGAGCTAATTATACAGACAGGGTGAGTGATGTAATATCTTCTATGGGATCAACTTCTGTTAACAGATAAGCATTACCTCACCCACCTCGCCTCTCTAATATCTTGGGACCACAGCTATAACACCACAGCATAAAGCTAATTATGTCAGCCAGAAATTTTTTTTTTTTTGCATACTCTTAAGCATCTAATTTTTTCAGCACTTATGACTATCTATAAATCCAAAAGCTTGCAAGGCAGCACAAGTTTTTTTTTCTGTTCACACGTGCCCTGCACGTGTATAACATGTATATATAGTTAAGAATATTTTTAACAAAACTAAGAAAGTAGTGAAAGTAGTCTTAACATAACTAAGCCAACCCCATTCATTCACTCAGCTACTAGCACTATCACTGCTTTACTGTAACAAGTAATACAGAAATAACAAGTCTGTCTCTACTGTTAAGAGTATAGGCACTCATACAAATGGAATGGAAAGTGTACACACATAAAGATAAAATTATACCATTAAGGAAGGTGTCTTGATCTGGAATGAAGAAAGCTCCTGAGCACATGGCTGCCAAAACTAGAAGCTTAATGAACCAGAACCTGGAAGACAAAACCAAAGTGGAATCATTTATTTAGAAATTAAAAGTCTTCAACATAAGTTCTGTTTCATAGGATAGCTGTACCTTAAGTAGTGGTTACTGCTCTCTGATACAAAGGAATTACTACCAGGCTGAATACAACTTAGAATTCACTTATACATACTTATGTACCTATGTCAAGCTATCAAAATTAACTCAAGGTTTTTGATAACACTATACATAAATCAAAAAAAATGCAGTATGGAAATCTAGCACTATACAGGGAATGTGATTTACAGCTTGATTTCAGAAGCGGCAAATATAAGCGAACAAACTAAAACCTACCCATTGTGAATGTATGCTCGGCAGCTTTTGCTGTTGTTAACTTTGATGGTGAGTAAGAAGAAGATAAAGAAGAAAGATGCCATTCCAAAAGAGACCCTATACACTGCAGAGTATCCCACTAGCTTCTCACACTTTTCACCTGCTTGAATACGTTTGCAGATGTGCTCATAAAAAGGAATCTGAAAAAAACACACACAATGAGAAACAATTAAACATAACAAGATTTACTATAATTAAGCAGATTGCACTTATATAGTTTACATGTATACAGCGGATTTAAAAATAGCTAATTGGATGTATTTCACACAAGTCATGGTTCAAGGTCACTGAAACATCGGTCTGGACTAAGGGGTAACCTACATACAACAGGAGAGATGATACATAGATTATAAAGGTTTGGAAGTCTGGAGCCACAACTGACAACTCCTGTCAAATGCTTCAGTATGGGGTGAAGGGGAACAATCCCCTACTCCCCACCACTTTTAAAGGAAGATTAGCACCATAACTTCTTTAAAAATAAATTGGCAGAAAGGAAGGAAAATTTCATCCGTTTCCCCACTTGTTAAATATTTGCCTTTGAGGCCTTGCCCTAACTGTGTGTGGTTGTGTTCTCTTTTTTTTTTCCCCTCATTCTGGTGTCAGAGGCTCACCATGCTAATGTGGAACAGAATACTCTGGAAACGTCTCCTGAAAAGCAGGTTTTTGTGACTTATCCATTTATGTGCAGTGTCTCTGTATGCAGACTAGACCTCTCCCCTTCACCCCACAGCTAGAACAGACTCCAAAAGAGAAAGATTTATTAAATCAGTGAAACACCATTAATTTAAAGGAAACTAAAGTCTCTGTTTCCTCAGAGCCACCAACCTGAACCAATGAGACTTATAGAGCAATACACCATCAAATGAGAGTGGGAATCATTAGTTCACCTTTCTTACATGAACAGAGGCTGACACACACAGTGTTTTGCTCTAGCAAATGTTCTCTTCAAAGATTTAGAGGAACAAGATGGAAAACATAAATCCAGCAGCTGCTCAGCCTTGGATGATCTCAAGAAAGAGAAATGAATCTGGGAAGCATACCAAGGTTGTAGACAACACCCTACATAAAGAAACTGTGCAGCTCCAAGAAAGGAAGAATGCTGGTCTCTGCTTGTCCCAGATGACAACTCGAAAAGCAAAACAGAAAGAGTGAGAGAGCAAATGGACAGAAGACTAGATGATTAGCTTCAAGCCAACCTGTAACTCTTGAAAGATTTTCACCTCCAAACACTTTCAGAACATGGCTAGTATGCCATGCAAGACAGTTACTTGAGCAAGAAGAACATTAGTAAACAAAAATGAATGACAGGAGCATACAAAGTAAGGGGTCGGTGAACTTGCTTTCTTTGGAGAGTCACACCAGTCAATCCAGATGCCAAATCAACCAAATATGTCCAAAGCCTGAATGTTTTTTTAAAACAGTTCTGCAACAGGAAGTTAATTCATCATATGACAATGCAGAACTGAGGACAATAAGGAGTTTTTGAGGTGTATTAGGAACAAAAACAATTTTAATAGTAAAATTTGCAGATGATACAAAACTACTCAAGATAGTTAAATCCCAGGCAGATTGCAAAGAGCTACAAAAGGACAACAAAAAGGCAGATGAAATTTAATGGTGCTAAATGCAAAGTAATGCACATTGGAAAACATAATCCTAACTACATATACAATGATGGGGTCTAAATTAGCTGTTACCACTCAAGAAAGATCTTGGAGTCATTGTGGATAGCTCTCTGAAATCATCCACCCAATGTGCAGCAGCAGTCAAAAAAGCAAACAAATGCTGGAAATCATCAAGAAAGAGATAGATAAGACAGAAAATATCATATTGCCTCTATATAAATCCATAGTACGCCCACATTTTGAATACCGTGTGTAGATGTGGTTGGCCTATCTCAAAAAAGATCTGTTGGAACTGGAAAAGGTTCAGAAAAGGGCAAACAAACATGATCAGGGGTATAAAATGGCTTCCGAGTGAGGAGAGATTAATAAGACTGGGACTTCTCAGCTTAGAAAAGAGGTGACTAAGGGGGGATATGATAGAGGTCTATAAAATCATGAGTGGTATAGAGAAAGTAAATAAGGAAGCATTATTTACTCCTTCTCATAATACAGGAACAAGGGGCCACCAAATGAAATTAATAGGTAGCAGGTTTAAAAACAAACAAGAAAGTATTTTTTCAAGCAACGCACTGTCAACCTCTGGAACTCCTTGCCAGAGGGTGTTGTGAAGGCCAATACTATAATAAAGGTTCAAAAGGGAGCTAGATAGATTCATGGAAGATATGTCCATCATTGGCTATTAGCCAGGATGAGCAGGAATGGTGTCCCTAGCCTCTGTTTGCCAGAAGCTGGGATTGGGTGACAGGGCATGGATCACTTGATGATAACTTGTCTGTTCATTCCCTTTGGGGCACCTGCCATTGGCCACTGTCAGAGGACAGGATACTGGGCTTGATGGACCTTTAGTCTGACCCAGTATGGCCATTCTTATGGTCCATTACTAGACAGATATGGTAGAATCATCAACAGTAATGCAGAAAAGGCACAAGTGTTCAATAAATATTTCTGTTCTGTATTTGGGAAAAAGCAGAGTAATAAAATCATATCATATGATGAAATACATTCCATTCCTACTCAAGAGGATGTTAAAGAGCAGCTACTAAAATCAGACATTTTAAAAATCAGCAAGTCCATACAACTGGCATCTGAGAGTTTTTAAAGAGCTGGCTAAAGAACTTCATGGAAAATTAATGTTCATTTTCAATAGGTCTTAGAACACTGGGAAAGTTACAGAGGACTGAAAGAAAGCTAAATTTGAGTGAGTGTTTCAAAAGGGTAAATGTGATGACCTGGGTAACTACAGACCAATCAGTTGGACATCCTCCCTTGCACAGTCTCTTGTGTCCTAGTCTCAGTGATTAATCAGGCAACAAAGGGGGAAGGTAAGGGGGGGGGGGGGCCAGGCCCACCTTCTACTCTGGGCTCCAGCCCAGGGACCCTAATAGTATCAGCTATAGTAGCTGACCTTTTAGGAACAGGACACATAGAATTCCCTGGGCTACTTCCCCACAGCAGCCCCCGACTTCCTCAAGCTCCACTTCACCCTTACCTCAGGGCCTCCTTCCTTGTACCTAGTATGGTGTATACAGCTCAGTCTCTCCAACAACACAACTTCTCACAGCTCCTGACACACACACCCACCTGACTTAACTGGAGGCTTCTTAACTAGTTTCAGCCAGCCCCTGACTGGCTTCAGGTGTCCCAAGCAACCTAACAATCTCTACTGCCTTCTGGAAAGATGTTAATTGGCCCCAGGTGTCTTAACTGACCTGGAGCAGCTGCCATTTACTTACCCTGGTACCAGGGATTTGTTTAAACTGGGGCTAATATATCTATCTCCTATTTTTTTTTTCTATTGCCATCTGGCCTTGCCCCATCACAACACACACACATTAAGTTTTAAACAAACAATTTAATACTGGTACACAGTGATGATGATTGTGAAGCTTGGTTGAGGTGGAGGAATCAGAGGGTGAGATATTTCCCTTACTGCTAAATGATGAACTAGCAATTGGCTGAGCCCTCAAGGGTTAACTCTCTCACTCTACAGGGCAGCAGGAATGGAGAGAGATATGCACATTTCTCCTTTAAGTATACTACCTCCTTAATTCCATCAGCTTGCTGAGACTGCAGGGGTCCCCACCAGCCTTAAGGAAGATGGGGTAAGTGGGGTGCAGAAGCAGGGGGAGGGGGGCACCTTGACATTAGCCCCCCCTCTTCCTTCCCTCCCCCCCACACAGCAAGCAGAAGTCTCGGGGAGCAGTTCTAAGGCAGAGGGCAGGAGCAGCACATGATAGTAGGGGGAACAACAACTGCAATTGATAGCCTGCTGGGCAGCTGCTCCATGAGGAACTTAGGGGAGCGGGGAGCTGATAGGTGGGCTGCTGATCTACCCTGGTTCCAAACCCCCACCAGCTAGCTGTAATGGGTTTCTCTTCCTGCAAGCAGTAGACAAAGCAGGTGGCTGCCAAAGGAGGTTAGAAGGGAGCATTACACAACTTTAAACTAGCATGTTCCCTAACTGATCAGCAACATAACAACGAAACAATGTTAACTGGGACAACTTTAGGTAAGAAGTTACTGTAATTAATACTTATCAACAAAGGTTTATAGAAAGTAGATCCTGTCAAACTAACTTTTTTTTTTTAATTATATTACAAAGTTTGGTCAATAAAGGTAGTATTGTTGATGTAAGAGACTTCTCTAGGGCATTTGACTTGGTACCATATAACATTTTGATTAAAAAACAGAATGATCATTCCCCCCGCCCCCCCCCCCATAGTAACATAGCACACATTAAATGGATTTAAAACTGGCTAACTGAAAGGTCTCAAAATGTAATTGTAAATGGGGAGTCATTACTGAGCAGTTGTGTTTCTAGTGGGGTCCCACAGGTATCAGTTCTTGGCCCTACGCTATTTAACCTTTTTATCAATGTCCTGGAAGAAAACATAAAACCATCGCTGACAAAGTCTGCAATTACACAAAAATTGGGGGAGCAACAAACAACGAAGAGGATAGATAGGTCACTGAAACAGAGCTGATCTGGACTGCTTGGTAAGCTGGGCAAAAGCAAACAATATGCTCTTTAATATGGCCAAATGTAAAGTCATACACTCAAGAACCAAGAAAGTAGGGCCCACTTTACAGGATGGAAGAGTATCCTGAGCAGTAGTAATTCTGCAAAGGACTTGGGAGTCATGATGACAGAAACCCTCTTGGCAACTGCCAACTGATGTGCCAAGATTACTTCTGCCTCTGCTTTCCCTGCCAGCTCGGGACTCCAGCACCCTGTCTTGTCGAGCCAGTCATGTCAATCTGCTCCAGCTGAGGGTCTGAACCACATCCCCTAATAGCTGTAGGCTTAAACTGAAAGCAGCTTACAGAAGTGTTCTTGTCCAAAATTCAGATGCCCAACTCCCAATGGGGTCCAAACCCCAAATAAATCCGTTTTACCCTGTAAAAAGATTATACAGGGTAAACTCAAATTGTTCGCCCTCTAACACTGATAGAGAGATATGCACAGCTGTTTGCCCCCCCCCCCCAGCTATTAATACATACTCTGGGTCAATTAGTAAGTAAAATGTGATTTTATTAAATACAGAAAGTATGATTTAAGTGGATCCAAGTAACAGCAGAAAGAACAAAGTGAATTACCAATAAAACAAAAAACGCAAATCTAAGCTTAATACAGTAATAAAACTGAATACAGATAAGTCTCGCCCTCAGAGATGTTTCAACAAGTTTCTTTCACAGACTGGATGCCTTCCTAGTTTGGGCACAATCCTTTCCCCTGGTACAGCCCTTGTTCCAGCTCAGGTGGTAGCTAGGGGATTTCTCGTGATGGCTCCTCACTTTGTTCTGTTCCACCCACTTACATATCTTTTACATAAGGCGGGAATCCTTTGTCCCTCTCTGTGTTCCCATCCCTCCTTCTAAATGGAAAAGCACCAGGTTAAAGATGGATTCCAGTTCATGTGACATGTAATCATGTCACAGTAAGACTTCATTACCCACTTGTAAGTCTTCCTGTATATGTGTGTGCTGACAAGTAAAACAGAGCCATCTACAGACAGTTGCCCTGGTTAATGGGAGCCATCAAGATTCCAAACCACCATTAATGGCCCACACTTTGCATACTTACAATAGGCCCTCAGAGTAATATTTCGTATTTCTAGTTTCAGATACAAGAATGATACATTCATACAAATAGGATGATCACATTCAGTAGATAAGCTTTGTGATGATACCTTACAAGAGACATTTTGCATGACGCATATTTTAGTTACCCTATATTCACACTCATCAGCATACGTTCATAAAATCATATCGAGTGCAACGTCACAGGAGTCATGGCAGATATCAATTAACATGTACTCCTGTGTGATACTATAGCCAAAAGGGCTAATGGCATCTTTGGATATATAAACAGGGGAACCATGAGTAGGAGTAAAGAGATCATTTTACTTCTGTATTTGCACCTGTCTTCTAACTCCATCTTCTTTCAAATATCCTACTATCAAGTGTGAGTACAAACGAACCAAAGTAATCGGCTGTGATGTGCTTTGATTTGTATTTACATGGGTGTTGATTTGCTGGACTGGTTTAATTGGGCTATCTTTTAAATCAGACTGTTTATTCCTATTTTCTTATAAGCCATATTCCTGTATTGAGTTTCTTAATGCAGTATTATTGTTCTGTATTTTCTTTCTTTTTATATAAAGTTTCTTTTTAAAACTTGTGGGAGTTTCTTTTCCTAGTGAGGCAGAGGGGAGAGGAATTTCTGTGCCCGGAGCTCTGTTACATCTGTGACAGGCTAGGCGGGGAGGGAAAAGCCCAAGCTCTGTGTCTTACTTTCCTATTGTCCCAGGGCGGGAAAAGGCTACAGGACAAAGGGAGGGGTGAATCTCTTGTGTGAGCTGACTAGGTTTGAATGCATAGCCTCGGGGAAGCTAGATTGCCTCTCTGATTGTATTCAAAGGGAATAGGACAGCATCGCACCGGCTAACCCAGGAAGGGGGGGGAAGCTGGGGAATGAGATAGAGGAGACCCAGGGGCTCTGGGTCTTGGAGGGGTCCCCCAAGGAAAAGTTTGGGGAACCCGAGGGGGCCGAAACCCTGGAAAACTTCGGTTGGTGGCAGCGAAATAAGATCCAAGCTGGGTATAAGCTTGAGAAGATTCACAGTAAGCACCCAGATTTTGTACGCTAAAGTCCAGATTTGGGACAGACGTTTACCACAGAAGCTCACTGGGGCAGGGATGGTTTTTACTGCAATCTTGTACAGTGCCCAGAAAAATGGAGCCCCAACTGGTGTCCATACATGCTACTGCAATACGAACTCTAATAAAATAGGCAATGTTGAGATTGTTTTCCTAGACAGAATGCAAAGTAGTGAGAGTTCCCCAATGTGCATTGGGTAGACAAACATTCTTATTAAAATGAAAGTTTTAAAACTATATTTGAACATTTTTTCCAAAAAAAACAGATAGTTTAGTTTCTCAAACATAAGTCTGCACTCTCACTTGTAGCTGTCCCCTCCCAAGACAAGCGTCCTAGATATCATTGACTTAACAGATATGCTGCTAAGGCAGATGATATGAACCGCTTCAGACTTGGCAAATTTACAGCAAATGTAGAAGCTAGTTTGGCACAACATTGAAATGGCATAATCGAATCAATAAAATTTCAAAGGTGAGTTAGAAAGGGTAATATTCACTCCACATGAAAGGGGATGTTCACAATATTAACGGGAGTATTTGATCTCTAAATTGATAGAGCAGGAACAAAGTCATATTAGACCAATAAAATACTGGACTAGGTTTTAAAATTCATGAGCAAAGCTCTCTGTTTTTAAACTGATGATCAACCTATACAAATACTGGAGAATTATAGTTTATGGCCTGGCTTCCAAAGTTGCTGAGCACTCAGAAATCCCATTGAAACCACCTCTAAATATCAGCCCATAATTAATGCCTCAGTTTCCCAATCTGGACAGAGAATTTGAAGGTGCGGCCTGCTGAGGCTGGGCTGAATTAACCATTGAAGCCTTTGAACTTTAAACATCCCAGAACATGATTACTAAATTACAGATCGTATAAAGAAAGCCTAGTTTCAGACACTTCATTTTTCATTCAAAGCCATCAAGTACTCTTAATTTAAAGAGCAGTTATCTTTCCACTTCACACTAATGACTCTTGGTGCCATTTCTTCCTATTTCTGAGGCTTCAAGCCACAAGAGCAGGCAGAGAAATTGGCATTACTGAAAATCATATTGTTGATGGCTGCTTAGAGACCCTGAAACAGTTTATTGTTTTGATTAGAATAGTTGTTTTGTTGGAGACACAAATTGTATTAAAGCCTTATTAATGAAAGAAATGGATTTTATGAATTTTTGGCATAAACATGCAAATTGATTTAAAAAATTTCAATTTCTTGGGTTATATTCAACTTCTGTCCATTCAAAACTTCCCACAAATGAAAAATCTAGTTCCTGTCAAGCAATTCAGTATTAAGATGGCACATGAACTCTGGCAAACTGAAGTGTCTCTAATAAAGCCAGAGGCCAAGGAGGAACAATATTGCCTGTATTAGTCAGCCATACAAACTACAGGCAAGCAGAACAGAATCAATCTGGTAATTTAAATAGCTGATTAAACTGGGAAGCAGCTTTAACCATGTGTTCCATGGCACACTTTCTTTGGGTAAAGAGTGCAGTGAAACAGCCAATGCAACACTGGCTGAAGACCCCTTCTGAATTTCTAAGACCACCTTACTCACAAACAAAAAGGCAGGCTTGATGTTTATTCCCTGGAGAAACTAACTAGGTTTCAGTCCTATGTTACTGAATTATTGAATATTTAATCCACTTCCTGTTTAAGTAGCAGAATCAGATTTTTGTTCTGTAACAGAAACAAAGTTTAGATCTCATGCATTAATACGTTGTGCTGTCAGAAGCTAAGGCAATTTGGGGAATCTATGTACAAATTACAGCAAGTTCATAAAATCAACCAGAATTCGTATCACTGAATGCCACAGAAACTATAGCAGCAAAGCTACAGTGCTGTAGCTATGCCAGCACAACCCACAGCGACAGAAGGGTTTTGTCACTGTAGGAACATCACTTCCTTCAGCAACATTAGCTAGGTTTATGGAAGATTTGTCTGTCGACCTAGCTGTATCTACACTTGGGCTTAGGTCAACATAGCTACATCACTCAGGGTGTGGATTTTTCACATCCCTGAGTGACATAGCTATGTTGACATACATTTTACACCAGGTCTCAGTGTATTTGGATTTCACCTTGTTCTGTCAGAGCTGAGTCAGGTATTTCCTAGCCCATTCAAACTGGAACACCTTGGGATAAGGGGTTGGAGAAAACGGATTCTCCTAGCTTCAGCAAATTTCTCTGCAAGGGGCCAGGGGATGAAGGAGTGGAATTCCCCCAGAGGCTGAACAAAGATTTGGTGTTAGTTCTGGCTCTTAAAATACACAGAGGGTATGTCTACACTATGGGATTATTCCGATTTTACATAAACCGGTTTTATAAAACAGATTGTATAAAGTCGAGTGCACGTGGCCACACTAAGCACATTAATTCGGCGGTGTGTGTCCATGGTTCCAAGGCTAGCGTCGATTTCCGGAGCGTTGCACTGTGGGTAGCTATTCCATAGCTATCCCATAGTTCCCGCAGTCTCCCCTGCCCCTTAGAATTCTGGGTTGAGAGCCCAGTGGCTGATGGGGCAAAAATCATTGTCGCGGTGGTTCTGGGTAAATGTCGTCAGTCATTCCTTCCTCCGGGAAAGCAACGGCAGACAATCATTTCGCGCCTTTTTCCCTGGATTGCCCTGGCAGACGCCATAGCACGGCAACCATGGAGCCATGGAGCCCGTTCAGCTTTTTTTTTTTTTTTTTTTAACAGTCACCGTATGTGTACTGGATGCCGCGACAGAGGCGATACTCCAGCGCTACACAGCAGCATTCATTTGCTTTTGCATGATAGCAGAGATGGTTATCAGTCGTTCTGTACCGTCTGCTGCCGGCGTAAATTGGCAATGAGATGACGGTTATCTGTCCTCTGTACTGTCTGCTGCTATCATGGGTGCCCCTGGCTGAGATCGGCCGGGGGCGCAAAAGCAAAAACTGGGAATGACTCCCTGAGTCAATCCCTCCTTTATGGTTTCTAAAAATAGAGTCAGTCCTGCCTAGAATATGGGGCAAGTGTACTAGAGAACCAGTGTATCAGAGAGCACAGCTGCTCTGTGTCAGATCCCGCAGAAATGATGAGCTACATGCCATTTCACGGGGGGTGCCCCTGCAACACCCCACCCGTTGCTTCCCTCCTCCCCAACCTTCCTGGGCTACCGTGCAGTGTCCCCCCCATTTGTGTCATGAAGTTATAAAGAATGCAGGAATAAGAAACAGTGACTTGTTAGTGAGATAAAATGAGGGGGAGGCAGCCTCCCGGGGCTATGACAGTCCAGGCAGGACATTAAGCGGTGCGGGGGAGAGAAGCCCAGCATGCCGCTGCTATGATAGTCCAGGCAGTACAGAATCTTTTCTTTACACAGAAAGGGAGGGGGCTGATGGAGCTCAGCCCCAGTTGCTATGATGAAGACGGTTACCAGCCGTTCTGTACCATCTACTGGAATGACCAGGAATCATTCCTATTTTTACCCAGGCGCCCCCCGGCCAGCCTCACCTGAAGCCAGCCAGGAGCACTCAAGCGGAGCACTGATGACAAGGACGGTTACCAGTCCTACTGCACCATCTGCCACCAGGGAGGGGAGAGGAGCGAATACTGCTCTTCACTGCTGCAGCATCGCGTCTACCAGCAGCATTCAGTAGACATAGGGTGACATTGAAAGAAGTCAAGAAACGATTTCTTTCCCTTTTCTTTCACGTGGTGGGGGGGGGGAGTAAATTGAGGAGCTATTCCCTGAACCACGCCGGACAATGTGTTTGAACCTACAGGCATTGGGAGCTCAGCCAAGAATGCAAATACTTTTCGGAGACTGCTGTGGACTGTGGGATAGCTGGAGTCCTCAGTACCCCCTCCCTCCATGAGCGTCCATTTGAGTCTCTGGCTTCCCGTTACGCTTGTCACGCAGCACTGTGTAGCCTGGAGATTTTTTTTCAAACGCTTTGGCATTTCGTCTTCTGTAACGGAGCTTTGATAGAACAGATTTGTTTCCCCATACAGCGATCAGATCCAGTATCTCCCGTACGGTCCATGCTGGAGCTCTTTTTTGGATTTGGGACTGCATTGACAACATCGCTACCCGTGCTGATCAGAGCTCCACGCTGGGCAAACAGGAAATGAAAATCTAAATTTTGCGGGGCTTTTCCTGTTTCCCTGGCCACAGCATCCGAGTTCAGATTGCTGTCCAGAGCGGTCACAGTGGGATACCGCCCGGAGGCCAATACCGTCGATTTGCGGCCACACTAACCCTAATCCGATATGGTAATACTGATTTTAGCGCTACTTCTCTCATCAGAGAGGAGTAGAGAAACCGATTTAAAGAGCCCTTTATATCGATATAAAGGGCCTTGTAGTGTGGACGGGTACAGCGTTAAATTGGTTTAACGCTGCTAAAATCGGTTTAAACACGTAGTGTAGACCAGGCCAGAGTCTGAGACACTGAGAGGAAGAACTCCCAGGAGCAACACAGGCACAGGCTCTTGAAGGGAGAGATGTCTTTGAAAGCAACTCACCAAAGTTAGAGAAAAAGAGAGCAGATCCAGAGATGCCTAGGGTTGGCCATCCTTAAGAGTGAGAGTTACAGCCCCCAAGAGTGAGATTCAGGGTGGTGTGTTAGGTCATCGCTTAAGACAGGAACAGTCATCTCTGTTCCTTGGCGACATCCAGTAGTCCAGGTTTTTAATCCAACCAGCACTAAATAGTTGGTTTTAAAATGCACACTGCTTAACATTGCATATGAAACACTTACATGTCCTAATTCATACTAAAGTCTAGGGCATGTGAGAATTTTATATGCAATGCAAACTAGTGGATTTTAATAAAAACAATGATTTGCTGGTTGGAATAAAAACCTGGATGTTTGGAGATCCTTGAGGACTGACTGTGTGCCTAAACTAATCACTGGTTTAGGCACACAGTCAGTGGACAGAAAAAGAGCAATACTCAAAAATAAACTTTTTATATAAACTTAACAGAAACAAAAACTTTTATCAATGCAACAATACGTTTAATTTGTATATCACCTTGTTATAGTGATCTATCATTTGAAAAACCACTTACTATACAAACCAAATAGTATTTGTACTGTAGTCATATTACATATACAGAAAACTAAAATAATCCGATTCCAAAATAAATAAATGGAAAATAAATTAAAATAAATTAACCAAACAATACATTAAAATATTTTAAATAAAGTAATTAAATTGAATCCTTTATCTATGGTTTGTTAGCTTCAAAATAATTAAATTCAGATTCCACATTTCTTTTAATACTTGATTTAGTTTTACATTTATGTGCTTTTTTATATTGCCATGTGGCCCTTTTTGCTGTTTTTCTAACTTCTTTTGGTGGCTCAAACTTGAAACATGGCTCAAGATTTACCAGCCCCACTTGGATACGAGGACAGTGCCCTGTCTAGTCTGAATGGAATCTTATCCTTTTGAACAAAGGCTGAACACACACTCTTCTCCTGTATTTGAGTAGGGTAAAATTCAGACAAGCCTGGCAACCTTGGTTAATGGGAACTTTAGAAGACCACATTTAAAAAAGAAGTCTTGCCTGTTATCAGGACAATGAAGGGCCATGAATTTGTCCTGTGTGGTTTACATTTTGAACTGTATTTTGCAGACCCTGCAAACTTTCAATCAAGTCCCGTCCTTTAGGCTCAGGGGACTTCCCAGCCCTTCTTGGGCCTGGACAAGGAGAAAGGGAAAATATCCTATCCAACTTCTCTCTCCTTGGCACAGGAGGCCCATAGCAACTCTAGTTGGTAACTCTGCTTGTTACCTCTGGCCAACTGGGGTTTCAAACAGGCTTGCCTGCAGCTGGCCCTTTTTCACCTTACTCCTTTTCTCCCTGGACTGGCATTGCTCAGCTGGCAGCAACCTTCCAACTTCTGATATCTGGCTTTGTTCTGAGTGAAGAGGCAGTATATGGACAGACTTCTTTCTTAGAGCTGGTTCTGTCTGGATGAGAGAGGGGGAATCTTGCCCCAACCTCTCTGCAAGATCCCAGGTCCTTAGAGGACTGGAAGCAGAGATTTTCTTCAAATGCAGATTATTCCCAGTGACCACGTCCTTTATCTGCCTTTGTCTACACTGAAACCTCCCAAAAACCTTAAAAGGCCATGCCACATGATCAAGGGTGGGCACAACTACCTTATACACAACTCCCTTAAGTGGCCAAACCATACCGCCACAAGAACTTTTGCCAAGTTTGTGTGTGTTATGTGCCTCAGCTATTACGTGTTCCTGAAGCAGTAAACTGTAAACTAGAGTACCCACAAGACTGTAGCTCTGGAAAAGGGAAAAGATGGCTACTCTCCTTTGTAACTGTTGTTCTTTGGAATGGATATGAGCAACACATCTCGATTAGGTGTGCGTGCGCCGTGTGCACGTTCGTTGGAGATTTTTACCCTAGCAACACTCGGTGGGCCAGCTGAGCACTCCCTGGAGTGATGCCACTATGGCACCGAATATATACCCCTGCCAGCCCAACCGCCCCTCAGTTCCTTCTTGCCGGCTACTCTGACAGTGGGGAAGGAGGGCGGGTGTGGAATGGGTATGAGCAACACATCTCGAAGAACAACAGTTACAAAGGTGAGTAACCGTCTTTTCTTCTTCAAGTGCTTGCTCATATCCATTCCAATTAGGTGATTCCCAAGCCTTACCTAGGCGGTGGGGTCGGAGTGAGACGTTGCAGAACGCAAAACTCCTGAGCCAAAGGCTGCATCGTCTCTGGACTGCTGAACCAGTGCATAGTGTGAGGCAAAGGTGTGAATGGAAGACCAGGTAGCAGTGTGACATATCTCCTGGATGGGGACATGGGCCAGGAAGGCTGCAGACGAGGCTTGCGCCCGAGTAAAATGGGCAGTGAGATGGCTAGCCGGAATGTGAGCCAAGTCATAGCATGTTTGGATGCATGTCGTCACCTAAGATGAAATCCTTTGGGAAGAGACCAGCATGCCTTTCATCTGTTCTGCCATGGCTACAAAGAGCTGGGGTGACCTTCGGAAGGGTTTGGTTCTCTCGATATAAAAGGCGAGAGCCCTACAAACATCTAAGGTATGCAGTTGTTGTTCCCGAGGCGATGAATGGGGCTTCAGGAAGAAAACTGGGAGGAAGATATCCTGATTAACATGGAAGGCAGACATCACTTTAGGTAGGAATGCCAGGTGTTGTCGCAGCTGTACCTTGTCCTTGTGGAATACCGTATATGGGGGATCCACAGTCAAAGCACGAAGCTCTGATACTCGTCTTGCCGAGGTGATAGCGACAAGGAAGGCTGTCTTCCAGGAGAGGTACAGCAGCGAGCAGGTGGCTAGAGGCTCGAATGGGGAACCCATGAGCTTGGATAGCACCAGATTGAGATCCCAGGTAGGAGTCAGGCGTCTGACTTGAGGGTACAATCGATCTAATCCCTTAAGGAACCTGGCAACAATGGGGTGAGAAAACATTGAGGTGCCACTTTCCCCTTGATGGAAGGCTGAAATAGCTGCCAGATGCACCTTTACAAAAGAGACCACCAGGCCCTGTTCCTTGAGGGACCATAGCTAATCCAGGAGAATGGGAACAGAAACCTGTCCAGGGATCAAGTTATTCTGAGCACACCAGTAAGAGAAACGCTTCCACTTGGCAAGATATGTCGCCCTCGTTGAAGGTTTCCTGCTGCCCAAGAGCACCTGTTGTACTGAAGCAGAATGCAGTTCCGACTGGCTCAACCACGTAGCAGCCATGCTATCAGATGAAGGGACTGCAGGTCCGGATGGCGAAGCCTGCCGAAGTTTGTGTTATGAGGTCCGGCCAGAGTGACAGGGGGATCGAGTCTGCCACTGAGAGATCGAACAGGGTGTACCAATGCTCCTCGGCCAAGCTGGAGCAACAAGGATCAAGTGGGCTCTGTCCCTGCGGAGCTTAAGCAGGACTCTGTGGACGAGCGGAAACGGTGGGAACGCATAAAATAGGTGCCTGTTCCATGGGATCAGGAATGCATCTGAGAGGGAGCCCGGGGAGCGTCCTTGGAAGGAGCAGAACACCTGGCACTTCCTGTTCTCTCGAGAGGCAAAGAGGTCTAAGTGGGGAAAACCCCACCTCTGGAAAACAGAATGGATGACGTCCGGGTGTATGGACCACTCGTGAGACAGGAAGGACCTGCTGAGGTGATCTGCCAGAGTGTTCTGGACTCCTGGGAGAAAGGACGCTACCAGATCGATAGAGTGGGCTACGCAAAACTCCCAGAGGTGGATGGCTTCTTGACAGAGGAACGTGCTCCGCCCTGCTTGTTTATGTAAAACATGGGCGTTGTGTTGTCCATGAACACTGACACACAGCGGCCCTGGCCCTATAGATGGTCCTGAAACACCTGGCATGCTAAGCGGACTGCTCTCAGTTACCTCACGTTGATGTGTAGGGACAGCTCTTGGGGCAGTCACAGGCCTTGAGTGTGACGACTCCTGAGATGGGCACCCCAACCCAGGGATGACGCGTCTGTGGTTAGAGCCACCGAGGATTGCGATGGGTGGAATGCCTTCCCCCGCAGACCAGAGAGGGGTCTAACCACCAAGTCAGGGAGTCGAGAACTTTCCTGGGGATAATGAGCACCGAATCCAGACTGTCCCTGCGTGGACGGTATACTGAAGCCAGCCAGGTTTGGAAGGGACAGAGACGCAGTCTCACGTACTTGGTCACGAAGGTGCAGGAGGCCATGTGACCTACTAGGCCGAGGCAAGACCAGACCGACGTTGTCGGAAAGGATTGAAGACTTTGAATTAATGAAGCCATTGTTTGAAAACGAGGCTGAGGGTGGCAGGTTCTGGCCACAGTGGAGTCCAGAACAGCCCCGATGAAGTCTATTCTCTGCGTGGGCGTGAGAGTAGACTTTTCTGCGTTGATCATGAGACCTAGGTTCCCGAAGAGGTCTCTGACGATGCACACGTGCTGCGATACTTGTAACCAAGAAGTCCCTCGAATAAGCGAATCGTTGAGATACGGGAAGACGTGAACTCAACGACGCCTGAGGGAAATGGCTACTACAGCCATGCATTTGGTGAAGACCCTTGGAGCTGTAGAAAGGCCAAAGGGAAGAACCGTGAACTGAAAATGTTGGTGGTTTACCACAAAACGGAGATACCGCCTGTGTGGTGGATAAATGGCGATGTGGAAATACGCGTCCTTCATGTCGAGGGCGGCAAACCAGTCTCCCGGATCCACGGATGGGATGATGGTCCCCAGGAATGCCATGCAAAACTTCAACTTTATCAGTAATTTGTAGAGTTCTTGCAAGTCTAGGATTGGTCGTAGACCTCTCTTTGCCTTGGAGATTAAAAAGTAACGGGAATAAAACCCCTTGCCTCTCATGTCTTCCGGCACCTCCTCTATGGCTCCTAGCTTTAGGAGAGCCTGGACCTCTTGCCAGAGGAATTGCTCAAGAAAGGGGTCCCTGAAGAGGGACGGGTAGGGAGGGTGGGAGGGAAGGGTTGAAATAAACTGTAGATGGTATCCCGATTCCACCATGCGAAGGACCCAATGATCGGAAGTTAGTTGGGACCAGGCAGGAAGGAAATGGGAGAGGCAGCTGAAAAAGGAGGGAGAAGGATCCGGTAGGATAACTGGTGGCCCGTCCTCGGGCGTCCCATCAAAAGTTTTGCTTAGGCCCCGTTGGCGGTTTAGAAGGCACTTGACTTTAGGATCCTTGAGGGCTAGATTGCCTGCACCGATTACCCCTGTCGCGCCGTCTGGTGTTATCCTGACGCGGTCTAGCCTGGTTGTACGGATGGTATGGGTAGGCCCAGAAGGACCTTCGCTGGGTCACTGGTGTGTGCATGCCCAGCGTGCGCATTATGACCCGATTGTCCTTAAGGCTTTGTAACCTGGGGTCGGTTTTGTTGGAGAAGACACCCTGTCCCTCAAAGGGTAAATCCTGAATGGTCTGCTGCAACTCAGGAGAAAGAGCTGAAGCCAGGAGATATGCCTCATCGTCACTCCGGTTGCCAGAGTTCTGGCTGCCGAGTCCACGGCATCCAGAGAAGCCTGGAGGGATGTTCTTGCCACCTTTTTACCCTCCTCGAGCAGGGCCGTAAACTCCGGACGGGACTCCTGGTGAAGAAGCTCTGTAAACTTCCCCACTGATACCCAGGTGTTAAAATTGTACCGACTTAGGAGGGCTTGTTGATTCGCCACCCTAAGTTGAAGGTCCCTAGCCTAGGAGGTCCATGCACTTAGCCTCCTTCGCCTTCGGAGCTGATGCTTGCTGGCCATGGTGCTCCCGTTCGTTCACCGATTGGACAATCAGAGAGCAGGGAGGTGGACAGATGTAGAGGTATTCGTATCCCTTTGAGGGGACCATATATTTCCTCTCTACTCCCCTAGCTGTAGGTGGAATTAAAGCTGGGGACTGTCAAATGGTGTCCGTGTTGGCTTGTATAGTGCGGATGAACGAGAGCACCACTCTGGTAAGTGCATCAGCTGATAGGATGTCCACTACCGGGTCCTCTACCTCAGTGACCTCCTCCACTTGCAAATTCATGTTCTGGGCCACCCACCTCAAGAGGTCTTGATGGGCCCTAAGATCAATTGGTGGAGGGCCTGAGGAGGATGATCCTGCTATTGCCTCTTCAGGTGAGGAAGAGGAGGATAGGCCCGGGACCAACAGGTCCTGAGGTGGGTCCTGAACAGGCGGAGCATCAGCTGGATCCAGTGGAACCTCTGTGTCCACCGATGGAACTGGAGCTTCCTCCGTGCCCGCAGGGGGAGGGCGGCTCACTGTCGCTTCCGGTACCCGGTGTTCTGACGGGGCCAAGCGTGGAGCCACAGACTGGGCACCTTGGGCCTGGTGGTATGTCCATGGTGTCCAAAAGGACCAGTGATGAGGCCCTTGTTCGTGGCGGCTGGGGACGTCAGAATCACCCTCGTGATGGTATGATGCACTACCGGAGTGAGACGACATTGAAGTGAGGAGAGCACCGTTCTGGACACTCGATCCCGGGGCGGTACCGGGGAGCGGTACCGGGAGTTGTGGCAGTACCACGAGTGAGATCGGGACCTTCTACCATGGCTGTGCTGGGATCTCGATCCCCGTCGCTTGAAGCGACTGTGTGATACACGGTACTAAGATAGGTGCCGAGAGCTGGAGCGGTACCGGGAGTATCTGTCCGGTGAGCATGATGTTGAGTGGCGCCGTGAGTGCGACCGGTACCGTGATAGAGAGCGGTGCTGGGACTGGGAGCGGCGTGATGAAGAGCATCTGAGCCCGCGATCTGGAACGACGTCTCTCCGGAGGGACGGAGGCCTTACGAGGTCCGGCTTGCCGATGGATTGAATAACCTGCACCAGTGGTGCCGGGGGTTGACGCATGGGCTCCGTCATTGAGATAAGCTCCCTTGCCGTAGAGAAGGTCTCCGGCGTAGAAGGGAGGATGAGCTCAACCCCAGCTGGAGGCGGGGAGCTGTCAGGCACCGGACTCAATGGCCCTTGTGGGACCGGAATCAACGGTGCCGTCTCAGGAACAGCAGCTATCGGCGGTGCCGCTGCGGACGATGGTGCTGTAGCAGATGACAGTGCCCGAACAGTCTTAGATGAGTGCTCCTTCTGGGAGGTTGAAGTCGCAGCAGCATGCCGTTTCCCGGTCGGGGAAAGGGAGCGGTGTCGAGGAGTCGGTGCTGGTACGGGTCGGTGCTGAGAGTCCTTCTCGGTACCGGGACGATCTGGCACCGAAGGCGCGCTCCGTACAGAGGCAGCCTGTTGAGCACTGGGTACCACTACTGCGGGACTAAGTGCCAACTCGATGTGGAGCTGCTTCAAACGAAAGTCCCGCTCCTTCTTCATCCTAGGTTTAAAGGACTTACAAATGCGGCACTTGTCCACAAGGTGGGATTCCCCTAGGCACTTGAGGCAGGAGTCGTGGGGATCCCCTATTGGCATCGGCTTTTGGCACTCCGAGCACGGTTTGAATTCCGGTGCCTTGGGCATTGGCCCGCACCGGGGCGGAGGAAAGGGGCTAATCCCCGATCCCCCTTTCAACTATATACACTAACTATAAAAATTAAGCACTAATACTAAGTATAACTACAGAAAACTATATACACAGTGATGAGAAGAGAACTATGGGTAAGCTAGGGATGTGGAGATCAGCAAAGCCGCACTCCACAGTTCCAACCACCGACACAGGTGGTAAGAAGGAACTGAGGGGCGGTTGGGCCGGCAGGGGTATATATTTGGCACCATAGCGGCGCCACTCCAGGAGGCGCTCAGCTGGCCCACCGAGTGTTGCTAGGGTAAAAACCTCCGATGAACATGCATGCGGCGCGCACACACCTCATTGGAATGGATATGAGCAAGCGCTCGAAGAAGAACCAGCACTTGTTACAGCTAGTTACAGTGCCCAGGCAGATAGACTGCCAGATCTCCGTGCTCACAAAGGGCTACTAGATGGAAAAGCTGCACCCCAAGAGTGTGCCCAGGAATACAAAGTCAGAGGCAGTGCTAGGGCTCTGCTCTGACCCAGGAAGATTAAAAGCACACAGGCCCAGCGTATAGGCCCAAAAAGCAACTTGCAGAATGTCCAGCAGTGGAGCTTGACCAGGGCTATGACAGAAGCTTGTGGTAGCTATCCCACTGTGCAACCGGCCACAGGGTGCTTTGGAAAGGGTTTGCAATGCCTCATGGGGCAGGCACAGCTTCACATGATGCAGGTTTTCCAATCCCATTGTTCCATGGGCATCCTACCACATTGCCAGCTGCTTTTCAGCTGAAGTGGTGGTGGTAGGGGGGAGGTGGGCTCTGTGCTCAGCCCTCTCCCTCCCACACACATGCCTCTATGTTCAATAGCGCCAGCATTCCATATTAATGGTTTGCTTTGTGTCCAGGAGCAGATCAGCACAGCAAACAAGGGCTGTCAGAAACAGTTGTTTTGAAAGGGGAGGAGCACATGTCTCCAGGGCAGCTGAGTTCAAAACAATGAGCAGAGTGGTCATTTGAGGCATTATGGCATTCAGAGGCCAATTACAGCGCAGAAAGCAATCAAGTATCTACACTGGCAAAAGAGCGCTGAAGCCTCTGCGCAAATAGCATTACGACTCTCATCAAGGGTTTTTTTCTGCAGTACTGCAACTGAGGAGTTTCTATGCTCAAAGTGGCTTGGCAGTGTGTACACATCTGCAGTTTGAGCACAAAAAGCTGCTTTACTGCGCAGAAACTTGCTAGTGTAGACAAGCCCTAAAACACAAAACTTAAGGATTATTCTCTCCTTTCGAATTTTCTCTGCTGCTAAAACCACTACCGCACTTAGATGCAACTTTAAACAGTACCCACAAGAGGCCCATAATAGGAATGTTTAAAGGAATCAAGAGAGTTTCTCCTCAGAGACTGGAATCTGTTCTGTTTCCTCTTACGATATTCATTTTCACAATCTGACAAATTGCAAAGGGCAAAACATTTGTGTAAAGACTACAGTGAGCAAATCATGGTGAGACTCCTCCCACCCTTGAGAGGAGAATGTCCACCATGTTAGCTGGCTTTAAGATCGGTCTGCTTGTCTATCATATCCCACAAGTGATCCAAATGAAGCCTGTGTCATATTTACTGAAATAATTTCCACATAACTAAACAGGAAGAAGGCCAATCATTAGATCTTTGCTCCCCTATGAAACCCAGCTGGAGGGCAGATAAAGGCATTGGCAGAACAGCACTTCTATTTTTTTTAAGGGGGAGGGGAGGGAGATGATTGGAACTGTGCTTCAGTGACCCATTGTAAGGATACATAGAGAAATATTTGGTATGGGGCTTCCAGTTCTGCCATCTATACATGAGGGTACATTAAAAGAGCCCCATCATTCCCTTTAGAAATAATTTACCAAAAAACTCTGTTACTTACATGCTCTTTCATTTCGGTAGCTACTGTTCTTGACATCATGATACAGCAGATGACCGTTACCAGTATGAAGTAAAGTGCATACATGAAGCGGGTGCTCGTAGATTGCTTTATCTTGGGGCAGCATCTGCAGCACAGGGAGCAAGCAGCAGTACCACAGCAACAGGCCAGCTAGAAAGGCAGAAACAGATAATGCTATTCATGCTGACAGCATCACCTCATTTTAACTGACTAATTTCACTGGGGCTGCTGGTAGACTTCCTAAACATTCTAGAAATAGACAGTAACCAGAGGGGGATGTATTATCCTAGGTGCAATAGCCTGCTTCATTGCCAGTGAAGGGTAAAACCAAGACAAGCTCTAATAATTCCAAAACTGAGAGTAAGAAGAAGATGTACTTCTGCCATCCTAAAAATGTTTTCTGCATTCTCAGGCAGCTCCTGGTACTCATCCTCCCACTTGATCCAGCTGTACAAATTCACTCCAATGACAACGCCCTACCTCCCAAAACACATATACACTCCCCCCCCCCGCCCCCAGTGATAGTGGAAATAAGTCAAAGGACCTGCACTAAAAGGGCACCAACTCTATGGCAACTGTAATAAAAACAAAGACAAGATGGTTTAATTTGCAATATGAACTGGAGATAAATTTTTACCTTACAAAGACTGTGTATAACTGTACTGATTGAATGAGACATTGGAGACAGTGTTTAAATCCTTTTAACAAAGGCACACTGCATTCTTCATTAAAGTTAACTTGTTAAAGGTGCTCTCTCTTTATTCAGATCTCTTATTTGAGTGCTTTCCTTTTGGCTATAAAAATATTCAGAATGTTTTATAATGGCATTTGAGTGAATTAGGAAAGTTTTGACCAGCAGGCAATCATTTATTCTCTGTGCTCAAAGCAAAACTTAATGTTTCATTAAAGCTAATGCTAAAAAATTATATGGTACACAGGTTAAGAGAAGGCAGTGTCTCTGTACATCTGAATATAGTGCTTAGACTTTAAGCCTTAGATTTAAAACAAACTTTGTATTTGTAGGTAAAGTCATAAGATATATATATAGTGCATAATCAGCAATAACCCAAATTTAGGTGAAGAACATTATGGCTGCAAAAGGAAGCACTCAAATCAGCAAAAGCCAAAGTTAAAGTTGCTCGGACAGACATAGCCATGCCACATTGTGTGTATGCATTTTAACAGTTTAAAGAATCACATACTACTTTTCACCAGGACCATGCCTCATTCAGTGGGCAAGACAGGGAGTGCCTAGTGAAAGACAGTTATTCAATATTTCTTTTTATCCTATTATTCGGTTTACGGCCACATGCCTTATACTATCCTATCCAATCCAACATTTGCACTGAATGATCAAGGACTTCTGCAGACTCCTGCCTCAGTCATATTCACTGTTCAACTTTTTCAATGAATGAAACAGAGGTAATCAAAACAATTTCCTTCACTACACACATACTGCTTCGTTCACCATCTGACCCACACAGTGAATGAGGCAAAGGTCTGTGATCATGTAATTAAAGACTGTATAATAATGTATATACACAAGGGGGTCAAATTAAAATTGTGTGGTAGCCCTAACTTTGGCACTTCATGACTTAAACGTGAAACCATTCTGTTCATTAAAAGTGCCCCATATTTTATTTACACACACACACACACACACACTTCTGAAATGGAAGACAAACTACTGCAGTTTTGATTTATTTTTAAAAGGCTAAGTTAACATCTACAAATCAACTATAGGCCAGACAAATAATTCAACCAAGCCATAGCAAGTTATTCATTCAGCAGACAGAAACCCTGCTACCTCAGAATTTACCAAAAAAGGGATAAAGTATAAGAGACATAGCCGTGTTAGTCTGTATCGAAAAAAAAATGAGGAGTCCGGTGGCACCTTAAAAAGACTAACAGATTTATTTGGGCATAAGCTTTCGTGGGTAAAAAACCCGCTTCTTCAGATGCAAGGTGCTATCCACATAAACAAGAAATCAGTTCCTGCCCCAGAAGAGTAAGATGCTGACATCAATATGTTGACCAAAGAATTTTCGCAGATTTATATCTTGGAAGCCAGATTTCAAGTTTAGCACTAATTTGAACCCCTAACAAGAATGAAAATTTTTAAAAAATGATCAATGTACTCACTATCATGATATCAAGTAAAAGCAGCAAAGAGTCCTGTGGCACCTTATAGACTAACAGACATATTGGAGCATGAGCTTTCATGGGTGAATACCCACTTCGTTTGATGCATGTCATGTATGATATCGAGTATGTTCTATTCACTTCACTTCCTGGTTCCTATTACTATAGGGCAAGGGTTCTCAAACTGTGGGTCGGGACCCCAAAGTGGGTCACGTTGCCAGGGCTGGTGTTAGACTTGCTAGGGTCCAGGGCCAAAGCCCAAGCCCCACCACCCGGGGTTGAAGCCAAAGCTGAAGCCCAAGCCCCGCCACTCATGGCTGAAGCCCAAGGGCTCCAGCCCTGGGCAGTGGGGCTCAGGTTACTGGCCTCGTGCCTGGGGCTGATGCCCTTGGGCATTGGCATGGGCATTGACCCCCATCCACACAGGGTGGTAGGGCTCAAGCTTTGGCTGTGTCCCCGCCACGTCTGGGGTGACGGGGCTTGGGTGGGCTTAGGCTTCAGTCCCCCCTCCTAGGGTCATGTAATAATTTTTGTTATCAGAAAGGGGTCATGGTGCAAGGAAGTTTGAGCACTGCAGCTATAGGGTCATAACATTCTCCTGCTATAGGGTAGCAGTGCTATAGGGTAGCAGTGATTCCATTAACATAGTAAAGACAAGAGACGAGAAGACGTTGGTGAAGTGTTTTGTTTCTCCACACCTTTTATGCTAGTTTGCTTTAATTATAAAGCAGTCACTGAAAATGTATAGTTACGGTTCCATTTACAAAGCAAGCAGGAATTTTAGTTTACTCATTATGGATTAATATGTTTCAGCAGAGCTCTAGTTTCCATGAGTTAGGCATCAGGCTAGAGTACATACATTCACACTGACACACTAATAAATCTTATGTCTGTACTCTATCTGCAGTTGGAATACCACAGAGAAGTCTGACAGTGATTACAAGCATAGTTTACCATATCTGAACATTCAAAAAAAAAAAAAAAAAAAGGACACTCCACAGGGGTGTCGGCCCCGCCCACAGTCCTCCCCCGCTCCTACCACGCTCCATCCCAGGTTCCGTCCCCTCCTCGCTCAGCCCCGCCACCGCACCCCTCCTCACCACTGGCTTGCTGCGTCCCTCCTCAGTCCCCCACCCACCACTCACCTCCTCCCACCTCCCACAAACCCGCATACCCACCCCAAGAACCCCTGCCTGCCACTGGCTTACCACTTCTTGCCTCAATCCCCACTGCTCCCTGCTCACCTCTTCACCCCACCCCACTCACCTCCTGCCGCAGGTCCCCTTGCCACAGGTCCCTCTGGCTCCTAGGGTCAGGGGCAGCCAAGGAGTCTCCATGTGCTGCACCCGCCACAAGCACAAGCTCCATGGCGCCCATTGGCTGGGAAAAGCACCAATGGGAGCTGCCAGAGCCACGGAGCGGGGATTGCAGGTGCCAGCAGCATGCAGAGAGCCCTCCGTCCTCCCAACCCAACCCTAAGAGCCAGAGGGGCCTGCCGGGGGGCGAGGCGGGGTCCCAGCAGTGCTTACCTGGGGTGGCTTCAAGGAAGCATCCGGCAGGTCCCTCTGGCTCCTAGGGTTGGGTGTGGGGGGAAGATGGGGGACGGAGGGCTCTCTACCCACACCTGCGAGCCCTGCCCCCACAGCTCTGATTGGGCAGGAAGTAGCCAGTGCAGCACGCAGAGATCCCCTCCGCCTCTGTGCCTAGGGGCTGCCCACACTGCAGGCTCCTGCCAGCAGACGGTGCCGGACCTGCCCCAGTACTTTGGACTTAGGGTTACCATATGTCTGTATTTTCCTAGACGTTTTTAGATATTTAAAAATTCCTCCCAGATGGCGATTTAAGAACTAAAAAGCTGGAAATGTCCGGGAAAATATGGACATATAGTAACCCTATACAAACTTTACATAAAAAACAAGGCCTTTGCTTTCTACAAATATTTATAACCACACCTCCATCTTTCATATTATTATACTGAACAGTCAGGACTTTAGTTTATACAGATGAAATCTGACAAAACATTAGAAGGAATCAGCACCCATTTTGCTCAGTGTATATTCCAAAGGGAGCAGTTTTCACCAGAGAGGAAGTCAAGTATTTTTGAAAATAGAACGTTCACTAAGATTGGCATTTTAATCTTTCCACTGATGGCAGTTAGTTTGCTGGAGAAAGACATTTGTGACAGCAATACAGAAACCCTATGTGGGCTTTTCTACACTATTAAAAAAAAAATGGTTAGCCAGTTGATTTAAACTACCATTTTTTCCTTGCATGGACACAGCGCAGTACTAGTTACCTCCACTAAGCATGATGGGGCATACCCTAGACTCCTAACTCAGTCAAGGTAAATAGCATCACACTGCAAGTTGATGATGGTTAGATCAAGGTTCGTTAACACACCCCATCCTAACCTTGACCCATTTTTCTAGTATATGCAAACCCTGTATGACTTTGTAAATTCGCACCCTATTTCAACTCCAAAAGAGATTAAATAATCATCAATTAGTGTAACAGGTTAATGAAACAGCATGAAAACCAATCTACTATCTTAGGCCCCAAACCAGTAAAGACTGATACACATGCTGAACTTCAGGACAGTGAGTACCCTGATGAAATCAGAGGAACTATTCATGGTAGGAAAAGTTAAGCGTATGTGTAAGTATTTGCAGGACTGGAGCTGTACAGTGGGCTCCTTATCCCTGCTGTTTTCATAGGACATCACAATTTAGCAAGATACTTTCCCCACCAAAAGACATCTCAGAAATACCACAAAATATTCCATTTAACCATTATGAGAAATGCTTCTGAGCAGGTGGTGAGCTTCAAGATCGCTGTGCAAAATAGCTAGTTTCTTTATGATATCTTCATATGGTTTATGTATGAAGCTCAAATCTGGACATCCACAACATACAAAGTCTATAAAAAGGTCAAACTGACAAAATCAAAAAGTATCAGACTTCTAAAACACTGCCTATTTATGTGGAATGCAGACTTAAATATGACTTATTTTCTCCCCTCTAAATTATTGCTTACAATATAAAATTAAGATTAAACAGGAAATTTGCAGCTATTCCACGAGCAAAGGAATGTGTCTTGCTGAAGCATCTTTTCACTACTTTTTCAAAACAACACTTAATTACTTCATTATTTCAGCATTATGCAGGCGATAAGATTTGCAAAGGATGTGGTCAATGAATTGTGTATACAAAATGTCTACCATACTTTAGCAACAATGTCTAACATCAACTGTCCCTGGGCCTAGACAGCTAAGTTAAGAGAGAAAATAGGCCAAACTCTTGTACTTAGTTTGGGGACACTATTCCTTTGGCCAAAGAACTTTCACTTTATAAATGAGTGTCCAGAGAATGAACTACTAATTATTTAGGTGCCTAATTATTTAAGCACAAGGTGCCACAGTGACAAGTGCCGGACACATTAGGAGTTAGGTCGTATTTTATCAGTTATTGAAATTCCTGTTCTGTTATATATGTTTTGAGGAGTTTCTCTAATGGGTTATATAGATCTTAGAATGATTTGTTTTCATGGGAAATTGTGCACATGAAGTAACTAATTTAATTGATGGGAATATTTTGTTCATTTCTTGGTCTTAGTCTCAACTGGCTTTTTAACACTTCCCCCTTTAATATTTATAGCTGACTGTGCCGCTTAAACCAACATATTTTGTGATGGGTATAAAATTAAGGTGATTTGCAATCTATTTTAATGCATAGTTGTGGATCCACCCCTTCCATCTCCCTGTGTATGAACTGGATGTATTTTTCTGAAGTCAGTTTTAAATGTGCAGCAAGTCACACATACAAACATGGCCTGGGTGTGCCCGTTCACCTACTGCTGCGGCATGCCTGACAGTAATTTGCATTTTGAAAACCAGCACCAGCTGACTGCCCTGCACACCGTCCTGGGACTGTGCTGTGGCAGAAGATAACTTTCTCCTTAAGGCAGCATATACAATGGGAGGTAGCACCATTTCAGCAATGGGTTTAACTGAAACAGGGCTGAGGATAAACTATGTTTAGACTAAGATTGTCAGAGTTATTTTTAGTAAAAGTCATGGACAGATTGCAGGCAATAAACAAAAATTCACAGATGCCCATGACCGGTTTGTGACTTTTATCCTTAACTATGCTTAAACTCTAGTCATAGCGGAGGTTAACCACAGAGCTGAACTGCTGCTAAGCATATTTTGCACTTAGTTAAATCTACAGTTAAACAGTTGTGATAAGATTCATAGAGTTGAAGGCCAAAAAAGAACCTTAGATCAGCTAGTCTGTCACAGGTCATTAAATTTCACCCAATTACCCCTGTCTGGTGCCCAAAAACTTGTGTGTTTAGCTAAAGCACATCTTCCAAAAAGACGATCAGTCTTGATCTGAAAACATCAAGAGAAGGAGAAGCTACCACCACTCTTGGCAGTTTATTCCAGTGGATAATCACTCTTGCTATTGAAAAAAATTGTGCCTTATTTCTAATTTGAATTTGTTGGGATTCAGCTTCCAGCCATTGGTTCTTGTTATGCCTTTCTCTGCTAAAGAGCCCTTTAATACCTTGTATTTTCTCTCCTTGAAGATACTTCTACACTGTAATTAAGTCACCTCAATCTTTTCAATAAGCTAAACAGATTGAGCTCTTTTAAGTCTCCCTGTAAGGCATTTCCTCCAGCCTTCAAATCATTTTTTCTGCACCCTGTCCAGTTTTTCAACAGTCTCTTTAAAACGTTGACATCAGAACTGTACACAATATTCCAGTATCAGTCTCACTAACACTGTATGCACAGATATAAAATTCCCTTACTACACCTACTCCTGTTTACATGTCCAAAGGTCATATCAGCCTTTTTGCCACTGCATTTCACTGGAAGCTCATGTTGTATTTCTTGTCCATTGTGATGCCTAAATCCTTTTCAGAGTCACTGCTTTCCAGGATACTGTCCCTCAGTTTGTTTGTATGGCCTGCATTCCTTGAAGTCTAACTCAGCATTTGGCTGTATTAAAAACAAATTTTGTTGGAATGGGCCAAGCTTACCAAGTGATCCAGATTGCTCTGCATCACTGCCTTGTCCTCAGCATTATTAACAACTCCACCAATCTTTGCGTCATCTGCAAATTTTATCACCAGTGATTTTATATTTACTTTCAGATCAGTGATGAAATGTCATATAGCACTGTGCCTAATACTGATCCCTTATGGAACCCCACGGGAAACACCCACATTTGATGAGGAGCTCAGTGGTCTCCTCCCTCACCCTCTCCAGCTGATTATCTCTTAGCAACAGCTGGCTCCAAGCAGCTCATCCCCTGCACCTCCCTCAAAACCGTTGTTTTTCAAAGTTTGGGTCACGACCCAGTATTGGGTCGTGGCATGTAGGCACTGGGTCGCCTTGCTCATCACTCAGGAACCCTAGTGGCTCTGGTCAGCAACACCAACTGGGACTTTAAAAGTCCTGCCAGCAGTGCTGCCCAGCTAAGGCATGCTAAGTACCTACCTGTTCTGACAGTGTGCTGTGCCCTGGAAGAAGCCAGCAGTGGGTCCAGCTTCTATGCAGGGGGCCCCACCACGAGCACCAGCCAATGGAAACTTGGAGGGGGGGGTTTGTGCTTGCGGGCAAGAGCCACACAGAGCCGCTTGCGTGCCTCCGCCTAGGAGCCAGACCTGCCGCTGACCACTTATGGGGCGCAGCATGGTCCACGGTGCCAGGACAGGCGGGAAGCCTGGCTCTACACCCCATCTGCGTCACTGACCAGGAACCCCCCAGAAGTCTGCATCCCAATCCCCTGCCCCAGCCCTGAGACCCCCCCCCAAACCCAGAACCCTTCCTGCACCCTAAACCCGTCATCCCTCGCCCCACCCCAGAGCCTGCACCCTCTCCCACACCCCAAACCTATCATCTCCAGCTCCACTGGGTTTCAGGCATCAACAATTTTCTTCAACTGGGTCCCCAGGAAAAAAAAAGTTTGAAAATCACTGTTCTAAACTGTTCAGATCAAATGGGCTTCTGCAAAGAGGCAGCTGACTGGGAGAGGTAAGGGAATCACAGAGTATGTCTACACTGCAGTGTAAGCCCAGGGTTTGAACTCAGGCTAAAGCCTAACCCCCCTTCTAGCTACACAATAATTGTGCTAACCCACAGCTTGGACCCAGGGTCCCAGAATCCCGCAGGATTGGAGGGTCTGAGCCGAAATCAAGCTGGGACCTATTGCTTTGAGACTGTCTCTACATAGGACACAAGAGGAGTGAAATAGTCATGAGGATAAACGGGAAATAGGAGGACCCATGAGGACATACGAGATGGCACTTTAGTAAAGGAAGATGTGTGTATTGTTCAAGTTTTAGATGATTTCTCTCTGCCTTCTATGCTCACTCTAAGAAAGTATCCAAAAAATTCACCATAACGTAAGAAAACTCTCTGATGGACCATACACCTGCTAAAAGAACTGTCCCTAGCATCCTGCTGCATCCAACTCCGCAGCAGTTCAGATTTAAGGATTTTTAATTCCCCACTCAGAATATTGTAAGGCAAATTTCTTCACACTTTAGTCTTTAGGGATGTCAAGTCTCACTCGATCTGTAAAACAAGACATTTGGGATGATAAAGAACTCTTCTATTTCATTAAATTGAAAACTTTGGGATCCTTAGGCACTATATAAGATGGTCATTATCTACTTTTGTCTCAAAGACAAGAATGGGGTGAATAACTACCAGGATATTTGTGAGAAGAAATTATAGTACAAACACTTTTGAAAAAAAGAACCACCAACAAGTGAGGGAAAATAATTTAGTTTTTAAGCTTCAAAGCCATCACTCCTTTCAGTGAATGCTGTCCAATTTAACCCTAATGTTCAAAATTGGGAAATGTACGAACAGGATAACAGATTAACATGCATTACATATCAGCGGAGATAAGAAAAATCTAAATTCTAGATTTTTCAAAAATAATTGCCTGAACAATATATAACGCATAGGAACAAGAAAGCAGTATAAGTAAAGTCTACATACTGATTTAACCTCACAAGTTAGCTGGAACAGCTGCTTTAGTTTTGAGTAAATAGACAGCGTCTGTCTCCAAGAATGTGTTTTGTCTTTAAAAGGAATCTTTTGCATTGAGTTCACCAGGCCTTTAAAAACAATTTTTTTTTTTTTTTTAAAGCTAGTGTTAAAGCTTTCATACAAACTGACAAAAGCCAGGAAACCAGAAATCCAGAGTAAGAGTTAACCCTTTCCCAACTTACGCTATTTATTTTCAAGTGCACTGTAAGTAATAGCCCAAATCAGTGAAAGGCTTCTAGTTTAGGTTATTGTCAATATAGCTGGTCAAAAAGCATTTAGCAAAAAAAAGGTAGTTATTTCCATTTTTCATAAAAGAAATTCAATAATGATTTCGGAAAAAAATTCTATAAAATGTTGATTATAACAGTAAATAATGTTCTGGAAAATTGTGATATTGTCAATCATTTTCACAAAATTTTTTGGTTTTAGGGAAAAACATTTGTGTTTAAACAAAAATTTAACGTGAAAAATTTTGACCAACTATTTATCAGCTTTTAGATTTATCTTGCTGCCATTTTCAGTGTGTGGAATACCTCACATATTTAAACATTATTTGTGCATGTGGAATGTCTAGTTTCTGAAAGCTTCCGTATACTGACAACACTGATGTCGCATCATAAAGTTAGTGGCCATACCAGACTATTGGTTCTAGGTGGCGCTCTTCAAAATAATGTATTTAGATCAAGTTCTTCAAAACAAATGGTGCTGTAAGAAATGCAATCCCTAACAATCTCTCTGATTCTCTTCCAATGCATTCTTACACTTCAGTTTAACCACCTTCAGAATCCACCTGCTAGTATTTTACACAGTAAAAAGTTTTAGTTCTGTTGGAACAATAAAATGGTAGTATGCTTGTGAATGGCAATATCCTTGTGATTCAGTAGTTTTATCTTAAACAAAGGATGCCTAAATGTAACAAAGTGTGCAAGTTTCTGCTAAAACCCTTCTATATGCAAGGATTCCTTCTCAAGTAAAAGTAGTTTTAATCTCACCATCAAAACTGATTTAATGTGTTGCCATGGGCAAATCATAAAGGTCATTTCAAAAACATGCATGAAGTGATGATCGTAAATGCTATGGCTAATTTAGAAGCATAATTTAAGGACCCCATTTTTGAGAGGCTGTGTCTAAATCCTCATATCTGTTTCCCCCATCTATAAAATGAGGACAATATTTATCTACTGTACCAGGGAGTTGAAAGTAGAGTTAGCATTTGTACGGTGTTCTGATGATATTATTACATAAGCAATTATTAGCATGTCAAAATGTTAAATTCTTGTGGTGTTTGAGCCAAATGAAAATGCCATTAATTCTTCAGATATAAAATTAACATGGAAATGATTTGAGAGAGTGTGGTGATCTTCAAATGGTTAATCACCATGTTAACCACCTGTTTCAAAGGAGTCCTAAAATTTATAAAAGATTTGCTACACATATAGTATCTCATCCAGTAAATCATATCATCTTCCCTATGCTAATACATTTTGCAGTAGTGGACCGGCACATCTCCCTCCTGATGGGAGAAACTCTTCATTACTGAGGGTACGTCTACACTGCACGATTATTTCGAAGTAGTTTAAACCGATATTACGAAACCGATGTTATAAAATCGGTTTTGCGCGTCCACAATGCGATCACAAAATCGATTGCTTGTGTCCATGGTCCAAGGCTACCATCGATTTCAGGAGAAGTGAGCGGATGCACTGTGTGCGGTAGCTGTTCCCTGTGGCACGCTGTGGTATCTGTTCCTCAGCTATCCCATAGTTCCCATTCCGGGTTGAGAGCACAGTGCCTGAGTGGGCAGGAAAACATTGCCCGGGTGTGGCTGGGGTACAGCCTACACCCTCCTTGTGAGGGCAGCAGACACCCCTTTGGCGGCGTTTTTCGCGGAGTGCTTGAGCAAACGCATAGCACAGCAATCATGGACCCTGAGACTCACAAAACGGTATCCTGACCGTTGTCACAACCTCGCGTACTCTCGTGCTGACTAACTGAACAATGAATCGCAAGGGCAGGAGGAGAGGAGGCAGCTATTGCTGAGTGGCGAGGAACAGCGATGACGAGATGGAGCAGATTCTCCATAACCACTGGCCCCAGCGTTTTGGAGCTACTGCTATTAACGTGGCATCTACTACCCATTGAACGCCGAATTTGGGCACGGGAACAAGCACAGACTGGTGGGACGCATTGTTTTTGACGGGTGGGACGATTCGCATTGGCTGCGAACTTTCGCATGCGTAAGAGACCTTTCTTAGAACTTTGTGACATGCTTTCCCATGCCCTGAAACGCCGTAATACAAAATGAGAGCAGCCCTCACGATGGAGAAGCGAGTGCAATAGCCCTCTGGAAGCTTGCAACGCCAGACAGCTACCGGTCAGTCGGAAATCAATTTGGGAGTGGGCAAATCTACTGTGGGCGTCAGTGATGCAAGTAGCCAAAGCAATCGTTAAGCTGCTGCTACGAAGGTTTGTGACTCTGGGGAAACGTGCAGGTGATAGTGATGGCTTTGCTGCATTGGTTTTTCTGAACTGTGGTGGGCTCAAAGATGGAACCCATATTCCCTATCTTGGCCCAAAACACCAGGGCACCCAGTAGTGAACCGCATGGGGTACTTTTCAATGGTGCGCAAGCACTGTGGACAAAGGGACGTTTCACTCACATACACGTGGATGGCCAGAAGGGTTCATGACGCTCGCGTCTTCAGGAGCACTACTCTGTTTAAACGGCTGCAGCAAGGAATTACTTCCGAGACCAGAAAATAACCGTTGGGACTGTTCAAATGCCTATAGTTATCCTGGGGACCCAGCCTACCCCTTGATGCCATGGCTCATGAAGCCATACACTGGCAGCCTGGACAGTGGTCAGGAGCTGTTCAACTACAGGCTGAGCAAGTGCGGTGGGGTAGAATGTGCATTTGGCGTTTAAAGGGTCGCTGCGCATCATTATTACTCGCTCAGACCTCAGCCAAACCAATGTCCGCTGCTATTGCTGCTTGCTGTGTGCTCCACAATCTTGTGGAGTAGAGGGGAACATTTATGGCTGGGTGAGGAGCTGAGGCAAATCACCTGGCCGCTGAGTACGAGCAGCCAGAGACCAGGGCGATTAGAAGAGCACACCTGGAGGCGCTGCGCATCAAAAGCCTTGAAACAAGTTTCAGCACGGCCCAGGTACGGTGTGACTGTTTGCTTCTTCCTGATGAACCCTCCGCACTTGAGGACTTATTCAGTGTAAGGCAACCCACCCTCCCCTTTTCATTACAGGTTGGAAAGGAATAAATTCTTGTATACGGTTTAAAAATCATTTATTCATTCATAAAATAATTAGCATCTGTTAAAATCATGAGTTTTTCCTTACTAGATTTCCCTGTAAGCAACCAACCTCCCCTTTCGATGTATTCTGTATACAAAGGAACTATAAAAAAAGGCAGAGATTAGGAAGGTCCCTGACTGCTGTGCTTTGGAAGGAGGGGGAAGGGAAAGGCTATAAGCACATTGTGCGTAATTACAGCCTTTTCCTTGAACCTGCAGGGGTGTGGAGGAGTAGGCGGTGCAGAAAGCCTCCACCACCGCGTCTTACACGTCTGGTGTAGGGAGATATGAGTGGGCCTGCAGGGAGGTATACAGGGTGAAGTGGCGCTATCAGTGGTCTGCTACTTGTGCTGCTTTCTTCTGAAGCTTCCACAGCCGTGGAGGATTTCAGTTTTGGAGAGCAGCAGAATCCAGCGTTCTTCTCCCAACGCTGGTTCTTCCTGCCTAGCTCCTAGATCGTTCACTGGCATCTTTTCCTGTACTGCTACCACATCCTTCCAATCATTCTGTTTATCCTCTCATTGCGGTTACTTCAATAATTTCTGTGAACATTTCATCTCGCGTCTTCTTCTTCCTCCGCCGTATACAGCACACCCTCCGTGATGCATAGGGACTTCTGAGAAATTGTGCAGCTGCATGGGGAAGGCAAACCAGGGTGATAAGTATGTGGAAAGATACCTTTTCACGAGCAATGATAGTATCTTTTTCACATAGAACATATCCACCTTACAGAGCACATTGATCTCTATAACAAGGTCGCATTTTGTAGCGTTATATTCAGTGCTGTGGTCTTGTGGCACACACACAGACGACAGGTACGACGGCCAACGTACGCCACGTCCACGCGCGATGGTAAGTGAGGCTTTAAAATTTTGACTTCTCGCCGTTCATACACACAGTGATCTATATGATCGTTTGCTCCTTTAAGAGGAGCCTGCAAGCCCAAACCCCCTCCTTTCCATCCACCAAAAGCGCATGGCTCCTATAATATACGATCGATCACTGCTAGTGATACCCTAATCATCACCCCCGCATCGCGTTGCTGGTAGCAGGGAAGAATCCCTGCTTGTCGCAGACGCGTGAAACTCTCGCTATTCCTCCTCCCATCCCCCGCTCTGGCCAGTAGCAAATCGCCATGTCTGCCCCTGTTTTACATTCCTGATGTTCTACAAGGGAACAATGGATTTTCTCTCTCCTGACAATATCAGTGGTCGAGCTAGCGCTTTCGGGTGTGGCATATCGTGCTCTTCAGCAAATGACACGTTTAACTCGATATTAAGGACGACGTCGTGTGAACGGATACAGCGTTAAATCGGTATATCAGCCATTAAACCGATTTAAAGTCGCAGTGTAGACCTGGCCTGAGACTCACCTAAGCCAGTACAAGTAAGGTTCGCACCTGCTTCCATTCCCATCAAAGGGTTTCCTTGCCTTTTAATTGTACTAGCCCTGTTCTTATGCAATACTTACTCTGAAACTGAGAGAGTGGCTGTTCCAAAACTGGAATGTCACTAAGTACCCACTTCATAACAGGGTTGGGGAAGAAGTGTGAACAGAGATTAAACAATAAAGCAGTCTAAATTGCAAGACTAGAGAGCTATAGGAATGAAGAAGAATATCTTCTGACTAGATACATGTTTCTAGAAAAAGGATAATCTTGACATCTTTGTATTAAAGGGAAACCACTAATTTAAAAATATAAACATCGATTTTTTTAACCTACTATTGTTGCAAGTAGCTCCAGTCATGATAATTGAAAGAGATTACAGAAAAAGAAAACCTGTTTCTTTAGTTCTTTATTCTGTGTATTTAACAGCACTCCTGTGACAGATATTATAATTAAATCACAACCTTAATTATAATATAATCATGGAAACTGACTTCAGACAGCGCTGGCCAGTGTACCCCCGGAGCTCCCAGCCGCCGCAAGTAGCGGGGGGAATCCCCGAGCGCCTGGCTGCCAGCAGAGGGGAACCCCTGGAGCTCCAAGCCCCCATTGGTGGTGGGGGCTCCTGGAGCTCCTAGCCTGCCCACAGCTGCCCAGGCTCCCCATTTAGTCATGGATATTTTTAATAAAATCTGGAACAGGTCATGGACTTCCGTTAATTTTTCATTATTGCCGTGACCTGTCCATGACTTTTATTAGCCTGATTTATAAACCCACGCAATATCTTCGGGACCATATTATGTTGAGTTTCTGTAGCACTGTGGGCCAGGGATTGTATGCAATTCCAGATGGCAAGGTTATCACAGCTCCCCTGGGAACCAAAAAACAGTGGAGGTGATAAAGGTGAATAACTTTGATTTAAACACCTCCAGAGAGGTACCACCCCCTGAGGAAGCTTGCCTACACTGGTTCAAACTAGGCTGTCTAGAGACCTAAATAAACGGCTTTGGGCATAGAAAGTCAGAGTTTAAATTGACACTGGCTTTCTTTCTGATCCAGTAAACAGACAGGACTGTCTGTTCAAGGGGGCCCAACACTTGGCAGAAGAGTTGGAAAGACTAGGCCTACTGGGGCCCCATAAGACTGATGGGTGACTCCGAGTAAACTTTTAGCACATGAATAAGAATGTTTATTGTTTTTTAATATGTTCTCTGTAATGCTTACACCTTAAGAGTATATGTCGTTGCCCAGAAGGGGCTATGTGGTAACATGTAACTGCTGGCAATAGGGCCATAGCCCTAAGAGAAAAAGTGAAGTGCAAGTACTGGCCTTCAGGCAGACTGGCTTGCAGGGGATATTGCAGTGTAAGGCAGGGAGCTTTGGTCAGAAGGGAGTGGGATAAAGGGCCCTGCCCACAGATATCAGGAAACCTGCCTAGGCACTCCTGAAGTAGACTATGAAGGCTGGAGGGGTAGGGATAGAGATAGAGGTGCGGTTATCCTGAAACTGTGACAACTGGATTTTGCCATTTGTCCTGTATAACTAGTTCCATCTCTTACTAACAACTTATATGGGGGGGATGGGGGGTAGAGAGGAAAGGACTGGAAAGCCACAAAAATCTCTCAGGTGAAGGAGGGGAGGTAAGCAGTGGTGGAGGGGAAATGAATTTTCACTCCTTTTTAAACTAACTAGTTCAGGCTGGCAGTGTCTCCAAGTGCAGTCCAGCTGCGGAACAAGCATTTCTTATATGGAGACCATCTCCAAAGGACAAGATCTCTTAAATATAGTAGCAGGGTTGCCAGCTCTGAAATGCAAAAAAAATAGCCAGCGACCTGCTCCCCAGGTCCCCACCAGCCTGACCCCCTTCATCCCCTCTCATGCAGGCAGTAGTGCAGGTCGGGACTTGGGGGTGGTTCATGGCCTCTTTGCCTGTTACATTCCCATGAGCTTCCACACTTACCCCCCTCCCAGGAACCCCAGCCCTTGAGTAAGCCCTCATTACTATGCCATTCCAGCAGCCCCTGCCTTCTCCACCACCTTCTCTCTCCCTGCTGGTGAGCCTCAGGTCCGTCACACACTGTGAGCACCTGCCATGGGTTTGACAGATTGCTGGCACCTCAGTACTGTGCCAACCACGTTCCACTTCAAGCCACGTGACTTGTGTGCACTGGAAGTTATATGCTGCTTGGCCACCGCCAAGCGTGCACGCTGCAGTTTACAGAGGGAACACTGGTGCCATGACAAAAAAGGTAAATTCCCACTGGCAACAGGCAGGCACTACAAAAACCAGCCAGACCAGTTAAAAACTGGCCAGGTAGCAGCCTTATGTAGTAAAGAGAGTTGCCAACATTCAAGGGCAAATTTGGGGAGGCTCTTGTAAGACAACACAGGCAGTGCAGGAATCCTGCCTGAGCTGCAAGGTTCTCCCCTCCAGCAGCTAGAGGGGACTCTACCACTTACTCAGCAGACAACAATAACAGCTGTATGCATTATCACAGGGCATCCTAGTGGGCTCCAAGCAGCCAGAGTTCTGGAGCAGGCTCAGCATAATCCCTTCCCTGAGGTTGGCTGCAGGAGCAGCCTAACTCCCTCTGCCACCACAGTGCCAAAAGGAGGAGTTCATGGAGAAGGGCCCAGGGGAAACCTCTGCAAGCTGGATACAGGGGGCAAAGTACTGGAGCCTGCCAGACAATTGGGGCTGGAGGAAGTGGAGGGCTTGCTGTTGGAGTTGGGAAGGCAGACAGTGGGGAGCCAGGAAAGCCAAAAGCTGTGGGAAGAAGAGGAGATAGAGTTAGAGTCCAGAAGAGCCAGGGTCTGCATTTTTGTGCACACATTTTGTATGTGTCCAAGGTTGCCTTTCATCCACACATTGCAAGTGGGGAGGGGGAATTTAAAAGCCAGAAGACAAACTAAAAGCAAGATATATAGATTTTAAAAAAACCAGCACAAAAAAAAAATTGGATTTTGAGATCTGATTCATTTTAACTGAGAGTTAAAATGAACTGGAACCGAATATAGTATAAATCTGATATAGTATACCATACTCAGGCAGTACTGGGTATAGTATAAATCTGATATTCCATTAAGGACGGGTCTTACTGCACTTTATCACAAGATATGATTGCTAAATGCAGAGTGGTATTGACTGAGGAAGCAACTTACATAATTTGACAGATAGACCTGTAAAGTTGGCTTCACATGATTTTAAATATCAATAATTACATAGGATCCAAATGGAAATTTTTCACAAGTCGTATTATATTCTCACCAACTACCTAATCACTACATAATACTGTCATCTAAAAACATTTCATATTTAATTTGCATTCATTTAACAGTGGAAAAACCATATCCATTTTAATTAAGATTTTTTACAAACAGTTGCTTTTCTCAAACATGAGCTCTACTTTACTCTCATGAGACAAACTAAAGAAGAAAAGCCAAATGTAAACTCTTGTTTCCTGTAAATTTAAACAGATGTTTTTATATAATCAAAAGCAACCCTCTATTGTGCAGGTCTTGTATAGACTATATCCTCCATTACATTCCAGGGGGAATCTGCTAAAAAGAACAAAAATCTAAAAAACAAGAAGACCATAAAAACAACACACACACACACACAGAAAAACAGACTTCATTCCTGTTATAAATGCATTATAAGAATGAGGGTTCTAATATGTTCATTTTAAACAAGTTCGCAAATTTCCTGTTTTGGATCAGTTGTAGAGATTATATTTTGTAAACTGAAATATTTTCAGAGCGGGATTCCAGTATCCACTTGGCAAGGATACATGTCATGCAGCACAGTTAATTAATACTAGATGTCTTATTATTACTAATTTTGAGTCAGAGTTAGCAATACTATGGCATGACTGTTAAAAGTTCGCAGTGTGCCTTTGTAATGGCTAACAACAGGATTTTTGTTCTGAGAAATCAGAACACAGTTATTTAGATAGGCAACACCAAGTGGATGTTTGGCATGGCTTGGTCTTGAAACAAAGTGTAATTCATACACTGTCCTAGGAGAATTTGTTCCTCATTCTTAAGGCCAACAAGTTACACAATAAAACTAATCACTGGTACTTTGAAATTAAACCCAGTAATTTTTCCCATGTCTAGCGCAAAGTCTTTGATATGAACCACAGACTCAATAAGGAATATGTCTCTCTAGATCAAAAGGGTGGGTGTCAATATTCTAACAGAAATACAGAAAAGCAAACAGAAACCAAGAAAAACAAAACAGGGAGACATGAGAAGCAAAGGTGCTTCTTAATAGAGAAGTACTGTTAGTATATAGGCTTGTCAGTCAGCTTGAGATAGAATTTTGGGTTTAACTTGTTGATATTAGTATGAAAAATAAGAGTATGTGTAAACAAAGGACAAAGACACTGTGTGTTGCTTCTGCCAGGCCAGATGAGTTTGTTAGTATAATGGGAAGAGATAAGGGATAGAACTAAAGTGTTACATGGTATGGTGGGAGTGAGCAGCCTTTCAGTGTAACTGGTTGCTTGACCTTAGCTTAAGAGGAGGGGCAAGGAGATTCGGGGGCGAGGAAGGCATAAGACACTCTAAAAGCTAAAGAAAGGCCTGACCTTGGCCAGAACACCACCTCATTCCTTACCCCTCCCATGGGATACAAAAGAGGTGGAATAAAGACCCCCCCACCCCCAACTCTCGACCCTCCAAAATGGAACTTGACCATAAGTTGTAAGGGGTGTGATTAGGCGCGTGCACTGCGGGTATATTTGGGCCTGCTAAGAAGGAGGAGGTGGGAATGGGGAACAGGGACACAGGCAAGGCTCTGCAGCGTCAGAACTGGGAAGGGGGTCACGGAATAAATGCTTTGCGACATCAGAGCTGGGAACAGAACACTGGGAAACAGACTCTGCCGCTGTCTAGAGCTATGGATACGCTTACTTTGAACAAACCCCAATAAACATTGCATTCCTGCACTTTGGACGTCTAGTCTTCTGCTTTCTGTCTGTGTGACAAGAACCAGGTGTCATGCCTTTAGCCTGAGTTCTTTATGCAGACATACTTCCACCATGCTGAAGGCAGAGTTAGCTTATACTTTTGGGAATAAAAAGGCATATTATTATGGTCAATAATAAAGGATAAAAGGCAGGGGAAAGGGGTTGAGTTTGACAGTAAAAACCAACAAAGGTGAAAAAGGAACAATAGTGACAGCCAACTAGACTAAACTAAACCAAACCTACACTAAGTTACACTAAAGGCAAGCTTCAGGAAAAACTGGAAGTAGGCATGCTAAAGGCACCATCTCAGGCTGTGTGGTAGTTGTGTGAGTGAACTCCCCTCAATTCCTTCTCATCTCTATATATCCTTGGTACAGGCAGGTCCCTACTACTGAAAATCTCTGATTAAAAGCACATGGTGTACATGCACACATGAAGTGACACTACTTGAAAAACTGTGTTCCCTAGAAATCAGCCAATACCAACTGGGAGATGACCCCAAAACGCTCCAACCAAACAGTCTCACCTTGTGTTCTTCAGTTGTGGAACACTTTTCTGCATTCAAGCCATGCACACATTAATATTGAACACAGTCAGTCCTGTAGGATCATCACAGGAACTTTGAAATGGACTCGCACACTGCAGTATGCTGCCTCATGGGGACTGCATTACTATCAGCAAGGCAGGATGCATTCCAAAGAAGAGAGACAAAAACAAATGAATACTCTGAGACACCCACTGCATGGACACTTCCACAATGTGAGAGATGGAAGTCCAGAAAGATCTTTGCCTCTGAAAATTCCTTACCCCAAAAATACCATTATGGAAGGCTGCAGAGTAACAAAATGGAAAAAAAAATGCTGGTGATTCTTGAGAACCTGGTTCCTTCAGAACAACTCCCTTGGGCACTGACCTTAAACAAAAAGATTGGTGAACTCTAAATCAAGTGAGAGCATGGGAGGCAAAAACCGGTGATAATGTGACCAAGTGGAAGTTGAAGAATGTCTAGGCTTTCCACATTTGGAGTCAAACACTGCCTGATTCAGGGCCCTCTGTCAATATCTTACACTTTGAGGAACTATTTGAGATAAGTGATTACACCAGGTCTTGGTTGCAGTTTTGGAGCAACAAGCTATGATGCTGGTTGTCAATAAATCACAGAATACCAGGATTGGAAGGGACCTCAGGAGGTCATCCAGTCCAACCCCCTGCTCAAAGCAGGGCCAATCCCCAGACAGATTTTTGTCCCAGATCCGTAAATGGCCTCCTCAAGGAGTGAACTCACAACCCTGAGTTTAGCAGGCCAATGCTCAAACCACTGAGCTATCCTCCTCTCCCCTGCAAGAGAGGCTCTCTCTTTCTCATCCACATTTTCAGCTGGTTTTACAGATAGTTAAACAACTTCAGAGAGACAGTAAGGAAGCAGGCTTTTTTAATATATACATGTATATATAGAGAGCTCTACCAAATTCATGTTCCATTTTAGTCAATTCCAGACACAGGATTTTAAAAATTGTATTTTTCATGACTTCAGCTATTTAAAACTGAAATTTCACAGTGTTGTAATTGTAGAGGTCCTGACTCAAAAAGGAGTTGTGGGGGTGAGGGGCGGGGTTTGCAAGGTTATTGTGGGGGGTTGCGGTACTGCGTCTTCAGAGATGGGCAGCAGCAGCAGCACAGAAGTAAGGATGGCACGGTATGGTATAGTCACCCTTACTTCTACGCTGTTGCTGGTGGGGCGCTGTCTACAGAACTGGGTGCCCAGCCACCAGCTGCCGTTCTCCAATCACCCAGCTCTGAAGGCAGTGCAGAAGTAAGGGTGGCAATACCACAAATCCTTAAAATAACCTAGTAGACCCCTGCCCCCGCAACTTCCTTTTGGGTCAGGGCCCCAACTTGGAGAAACTCTGGTCTCCCCCATGAAATCTGCACAGCAGGCCCGGGCAGGGAATCAAAGGGCTCTGGGCTGCCCGCAGCTGCAGGGACTCCAGAGCCCTTTAAATCCCAGCCGCGGTCGGGATTCAAAGGGCTCTGGGCTGCCCGCAGAGATTCCTGGCCGCGGCTGAGATTTAAAGGGCTCAGGGCTCCCTGCCGCCACGGGCAGATCAGTGCCCTTTGAATCCAGGCAGTGGTTGAGATTTAAAGGGCTCAGGGCTCCCTGCGGCTGCAGGCAGCCCAGAGCCCTTTGAATCCCAGCCACTGCTGCAGCAGATGGGATGGGGCTGGGATTTAAAGGGCTCAGGCTCCCCTCAGCGGCAGGAGCTCTGGGCCCTTTAAATCCCTGCACCAGCCCCGCAAAGCTCCAGGTTCCCCCAGCCTCCGGAGCCCTGGGTCCTTTAATTTGCCCCTGACAACTCCCAGCCACCTCTTCAGCCGGGAGCCCTGGTTGATTTAAAATCAAGTATCACCTCCCCACCCCCAACCTTCCCTTTTTGGCCCACAGCTGTTTTGGTGGGGCAGCACTGGGGAAGGAGGGTTTGTTTCTGCAGGGCTGGGCGGTGCTGGGGCCAGGTGTTTCCCCAAGACTGGGAGGTCCTGGGGGGGGGTTGTTTCCGCGGGGCCGGGGGTTTTCGGCCCTCAGCTGTTTTCTTTGGAGTAATGTGGCCCTCACTGCTTTACAAGTTGTGCAGGCCTGCTGTATAGTATAGTTTAAAAGTACACAAAAGACCAGATGTCAGGGTCCAGACTCATTTTTCGTGGCCTTGAATTTGCTAGGGCCCTACTAATAGGATAAATTCTCTCCATTCAAAGAAGTTACAATGAGCAACATTGAAACAGTATTTATTTAAGTTACCATCCTACTCTAGTAAATCTAACCAAGTTACCACTAACAATATCAATAGTGGCTTTAAGATGACTGACATTTAGTCTTTAGAGTCAATTGGGCACCACACGTCTTACACTATTGGTTACTCTACCACCATTAGAGCTGCAAGACTGGACATGCTAATACAGACAAGATGCCAGCAGGCACCTGTTTTAGCCACCATATGGTCTAGCCCTACTCTGAGCATGGTGAACTGACAGCGGATAGAACGCTGTGAGCTGGTCCACTGTGGCACTCCCACCACTACCACTGCTGTAAAGACAGTCCTTCAGGCTCACCAGCATGGTGCACTTAAAATCTTTGCTTCAAGATAGTTTAAGTTCTGTAAACTTTTATAGTACGAAGACAAGATATGTATTAAAAAAAAGAGTCAGTGAGAACGGCAGCTTGGGGAAATCCAATTCAGACACCACCTTTACCCTCTACACTGCTACAGGCATTCACAGCAGTTATAATAGTCGTGAACTGGAATCAGCTCACAGTCACTACACTACTGCATCAGTTTTTGTTTTTAAGACTACGGAGAGCTGACTGGAGTCATACAGGCCCACCCTGTTAAGCACCAAAACAGGAAACCTTGCATGCTCTACAAAATGAGACACTACATTGTTTTAAAATCTTGATCCTATTATGGTGCCTCCGGCAATGAGGTGTGGGGAAGAGACTCAGTGCAGGTGCCTTGAGAAGATGGGAACTGTAAGGGAAAGGAGAGAGATACAAAAATACTAAAAAATGTCCTACCTTAAATACAGTTCCATGATGAAAAGTTACTTTCAGGAATCTAGGAGTGTATCTGATCCCTTCCCAACAAATCCATTGTGTTCTCGTAAGACACATACTAATTGCCTGTTGGAGCGTGTGCACATTACAGATTTTTGCACAGGTATAGCTGCACTGATACAAAATCTCAGAGTAAATGCACTGAACCAGTGTGATTTACTTCAGCTTCAAACTCATTAAAGTCACAACTGGTGCAACCCCAGCTTTACACTGGTCAATTCCTACCATAGACAAGCCCTTTAACCCACAACAAACAAAGTGAGGGGGACACACCATTGCATGTCTGTTTATTTTTAGAATGCAGCAGAGACTCTAGAGTTTTAAAAGGCCAATTTATACCTTGTATTCTTATCTCCCTGTCAGAGCAGTATTTGCTATTTTATACTCACTACTCAGTCTACTTTTAAGTGTGCCATGCAATCCGCTACTTCTCTTGGGAGATTACTCCACAAGCTATATAGGTCCATCAGGAAGCTTTTCCTGATGTTCAGTCTAAGTTTTCCATTTCTGAATTTACATCCCATTAATCCTAGCTACAGCTTTTTGCGTTTAAGTTATAAGCCATAACATTCCATCAATATAAATGTTGTGCACTCAACAGATAGAGAAGGCAATGCTATTATCTCTGATTGCAGTGACTCAAAGTTCTAGGAAGGCAGAATGCAATTACATGGCTGACATTTAGCCAGGGACCCCAGTCATCTGCACCCATGGAAAAAAGGCACATTATTAAAATCTTGAATATGGGGACAGTTTTACACAGTACTATATAAACAGAGACACCCCTATTAAAACATACATCTATACGCATTTTACAACTATGCGAATAAGGAATTTTATAACTGAACAAGATAACTTGTCAAACTTGTCCTATCAGGAGAAATGCACATTGAAGAGCAGAAATTTCAGAGAACAAATGCTGAGAATGTATGTTGATAGCTAACAAGTCATAAATGCAAGATTTTCCAACTGCACTGAAAGGAGTGAAGAAATCCAATTTAAAATCTTAAGTTAAAAGCAAAAGCCACCACGACGGTTCTATGTTTTGTTTATTATTTTCTAAAAGGTCAAAGAGGTACTGAGAGTTATTTTAAAAATTATTTAACACACCACAAGAGATTTCCCTTGAGAATCAGTTTGTCTCTTCATATTTTATAGCAAGTAGCTTGAACAGCAGAACCACAGCACTGCTCAGACTGAAAGCGTTGAATGCATTTCCTCGGGGATGACGGTAAATTTTACTTTTCATGGGGATTTCTCTTGATGTCTCCAGTGCAGAGGAAAATTTTCCATAGCTATCATTTCATTCTCTGAATGTGGAACTGACTGGGGAGGGGAGGAGGCTGGGAGGAAGAGAGTTTCCAAACCCCTCCCTAATAGCATAAAAGCCACAATGAGAAACTTGAGAGGCCGTCTGTTCACATACACGTATTACATACATATTAGTATTTTGGTTTTTTAACCACTTTTTTAAAATGTGGAGTTTCTTAGCAAGCCAGACACACTGTCTGATGGTGTTTATTTGTAATTCAAGGATACTGAGTGATCAGACAAAGATGCATTCCACAGCAAATATGGCAAGACACCAACTGCAGCACCCCACACGGGATCTCTCTCAATTGCTACCGTTCCCTGGGGTGCTGCAGCAAGCTGGCTTTCCCTCACAGCCCCGGGCTGCCCACACAGAAACGCACTAGTTTCAGCACTCAGTCTGGGTTTAGAGAGCAGCAAATGCTTTCCAGTCTGGGTTTCAGAAACAGCTCATTTAATTTCATTCCACTGTACTGACTGCCCAATACTCAGCAAACAGGTGCAAGTGGCTATTTTACTGCAGATTCCTCCTCTACTGCCTCTTAAAGGAGAGCCCATGCTCTCCCTACTTGAGCATCTGCTGGTAGGTAATGTCTTTTATTGGACCAACTTCTGTTGTCATTTGAACAAAGTCACCCCCATCCACAAACAACTTCACTGACTTCTTGTTTATTTCAGTGTCCAGTTAAAACTTCCCTCATTTTCCAAACCTTCTGTGGATTTGACGGAGGCTTTGTTTTCACCATTAAAAGAGGTGTGGTTTTACCACTGGTTAATTAGTGCTCATTTAGTTAGCTATTGTGTTGTAAAATCCTAGTGGAGACAAGGCACCACCGGCAGAGAATAATGCTGATCTTGCAGTAAAAAACACGGGTGCCTTTGGATAGGTGTACACTTAAAAGGTGCAGCTGCCCACTGCAGTACTTCACTATGTCCACTACCTATGTCCCCTTGAGTGACCACAGCATTGTCTACTTAGGGGGCTAGATCAGTATAACTACATCTCTCAGATGTGTGGATTTTTCCTGTCTTTTGGGCTGTGAAGACATAGCTTAGCAGGTCCACTTCACTTACTTTGGGCTATATTCTGGTTTCAGTCACTGTGGCATAATTGTAGAACTCCTCTCCCTAAATCTAGGAATTACTCCTGATTTACACCTGTGTAACAGATCAGAATCTGGCCAATGCATACATCTCCCCTCTTGCTTGGTCATCTAGGCACCACTGTGCTGCTGCAGCCTTACCAGCGTTAAGGTACAAGCCCCACTAGGGTGTGTGCAGGCTAGGGAAACCTGAACCAGTGTAACATCATCAACAAGGAACAACATAATTCCTTCCCTTGAGGCCAAGCCCTGAGGCCACCACAGAGTAACACCTGTACACCCCGTTCTGCAGCAGCGCGCCCTCGGGGGATCCCCACCAACGTAGCTACTCCGGTGCAAGTTTCCCTCCCCAGGCCTGCACTCAGGCTCCCAGTCGGGAGTCTCAGCTGGGCAGAGCCCCACAGCATTGCCAGGGCCCTCTCAGCAGCAACCCCCCAGCCCATCGTAGCCTGTTGGAGGTCCTAAGGAAGAAGAATACCCCCCCCCCAGGGTCTTATAATAAAAAGCGAACGAGGCCCCCTTGCGATGCTCGGGGCCTTAAGTAACTGCTTAGTCTGCTTGTGCCTAGCCCCGGTTCTGCCCCTACGGCCGCCCCGCAAGCCCGGGTCAGCCCCGCTTGCCTACGAGTCGCCAGCCGGGCGCGCCCGCCCCTACTGCCCGGGGCGCTGGGGGGAGAGAGGGGTTCTGCTTTCGTCTGACGCCAGGCAGAACTCAGGGCTCTGGGCTGATCCCCTGACCGCGGGGTCACCCGGCCCCGACCCCCCGCACCCGGGAGCGGGGCCGAGAACGAGCGGGCGCTGCCCGTCCGACACAGAAAGCCCCAAGGAGGCAGCGACCCCGAGCCGCAGGCACCGCGAGCCGGCCCCCGAGAGGCTCCTCCCGCCGCCGCCGCAGGCAACCCGGGGATGCTCACCTGGCCCGCGCAGGCACGCGCGACATCCCGGCTCACAGGCGTCGGCTCACTCCGCAGCGCGCGCCCCGCAGCCGCCTCACAGTCCCGGGCGGCTCACAGGAGCGGCCACCGGCAGGTAGCGCCTCGTCCCGCTGTGCCCTTGCCGCGTAGCACACAGGCGCCTCCAGCCGCGCTTCACTCCCGACAGGCGAGACAGGGCTTTAGCCCAGCCCCCTCGGTCAGAGCTTCCGCTGTCGTCAGGGGCTGCACGGCCCTTATTGGGCTTTCCGCCGCAGGGGCGTCTCCAGGTCCCCTCGCGATTCCCAAGCCAAGCTAAGTTGAGCTGAGCTGGGCCGGGCCGGGCCGGGCCGGGCCGGGCCGGGCGCTGCCCTTCCACCCAGTCAGCGGCTTTTGGGGCGTTCCAAATCCTTCCCCAGCTGGTGTCAACCCTGCTCCGCAGGCGCTGCCGGCTGGGGCTGTAGAAGCGCCGACGTTTCCCTTGGCTGAGGCGCCCCCCAGGAAGGGCTGATGATGCGCTTGTGCAAAAGCGGGACTGTCCAGCTCAGCGTCCCCCGGGAACGGGAGAGGGGCCTCCCCTCCCCATGCTGCCGTAGGGGAAACTGGGGAAGAGGAAGGAGAGGGGGCTGGCCCCGAGTCATGCAGCAGCGACTCCAAGAGTCCAGTGGCTCAGAGGAGAATGTGTGTGGCTAAAACAAATGATCGGGGTTCAAAAATAGCAGATTCTTGTCTAGGGCTGCAGCGCTGTACCTAGACGCTGGTGTCCCTGTCATGTAGATCTTAATGCGCCCCTGGGGGCCAAACCAGCAGAGCACAGCTCTCACTTTTATGAGACTATATATGACTACACTGGCACTTTACAGCAGCTGCAACTTTGAGCTCAGGGTATGGCTACACTGGCACTTTACAGCGCTGCAACTTTCGCGCTCAGGGATGTGAAAAAACACCCCCATGAGTGCTGCAAGATGCAGCGCTGTAAAGCCTCAGTGTAATCAGTGCGGTAGCGCTGGGCACGCTACACCCGTAGAGGATGTGGTTTACATGCAGCACTGGGAGACCTCTCTCCCAGCACTGGCGCTCCAACCACACTCACACTTCAAAACGCTGTTGCAGCAGCGCTTTGAAATTTCAGGTGTAGCCATACCCTAACACGGAACTGTAACTAGGCATTTTAGCACCTGGGGAGAGCAAGCAGCTTTGTGCCCCCTAACTTTTTTTTTGGGTCATTTTTCCACCCAGAGGTGTCATGTGCCCCCCCCCAATTGATTGCACCCCCCACCCCAAACCAGACAGGCTGGGTGGTCTGCTGAGGTGAGCTGGGGTGGAGGTAGTGCTCCCCTTCCCGCCCCTGCCCCAGCCCTAGCCCCAGCCCCAGCCCCACTGCATCAGACTGGCCCTACCAAGCCCCACCATGAAGGTCTTTATGTGTTACCTCTGTTTCTGCCCCATTTTTCCACCTCTGTGGCTTTGTGCCATGAGTTGCTGCCCGCACAGGTTAGGGCCCTGATAAAACAGCTCTCTGTGATGCTAAACACACACACATACTCAGTCATCCCTCACTCCTCCTGACACATGAAAGTATATTTATTTCTGGTAATATTACAGGCCATTTAAGGGAAAGAATCTGTGTAGTATTTTCCTACATTGCAGTGTTTTTAGAGTCAATAATCTTGGGTGTGAGTTTGTAAAACTCCACATGAAACAAAGACCTGCAGAACACGTGGTCACTGGGAGGGATTTTTCTCCACAAAAAAATCTTCCCTAGAGTTAACTCAGCTGTTTCACCCCTGCTGCAAATAAAAAAAGAAATCCTGATTGCTTTCAGCTGCCTTCCAGGATGCTTTATTTCAACATCTTCTACTTCACAGTGTAAATAGGAGCCTTTGTTATATCAAGCAGATGGCTGATGAGCATTAGGAATCACCATATATTGTATTTTTAAAATTAGCTAGTTAGTTATTTGGTGTTTTTCTACGGTGCACGTCCCTGTAGGACCTGAGGCTTCACAAACATCAATTAATTTATCCTCACGTCTCTTCTGTGATTTTTCCATATAGGGAAACTGAGGTACAGAACTACTGAATACTATGACCCAGCCCCACTCGGGCACATGCTGTATGGACTTCCTAGATTGCTCTTGCTGACTTCGGTGGGTAACCAGCAGCTACATGTTTGATTTTGGGAGATGAGGAAAAAGCAGGATGTTGGCTGTGTCCCAAGTGCCCCAGCCAGCAGCTCCAGAGAAGGATGGAGGGGTGTAAACTGCAACAGGTCAGGAAAGGTGGCAGAGTACTTCAGAGCAAGGAAGGAATTATGTCTCCTAAAACAAATTATTTCCCTCAGTTGCTCCTGGAGTGGTGCATCTACACCCTATTCCTTACACAGGGCTGTGCCTAAAGCAATATGTCCAAGATCATACTCAAAATCTGTGGCAGGACCCAGAAAAGAATCATATCTTCTGTGCGCCAGTCGTGTCTGAACCATAAAACCATCATTCCTATCAGCTGCTTATGTGTAATGATTATTCTTCAACAAAACCCATAGACTTCAGTGCACTTGTCTTGCACAGTAAATACAGTGGAGTTACACAGCAGGCCTAGATCTTGATCTCACTTATATAAACTAGTTTAAGTAGTGATTCAAATCACTGGAATTACAATACTTGGATAGTGTGAGCTCAGAAACATGTGACAGAGACTGTAATTGAAGTTAGGCCAATAAAAGATATTACCTCACCCACCTAGTCTCTGGTTCACTAATAGGCATTTTAAAAAATCCTTATTTTTACTATTTAGGCTACAATGGATTCAATGTGAAAAGTTTATAAACATAATTTTTAAAAAGGCCACACATCTCCATGATCGCTTCTTGAAAGGCTGCAAATATAAATTTACATTGTAAAACTGACCTCTACTGGACAAAATCTGAACAGCTCAGCTGTGTCCCATAGGTGTTATAGTGCTCACAGCTGAAGGAAAAGAACCTTTTTAAGCTCAAATGATGGAAGTCTTTGGTTCTAGAAGAGCAGACTCTGCCCTCTAGCCTTATTGTTGCTGTTAAGTTTTCAGTGAACAATGTGTGTAGCAAACTGAGATCTGAAGTAGTAGATAGCTGTCATGGATTTCTCACATTCCCATAAATAAAAGGCATGTGAAGCATTGTTTTTCTTTGTTATTGCAAACAAAGAAGATGAAGCACAAGCTAAATGTAGATGATATTGCAGTAGTATGACAACTTTTTGAGAAGATGGCTGAATTTAATATGCCCTGCGCAGCACTTTTTATAGACTTCTGTCAGGCCTTTGGATCCCACACATTTGCTCAATACACTGAATCAATGAGGCAACTTGGCATGCGTGGAAGGATACTGTCATTGTCAGAAGAGGTCTGTAATGGAAAAGTAAGCAGTGCCAACCAATGGCAGATAAAGCACGGCTTCCTTTTTCCCCAGGAGTCCAGCAAGATTGCGTGTACCCTCAGGGTTATCCGGTTATCTCGCCCAGTGCCTTCTCGGCCAAACGGTCCTAGGTATCCTAAGGCTGGGGCCTCAACCTTTTGTTACCCATTCAGTCACACAACTGCAATCACACGCTATTTCACTTAATATATATTCCATCACCTCTACATTTTATTACCTATTCATTCTTTAACATAACCATTATAAAATCATTGGGGCATGACAGACTTCAATAGACCTATTCATACCACTTGTTACACATGAACAGGAAACAAGCATGATAAGAGTGCAAGGATGGAGGAGTTAACAAATCTTGTTCCTGAGTTCAGGAAAACAGCTGTAACCATATCACTTTAGAACAGACTTTGTGTCTTGGGATGTGCTTCTACAATTAACACAGACCTTGTAAACTGACAGGCATATTTCAACTATCACAGACTCAGCGTGCTCGAGAGACATATTTCTTTCTAATGGTTAGGCGAAATCTGGGGTCTGTTCTGAGCCATCCTTTCTTACATTTTCCCATAACAGAAATGTATTAATTATTACTTTAATCCAACAAGTTATTATTTAGAAATGTTAAATAAGATTGGTACTAAAACTGACCCCTGAGGAACTCCACTAGTAATCTGCCTTCAGCCTGACAATTCAGTATGACCCATGGTAGTCTCCCCTTTAACCAGTTCCTTATCCACCTTTCAATTCTTATATTAATCCCCATCTTCTCCAATTTAACTAAAAATTTCCCATGTGGAACTGTATCAAATGCCTTACTGAAATCCAGGCAGATTTGATCTGCATTTCCTTTGTCTAAAAAATCAGTTATCTTCTCAAAGAAGGAGGTCAGGTTAATCTGGCACAATCTATCTTTTGTAAAACAATGTTGTATTTATCCCAATTATCATTCACCTCTGTAGCCTTAAGTACTTTCTCTTTCAAAATTTGTTCCAAGATCTTGCATATAATTGAGGCCAAACTAAGAGGCCTGTAGTTTCCTGGATCACGTTTTTTCCCCTTTCCTAAAAATAGGAACTATATTAGCAATTCTCCAGTGACGGGATACAACCCCTGAGTCAGGGCCGGCTCCAGGCACCAGCCGACCAAGCACGTGCTTGGGGCGGCAACTTGGGGGGCGGCAGCACTCGGGGTTTGGGTTTTTTTTGGTTCAGTGGGGTGGCGCTGGAGGGTTTTTTTTTCTTGTTTGTTTTTGTTTCAGCTGGGCAGCGCTCGTGGTGGGAGGGAGAGTTTCGGTGGCGTGGCGCTCGGGGGGGGCGGGTGCTTTGGGCGGCGCAGCGCTCGTGGGGGCGTGGGGGCTTCAGCCAGCGCGGCGCTTGCGGGGGGGGGGGCAAGAAGTGCTGCCATATGGTCGGTGATCACGTGGGCACCAAAAGCTTTAGTAGTGCAATAACATTGCCAGTGATGGACATAAACTGAATATCCAGCATAAGGACCTAGCCAGAGATTAATCCGAGTGAGGTTTAATCTGCAAGGAGGCCCTGTCCCTGTGGGATTTGCCATGATGATGGTGACAGTAGCATGACAACAAAGGCAAGGAAAGTTTAATTTAGCTCCCCAGCTGGTGTAAATTGTCATTGTTCCATTGAAGTCAATGGAGCTGTGACAAATTTGTAGTAGCTGAGGATCCGCCCCCAAATGGCTGCTTCCTTGCTTTTGTAGATTTATGCCAGAATCCTAAACCGAAAATTCTTTGCATTGATATGTGACCAAAAGCTCTGTCATACGCTCTGTGCAAACACTAGTTAATAATAATTCCTTTGAAAGCCTAGTGAAGTGGTGTAGATTGTGGGAATATGGCCCATAGCCTTTATGAAATACTCAGGAAAATGTCGATGCAAGTCTCTAGGAAACCTGCCAAATCCTGCAATCATCCCTACCCTGCCAAGCACACAATATTCCGGAGGGGTTTGAAAACATCTCCTAACTACCTCATAGTGATCAGATATATTATAGTGGAAAGAGTTGTGTAATACAAACATTTGCAAAATGACACTTTCCTGAAAGTAAAATATTTACGTCAATGCAGAGACTTCCCTTTGAGGTCTGAAAAGGTACATATAAAATACTCTTACCAAAAACTTTGCAACTTTTGCTTTTGGAACTGTAGTTTTCCTCTCCATTGTAAAGTAATGGTCTTTGAATGCACTACTTGGAATGGAACTCAGAGAGGATAATTGGTTGAGGCACTACTCTGGGTAAAAATTGATCTAGAAGAGTCAATAACACACAATCTTAGCCAAAAGCATTTAGTGCACAAAACTCTTTCCTGTAAGTTGTCTATGCAAACAAAAGTACTAACTTGGCATTGTGCTCGCAGAAGATGCGATATGATGTAGCAGTCCTAGGTGCAATACAAGTTGGTAGTCTGTCAACTATGAAGCCCAAATGCACTGGGATGGTGCAGTTTTAATAAACGTATCCAGACTTGAATTCTATTTTGTGGTTTTCTTAAATAAATTCATTATTTATGGACATTTCTAGGGCACTTACCATTGGACCAGATGAGTGATCCTCTCCCAACGCTTCTGTCAGACAGATATCGTCATCTCCATTTTGCCAAAAGAGAAACAAAGCCAATAGTGATTGTACAGCAACGGACAAGGTGACTAAATAGTCTGGGGCAGAAATGGGAAGCATCTAAGATCTGCTGATTTCCTGTGATGCTTGTGCCTAGCCACAAGGCCTCCCTTCAAAAACCCAACGCAGTTGCAAAGTTAAACATTGGCGTGGTGGTTGATCCCTTTGCTGGCTTTCCTCAGGTCATTTCATTCTCCCACTACTCACATTGTCCTCAGGCAGCTTCCTCACAGCACTTTCCCAGGAGGGTAATTGCAAGCTCTTGTTACCTCTGCTCCGGATTCACTGAGGGCTTGTCTTCACTACTAAAAATGGCACTTTTTCTTTTTTAACCTCAGTCTGCTAACAGGCATGAGTTACCCCAAGGTCAAAACACACTGAAGATAAAGCACATTCGTTTTGCTAAGGTCAGTCTGTGGAGCAGCATGGGGCTGTTTAACTCTGCTTTAGCTCATTTTCTTGCAGAGGGAGCCTTGAAAGTGGAAGGAGATTGGTACGGTTGAAAGGTGCAAGCAACTGGGCTCCATTTCTGCAGCAGGAGGTGGGGAGTGGGGAAAGAACCTGACAAACTCGCCTCACCCCACACAGTGCATTGTATTTCAGCATCCAGAATTGCCAGCTGAGCCAGTGGTGTAGTGATTAAAAAAAGAAGTAAACTAATTAATTCATTCCCCTAATTTACCCTCCTGAGCTGCCCTGCTGTTCAAATATAGTAAGGGATAGTCCCTGCCCAGAAAGCAACACAGTGAACATCTGGGAGGGAGAGCAGAGGCACAGAGACTTGCCCAGGGTCTCAATAGATCAGTGGCAGAACCCAAGTCTCTGGAGTCCCAGGCCTGTACCCTACCCAGTGGAGCACACTACCTCTCACAGAAACTGAGCATTTACGTTTGGCGGGTAGCCCAAAGAATTGGTTCACTCCCCTCCTGCAGAATCCTCAGACCAGCCCAGTGCATAGTGATGGGGTGGTAGTGAGCAACCATGAGTTATTTGGGGTGGTGGGGGGGCGTGGGCTGCAAGAATTGTTTCGTAAGTACATGCAAAAGTGCAAGCACCAGCTCTGGAATCAAAAATGTAAATGAATTAGTTTTGTATGATGGCTCTCCAATCCCTTCCCATAAGCTCCCCGGGCACTCATTCCTGTGCACTGTCTTGCTATCTACCTATGCTCTGACTCCTGCCTGGGAATATGAAGGTAGGCCACTTCCTCTGCTCAGTGTCCTCAGGCCCAAAATGATTGTCTCCTTGCAAGCAGTTTCACTGATCTCCGGTGTTGGTACAACAGACCAATGCCCAGTGTAAGCCTGTGTCCCAGCATGGAGCCACCTGGCTGGATCATCCTTTTTCCCCTCCACAGCATCACTGGAATAACCGGCCCAGGGAAGATTCCCATATAATCTTAGCTGCTGCTTCAATTGTGGGTGGATGAAGCATCATTGCTTGTCCTACCACCCCTTCCCCCTATTCCCCCTCCCTACACATACTACCACACTGCTTCACATGGCAGACAAGTGTAGAACCACCCCCCTGCAAACTGGCAGCTGACTAAGGTTGAATGCAGTAGCATTTTTTCCAAAAGAAAAATGCTTGCACAAAAGTAAATAGCTTTTTGGCTGTAGCTGGGACAAATGTAACTTACTCACAAACTTTAAGATCAGAAGGGACCATCACAATCATCTAGTCTGACCTCTCACATATCACAGGTTACAGAACCTCCTCCGCCCACTCCTGTGAGCTAAGATCAAACGTAGTATCTGTTCTTATCAGTTTAATTTTTTCAAATGGGCATCTGCAAATCATTGTCCTGAAGATGGATTCTCCTGCAGCTATTTTTGAAAAAATTGATGCTGCCCTACAGATCTACGCTTTTGCTGAAGCTGGTTTGCATATGGATGCTGCTGATTTGCATATGCACTGCACTGCTGAAACCTTGAAAGAAATTTCTCTTTCTTCTTTTCTTGCAGCTACACCCTCATCGACTGCTACTGTTCCTGTGTGTTCCACATTCCAGAAAACCCAACGGAAGCCTGGCCCAAAGACCCGGACCACCAGCAAGGATGAAAACATCAGGAGCTGGTGGGAAAAAACCCCAGCAGGCACCTCTCAGGAAGATTGAGCACAGAAAGCCAGCTCTTCAGGACCTCACATCCAGGAGGAAGAACATCTCGACAGCTCCTCAGGAGGAGGACCCCAGAAGATCCTCATCTGCTTCCCAGGTCCAGGATGCTGAACAGTGCCCTGCTGCTCCCGAGACGGACGATATTGGAGGAGCCCCCCCGAGGATTCCGGACCAGGATGCTGATGGACGCCCCGCCGAGAAGGACGCCATTGGAGAAGCCCCCCCCAACGACTGAGGACCAGGATACTGATGGCCGCCTTGCCAGGAGAGATGCCACCAGAGGAGTCCCCCCAACAACCGAGGACTGCGATGCTGATCACTGCCCTGCCAGGAGGTACTCTGCCAGAGGAGCCCCCCAGATGACAGAGGACCAAGAGGCTGATCACCACCCCTCCGGGAAGGATGCCACCAGAGGAGCCTCCCGGATGACCCAGAACCAGGATGCTGAGCGCCGCCCCGCCGGGAAGGATGCTGCTGGAGGAGCCCCCAACATGACCGAAGACCAAGAGGCTGATTGCCACCCCTCCGGGAAGGATGCCGATGGAGGAGCCCTCCAAATGACCCAGGACCAGGATGCTGAGCGCCATTCCACCAAGAAGGATGCCACCGGAGGAGCCCCACAGAGGACTGAGTACCAGGATACTGAGTGCTGCCCTGCCGGGAAGGATGTCACTGGAGGAGCTCCCCAGATGATCCTTTAAACAATCCAGATAAAGAAAATAATAGTTAACACATACATTGAGGTCAGAGAGGGCCAAAGCTCATGCTACTCACATGAGTAGCAATCACGTGAGGCTGAAGTCAATTTCTTGTGTGAGGAAGGGTTGATCCTCTGAGCAAGATTTGCAGTATCAAGCCAGTGTGGGTAATATCTGAGGCAACTCGTTAAAGACAAAAGAGGAAAAGGTACCCAGATAACTGGTCTTGGGGTATAGCCTGGGAGTCATTGAGCAGCAAGCTAAGGGGTAGCTGAAAACACTTTGAACTCAGGTGAACTTTTCAGAAAGCTTGCCTGATGGCAATTCTTGCCTAGAGCAAGGAAGAGACATCACTGATAGATACTTTTATTAGTCTCTAGTGGTGGTTTCTAAGACCTGGTTTCCATAGTTTTTGTACCAATTAGTTTTGGTTGGGGTTGCACTTACATTAGTCAATTTTCGGGAGCAATCTATACTAATCTGAGGCTTTACACTGTTATAACTGAGTCAGACTGGGGGTTGTACCAACGTAACTATTTCAGGATAAAAATCACACCTCTAACCTAAATAGTTAAATTCATACAAAAACTGTGCAGAAACCACACTGAAAGTTACAACAGATTCTCTAATATGCTTATGCTGCATATCAGTCAATCCTTCACAGATATTATCCTTCATGAGGGGTAAAAATGGAAGGTCACAAGGCTACTTGCTTTTGCATGTTATGCATCATATTAGTTCCTCTTTTAAAAATAAGCTAATTTTTGTTTTAGCAAGGGCACAGGGACAGACACTGGTGAGTCAAAGCTCTTCCATTCAGCATGGAACTCTCAAAAGTTCTCTCATCCAGGGCTTCTCTTGTTTAAGTTCAGTTGTTCCTTCATCTATTTCTTCTCCCCTTTCCCAGTTCAGCTGTGGTTTTCCCTCCCTTGCTGCAGAGATTGCTAGGATCCATGGGAGGGGGAAGCCACGGTTCTCTCTCATTCTGCACTCCCCCAGCTCCTTCCTTCCTCATGAGACAATTACAAGAAAACTTGGTGAGGTGATTTGCCCTGTGCCCACCTTCCATGGGAGAAGAGGATCTAACTTAGCTGATTGTATTTTATGTTCAGTTATGACCATAAGACATTGATCTTGCCTTACTCACAATTCCCAAACTCCCAGTAGAATTAATTTAGAATCATGTTCTCAATGTTTTATGGTGTAATGCTGTTTCAATAACCAGGGGAGGGTTTGGACAAACTTACTATCATGCTATCTGAAGTGGCTCATGAGCAAGAATACCAACCTCAGGCACACCATCAGGGGCTCGTTCACCTGCACATCTACCAATGTGATATATGCCATCATGTGCCACCAATGCCCCTCTGCCATGTACATTGACCAAACCGGACAGTCTCTATCAAAATGAATAAATGGACACAAATCTGACATCGGGAAACATAACAACCAGTAGAACACTTCAGTCTCTCTGGTCACTCAATAACAGACCTAAAAGTAGCAATTCTTCAACAAAAAAACTTCAAAAACAGACTCCAACGTGAAACTGCAGAACTGGAATTAATTTGCAAACTGGACACCATCAGATTAGGCCTGAATAAAGACTGGGAGTAGTTGGGTCATTACAAAACCTAAACCTAATTTCCCCAGTACTAATTTCCCCCTACTGTTACTCACACCTTCTTGTCAACTGTTTGAAATGGGCCATTCTCATTACCACTACAAAGGTGATTTTTCCTCTTGGTATCCTGCCGTTAATTGAATTGTCTTGTTAGACTGACCTCACACGTAAGGCAGCTCTCATCCTTTCATGTATTTATACCTGCTCCTGTATTTTCCACTCCATTCATCTGATGAAGTGGGTTCTAGCCCACAAAAGCTTATGCCCAAATAGATTTGTTAGTCTCTAAGGTGCCACAAGGACTCCTCGTTGTTTTTGCTGATACAGACTAACACAGCTACAACTCTGAACCTCAGGGCAGACTGTTAAGAACCAGGGCACAAACCCCCAACTGGTTGTGAATTCTATGCTTAGATTTCACCAAGCAAGTCACAAGTGTAAACTCCTCAGACGTTATACAACCTTATCATGGAGTCTCAGACAGTTCTCTTGGGCACATTGGTCTATCTTGTTACCCAGGCTTGCCTGATTCTGTGATAGACGGTCACTTTACACCAAAGATCACTAAATACTGAGGACCAGTCACTTACTCCAAGTCATCTTAGATCGCATACCAAAGATAACACTGGTAGCCAATCCTGTAACAAACTAACTAAAGGTTTATTAACTAGGAAAAATAAATGAGAGTTATTTACAAGATTAAAACAGATAAATATACACACAAATGAGTTGCAGTCTTAAGTTTCAGATGGTGATAGAGCTGTTGAAATATGCTACTCTGTATTTCCATTAGGGCTAACCCAGGTTAGTCCTGGGGATCTCTTGCTTATGTTAGCAAAAAGAACAGGAGTACTTGTGGCACCTTAGAGACTAACACAAAAGCTTATGCTCAAATACATTTGTTAGTCTCTAAGGTGCCACAAGTACTCCTGTTCTTTTTGCTGATACAGGCTTACACCACTGCTACTCTGAAACCTTGCTTATGTTAGGAATCTGTGCCCATTAGGGTCCAAATAACATAAAAAGACCCCAAATTCCTTCTGGTCAGGGTTTTTTTTTTAAATCACCATCATCTGAGAATTCAAGCTGATGGGAGGTGGGGTTCTGCACGTAACCTCATCATGGGTAGGTGAGGGGAACAATTGACAAAGTCTTTGATTTACAGTGGCCCATTTGGATTCAACCATCCTTCCTGCTAGGCAGGCAATAACACTTTCTGTAGGAATCCAGCACTTTGTATTAGGTGAAAGGTCCATCCGTCCCGTCTCCCACACCTGGCCCTTGGGTGAGCTATGGAGTTTCAGAATAAACATTTTACAGTTACAGAGCAAATACCTTATAGCATGGGACACTGATATTTTAAGTACGATTAATACATGCAGCATCCTACAAGCATTCCATAAAGTCTAAACATATTCTTATAACACTAATACCTGTTTTAACTATAACAACACACAGGTAAGCCACGCTGGTGGAGAAGCTTGAGGAGGTGAAGTCGCTCCTGGGGGTGTGCTGGACTCATTAGCCACGATGTCTCTTTGCCCGGAAGGACAGCGCATGGCATTGAGATCCAGGGCTCTGGAGTCCATTCCCCTTTGAGCGTCCCTCCTCTGGACAGGCGGATGGTAAGAAGTTTCAGAGTCTCGGGATGAGGAGGGTTTCCAGCTATTCTTTTGTCAGTGTTCAGCGAGGCCCAGGGCCTTGGCATGAGCTGGCACCTGGTCTGCTGGTGTCACATTGACCAGAGAAGAAAATGAAATCTACAGAAGCAGGGGGGAGACATCTGCAGTTTTGATATTTGTCAGAGGGGAATAGAAAGGGAAAATTCTTCCTAGTGTAGTTCATATTTTGAAGAAAGAAAAAACACAAATTACACTGCTTCTGCAGGCTAGCCAGTTTCACCTCAACAACTCAATTTTATGGTGTATTTTACAATTTACATGCTCATTAAATTCAATATAAAAAGGTTGGAAATGATTTTAAAAATAACTATATATTTTACTTGAGTAATGACCTGACACCAAACAATGTGTGTGTATGGTGGGAGGTTGAGCGGGTGTTAATCCAACAATTTATGCCCAAATTGGACCCATCTGTCACAGCCTGTTATTTAACTGCCTTGACTGTTGCTAGAACTCCAAGTTTCCTCTGGAAGAGACATTCCAGTAATGGGGAACATCAGGGTACGCAAGGCTATGAAAAACATGGTCAAACCCTCTCACTGAATGTGTCTAATGTGGGGGTTTTATCTGTGCAAGAACTGCAGGACAATGGTGGTCTTACACACTGGTGGTCACCACGGGCAGCCAGTGGAGCCCCTTCTGCCCATGCCCTCACTCCACAGCCAGAGTCCAGAGAGATTACTGATGAACCTGGGAAGCTGAATAGCACATACCACCTCCTCAGCTGCCCCAGAACCTGGATGGGACATAATAAAGCAGAAACTTCCCCTGCCAAACTCCTCAGCCGGGTGTCTGGTGGGCAGCCTCCCCTGGGGGTCACACAGGCCTTGTCTACCCTAGAGAAAGTTGGTGTAACCAAGTGGACATGCATCAGCAAGGTGTGACTCATGGAATTTCCCTGGGAATTATGGACTTCATCTCCCACCAACCTGTGATGCTATTGGTAGTTTCCGGAAAGCCTCTAGAAATCAAGAGCCACTGATTCAAGGAAACACACCAGGAATGGTGGCAGAGTAATAGCATGGTTCAGCACAGCCGTGGACACAGGAAAAAATATTAACGGAACCAGCACATTTTGAGCAGGTCCTGCCTTGTTGATAGCTACATAGCAGGTTGGTGCTGTCCTAAAGATTCAGTTCTCTAATGGAGTCCTATAGCTGGGACCTGGCTCATTCAGAGGACAACCAGACCATCAGCTCCAATGCCACTCCAGTACTCACCAACAGCACAAACAGTTTCAGGCTGTTCTCTTATCCAGGGCTTGTCAAGTTCTGTTTGTTCCCATCTGATTCTCCTCAGGCCTAATGGTTAAAATCATGAGTCAGGCTCCAAGAATTATGAGATTTAAAAAGAAGGTTGGGTTCTTTTTTATTCACCTTCTGGGTTTTAAGCCTTTAGGAGTCACATTTTCAAACTTTTAGCTGCAACCAGGGATGGGGGTTGGTAGTAGAGTTGCCAAGAACTTTCTAATTGCATAAAACCTAACACTGTGGCCTCACCCCAGGGCCACACCCCTTCTCCAAGGCCCGCACCCAACTCACTCCACACATACCCCTCACTCTCACTCACTTTCACTGGGCTGGGGCAGGGGGTTGGGGTGCAGAAGGGGTGAGAGCTCCGTCTGGGGGTATGGGCTCTGGTGATGGGTCAGAAATGAGGGGCTCAGGATGCAAGAGGGGGCTTTGGGCTGGGGAGGGGGTTGGGGTTGAGGGCTCCGGGGTGGGGCCAGGATGAGCAATTTGGGGTACAGGAGGAGGTTCCAGGCTTGAGCCAAGGGGTTCAGAGTGCCGGAGCAGGCTTAGAGCTGGGGCAGGGGTGTGGGCTTTGGGGTGGGGTCAAGGATGCGGATTCCAGGAAGGGGTTCTGACCTGGGGCAGGGGGTTGGGTTGCAGGTGGGGATTCGAGGTGCAGGCTCCAGCCGGGCAGCGCTTACCTTAGGTAGCTCCCAGTCCATGGTGCAGAGAGGTTAAGGCAGGCTTCCTGCCTGCCCTGGCTCAGCACAGCTCCCAGAAGCAGCCAGCATGTCTGGCTCCTAGATGCAGGGGCAGTCAGGCGGCTGTGCACAGTGTGTGCTGCCTGTGCCCACAGATGCCGCCCATGCGGCTCCCATTGGCCATGGTTCCCAGCCAATGGGAACTGTGGAGCCAGTCCTCAGGGCGGAGGCAGTGTGCAGATCTTTCCTGATTGCCCCTGCGCCTAGGGCAGGGTTTCTCAAACTTCATTGCACTTCCACCCCCTTCTGACAACAAAAATTACTACATGACCCCAGGAAGAGGGACGGAAGCCTGAGTCCCACTGCCCCATGCAGCAGGGTCAGAGCCGAAGCCTGAGCCCTGCCACCCTGGAGGGGCAGGGGCAGGGGCAGGGGCAGGGGCAAAACCAAAGCTTGAGGGCTTCAGCCCTGGGTGGGGGAGTAGTAGCTTGAGCTGAATCCTGACTCCTGCCACCCAAGGATGAAGCCCTTGGGCTTCAGCTTCAGCCTTGTGTGGTGAGGATCAGGCTTCAGCTTCAGCCCTGAGCTCCAGCAAGTCTAACACCAGCCCTGGGGACCCCATTCACAGGGTTGCATCTCACTTTGGGTTTCTCGACCCATAGTTTCAGAACCACTGGCCTAGGGGCTGCAGGGATATGCCAGCTGCTTCCGGGAGCCACGCAGAGCCTGCCTTAGCCCCGCTGCACTGCCAACTGGACTTTTAAAGGCCCAGTCAGCAGTGCTGACTGGCACCACTAGGGTCCCTTTTTGACCGGAAAACCAGATACCTGGCAACTCTCGTTGGTAGGATTGGGGACTTCTAAAAAAAAAATGAAAGCTGACATTCTTGCCGAATATCCTTCACAGATTCTTGAATGTATTTATCACCTTCTAGTCTGTCTGAAAGGTGGAGCAGCTATCACAGACCAGAGAGCAAACAAACAAAGTGGGGATCCCAAGCAAAACAAAGGCTCCCCCACGCGATGGCCGCCAGTGATTACTGTATGTGATCTGCTCATATTGACTAGCAGAAACTGCTGCACAACCCAGAGTGGGCGGTTATTGACTCTGCCTATGGCTGGTTTACACTGGATCTTTTCCAGCCAGGAAAAGCAGAAATGTAACATTTGAAAAATAAAAGCTTAGCACCTGAAGAATTGAGGGCACACACTTGTGGGGTCCCTTTTTGGCCTAATATACCTTAGTAAAGATCAAATCCGTTAAGAGCAGGATTACAAGACACTGTTAATGCTGATAGCCCATCTAAAGTAGGGTTCCCTGGGTTGCCAACAACAGATTGACAACCAATGTGAGGAACAGTGAATGTTTTTAGAAACTGCCCCTGTTGTAGCTAGAGCCTACGTGACTACTGGGCTGAGTGTACTGAGGTTTTGCTACATTTATAGGTGAAATTAAGATATCAAGCTGTTAGTCGGGCTGAAAAAAAAAGCATGCACAAAACAGTTATGCCAGCTTGACCGAAGTCAGGCTAACAGGGGTTTCTGGGTAGTCCCTGAGTGGAAAAATACCGAGGAGCATACTTACAAAGAGCTGGGAAAAGTAAGATAAGAAAGAGCTGCATCTTGTACCAGATGTGCTGCGTTAAGAACAGTTTGTTTAAAGAACAGATAAGGAGTCTCCCTGTTTTCATTCTCTGGTTCTGTTCTCTGTCTGTTCTTCACTCCCCTATTCCTAACTTCTGGTGCTCCTCCCCATGCTGATACGAGGTTTGTTAAGATGTCATTAATCACTTAATGTTGTAGAATGTAGGTACGCATGTATACAAAAGGTTTCTAGTTGTTAGGAGAAGGGGAGGGGAATTGCATAAATGAATAATCTATGACACGACGGAACTGTCTATATAAACTTATGCTAGTTGTAAAGAGTATGCTGGTTCTCTCTGGAGACGGGCTGCTCTCTATTGTTGTGAGCACCCCTCAATAAAGAGCTTTTGATCAGATCTTGCTGGTGTTGCCTGTCTCTGTGCGGTCAGACAACGAACCTCTCCGTCTGGGTTCGAGTCCCCAACAAAGCCATTTGCTAGAGAAAAAATATATAAGGTCTTAATCAAGCAGAGAGGAAACAAGATACAGTTGAAAGCAAACCTAATTACAACATCTGAACTAGAGCATTCAGGTGGTTTAGGAAGATTTAGTATAATCCAAACTGGTAACTTTGTAATCTGACTCTTTTCAGACTATGGAACAAATGGAGGAGAGTAGGCAAAAATATTAGCCAGTGTGTTCTCATGCCATCTAGCCGGGTGCCAGAAATGATCCATTATGGTTAGGGAACAATGAAAGTTGCAACTCTCCACACCAGCAACATGCCTTCTTACCCAGCATGGATTGACTCGCTTTTGAGGCAAGACAGATGGCATTTCTGCCATCACACTGCCTCAGTGCCTTGGGGTTTCTGCCAGTGAGGGGAGGATTTAATTCCCAGGAGCTCTACTGGGGGAGGCAGTGAATCAGGGAACTCTGGTTGCCCTGCGCAGAGCCTAGTGCTCCATTTTGTACCAAAGCAGCCTGCAGCCCTTATAGACTTTCTACTGACTATTAAACCCTGGAGTAAATCCATTATTTTAACCTCCAAAAGCTAGTTCTTCAGACCATTCCTTGTGCCTTTTTATCAAAGTTAATTCAGGAATAACAAGCTACTTCAGTTAGGAGGATGATAAACAGTCGGAAATGAAATACAATTTTGAAGCAAGAGGATTCAAATAAATCACATTAATCACTTTTCTCTTTTGTGCCCAAAAGGTTTGTGGGTGTGGTGTTTTTGTTCTCCGGTTTTTCCCATTTCATTATCTGCAATGGAAACCTGCAATTGACTAGGAGGGAAAAGGCTCATTATACAAGGGATAATACTACAGTGCATGTAAACTACTCAAATTCAAGTGGTGATAAGAGTCAGTTATCTCAGGACTGGAGCCATTAAGTTTGCAAAGAAAAGGGTGTTGGTCTCCCAGCAGGGAGGAGAAATTTCTTTCAAATGCAATTTCTCTACATAAGATGCACAAAACAAAGGGAGGAATCCATTTTGCTAACCTTATGTTTGATCTCACATAAGAGGGATGGATTAACCCCTTCTACATGATAATCGTTGTCCACCAAAATCTTGGTTTATGACAAATTCTCTGCAGAGCCCCACTACAATTAGTGTGAAACAAAGCTAACAAAATAATCTGGTCATGGATTCTAAGGTCAGGAAGGTCCATTGTGATCACCTACTCTGACCCCTTGTATGGCACAGCCCATAGAACATCCCCAAAATCATTCCTAGAGCAGATCTGACATCTGGCATTTTATAGGTTTTAGATGGATGGCCACATTAAATGATCCCTTAAACTATAGGCCCTCAAAGGCATGGCTATTCTTTTCACAGTATAAAAAAAGGCAGTCATGAGTCAGACACCCAAACACTCCCAAGATCATGAGATTTCCCTCACCCAAGATTCAGTTGTGCTTTTTGGTCTGTCTTGATTTAACTTCCTCTGGCCTCCCCCGGTGCATGGGTGAGAGACAATGTGGGAGCTGGATACACTCAAACTCATCTCCTAGGAGGTTTACCAATTTTCCATTAGATAAGGACAACTTTGAATCCCTGCTGAGATGGGCAACAGTTGAAGTAGTGAGCTACAACTGAAAGGCTTAGTGGCTCATTAGCAGCAATGAGAACTATTCCCTCATTAGTGCTAAACTTACACTGAGAAAGAGGCTTGCTTTCTAGAAAGGTAAATTTATTAGCTCACTTTTTAACCTTTAGGAATTTATGCCAGCAGATCTTCTACTCTCCGGACAGCCAACACAGACAAGAGCAGTGTGGGAGATTTTGTCTCAGACACACTAATTCTGCCACACCTAGTTTTTAAAAGGACAACTCCCATCAGCCTACTAAAAGCAACAATGCAACAGTAAAACAAATTAGCACATCATCCAAATACCATGCTGTGCAATACAAAATCAATCCAACAATTACTTCAAAGTCCTTGCATTAACTTTTATGCACAGCTGTATATTCTTCAGTGTTGCCAACTAATTATTTTGTTGAGACTCATGGCAATTATTGTTTTCCTTAAAGCCCCAACTCCTGGAGTCAAGTGGATAGGTGATGGTTTCCACCTTCATGCTTAAAAAAAACATTTCTAGCTCTTGTGGCTGTGCAGAAAGCTTCAAAATATGACCCCAGTGCACCCTAAAGGCTCCAAAAGCAGAAGGAAAATAAAAAGAACTCCAAATCTATTACTGTTACACAATCTCATGCTTTCAAAGGTGGTCTCATGATTTTTGGTGAGCCTGACTCATGATTTTTGAGCATTTGAGATTGGCAAAACTAATTCTTGCACCTCATATGAAGCAGAAACAGGGTTTGAACCTATAGCACAGATAACTTTCACACTAGATACTGGAGTGACTGATAGTGGGAAAAGCATATTACGTGGACACGGCCACATAGGGAAACACCGCACATGTTGTCAGTGGATTAGACACGTATCTGCTTGTGCCTTTTGCAGAATAGCTGTTGAGGCTGTTTTTCATAATTTCACACCAGTTTTCATTAGGCGGTATAATTAGGGACTTTTGTTCAGCCACAACAAGAAATTGAGACAAGTCAAATGATACTAGTCTCCACAATTGACTGTCTGAAAAGGCACTGGAAGTGCAGTAACCACACACACAAACTTTGGCACCTAAAAAAGCATCCTGATTTGCTGAGCTGCTCCTATTAACTGAATTTTATGGGATCTACAGTTCCTCAACTTATAATATCATGCTCTGTGTGGGGAGAAATACAGAAAGGAAGAAAATGGAGTAACTGTTAATTATGATAATCTGATGCCTAGCACTACAACAGGGAAATCAGTTTATTCATCAATTATTTACTGAGCAGTGCAAGAGCTTCTGCCAGGAACTTATTTTGTATTGCAGTCCAGGTTTGAATAGTCATGCTGTCATTCATTCAAACCTTCCATTTCAATTATCTTATTTTGAAACACTTATCCTCATGCATTTAGCCCTTACCTCTACATCTTTGTCTTCCCATTTCCATCAAATTGGCCCTTATCCCACAAGCTGACCCTGCCAGCGGTGAGGACAAACTTCCACGGGGGAATTGAACCTGCCTTCAAGAGTTCCGATGAGGAGTATATACCCAAGGGACTCTTTCACAATGTGAGAGATCAGCCTGCTTCTCTGGAGTCCTCAACAGGATCACTGGTGGTACTGTTGTGATGGGATCCCCTGGGTGGCACCTGGAACTGGGGTGCCATTGAGCCCTGACCTAACCCAGCCCCACCACGGACACTCTCTGTTGCACAGAAAACAGGAAGGCTCTGTGAAAGTAGAATTAATTATATTGTAAAAATAAGAATGGATTAAAGAAATGTTGTCTGCACCTTTAAGCAAAATTGTTGGAATGTTGCAATCCAGGTGTCAGGAACACAGACATTAGCATAGAACAATTGCACCGTTTAAGGGCAATTGGAAAAGTATTAGCCTTAGATCGATACTAATCAGTAAGGATGTTTAATATGTATGCTGTGTCTCAGGTGTTTTTTCCTTTCTGTTGCTTTCTTTGTCCCTTTTTCTAAACTCCTGCCCTTTCATCTGTATAAATAAGATAGTTTGTGTCTTGTATGGTGCTCACATTTATCTGGGTGTATTAGCAGAGCGCTGTGCTAATAAAACAGAGTGGTTTGACAAACTGTGAGTCCTGAGTCTAACTTTGACAGCTCCCAGCATACAGAAGGGGTGCACAACTGGCACTAGGATCCAGGAGGCAGCATTCAGCTGTAGAGTCAGCAGAGACACAGCCTCCTTCAACTGGGCAGCTCTGTGCTTGCAGAAATGGAGGCAGTGGCATGTAACCCTGTGAGGCCTCCCATGCCTCATCTGTTTGTGGGTGCAATCCCCCCCAAAACTGCACCCACAGTTGTTCCTGTCCCCTCCCCACATGGCTTCCCTTTGCTTTTCTGCAGGGAAGCACAGGACTTCTGGGTGAGTGGGGTGTTTTCTGCAGGTGTGCTGTCATGCAGACTCCCCCCAGAAGTAGCAGATGTAGCTATTCAGCACCCAGGTTCTCTCCCTACCTTGTCTGCTGCTCAAAAGCAGCATCCCTTTTCAGCAATCTTCATACCATCTACAAGGCCCAGCCCATAGCTATTAAACACCCCCAAACAGGGCAGGGACTCATTCTTACCCTGTCCTTCTCACCATAAAGGACCGGGTTGCTCAAAGGCTTTGTCCACACTAGGAAAAAGGCTTTTTAAATAAAAATAAATGAGTTTTAAAATGTTATAGAAGACTATGCTGCTGGTCAGGTGAAACCTAGCAGGGAACCTAGTTTTCACCTGAACTAGTTATGTTAAAATTACAAAAGGCCCCATCAACACTAGGGTTAAACATGGCAGCCAACGTACTTTCTATCCTATACATAGGCCAGGTCTACACTACGAGATTAAATCGATTTTAGATACGCAATTTCAGCTACGAGAATAGCATAGCTGAAATTGAATATCTAAAATCGATTTACTCACCCGTCTTCACCGCACGGGATCGATCCATGTGGCTCGCCGTGTTGAATCCGGAAGTCGTCGTCTAGCTGGAGTTCTGGAATCGATCTAAGCACGCTCTGGGATCGAGATATCGCGTCCAGACCAGACGCGATATTTCGATCCCCGAGCAATCGATTTTAACGCGCCGATAGGGCGTGTAGTCTAGACGTGCCCATAGATATACCCAAAGGAGGAAGAGAAATGGAGATCCTATTCCACAGACCTACAAGCTGGGGGAACCCTCCCATGAAGGTACAGCAACTAGACCCCTCCTTGAGAAGGATTCCTGCCAGAAGCAGGCATCCCCTACCCCAGCTGACCTAGCAGTGGGGATAGAATAATTCTCCAAGTCCCTTTACCCCATGAATCCCACTCTTCTGGTTCATACACAAAGATTCCCTCAGAAGCTTGGCAAGAAGGGCAACTGCCTGCTAGAAGGAATGAAAAGTTGTCTACTCCCCCAAAGAAACCTGGAGAAGATGCTCTATATGCCAGCATTACTCTTCTCCCACTGCTACATGCAACCTGACTCAAATTCACTGGTGCTCATGTGAAACCTCAGCATGCTTTAGCTAAGTAAGGTTGTTATCTCCATTCTGCACCTAAACTAACTTACAGGGCCCCATTTAAATCAATCTTTTTCCGAACAATACAAGTGTCAAGAGGCATTACTTATTTCACCAGAGAATGTTTCCTCTTGGGAAACTGACTTCCTGGCAATGGCAATGTCTTCTCGCTCCTGGGCACCTGCAGCAATTCCTCATCATGCAGTGCAAAATAATCTGGAAGTGGTTTGTATAATACTTAGCACTTCTAGTGCTCTACAAACAGTGTTTACTACACCCAAGAGCTAGGTATTATCCTCATTTTGCATCCTACCTTTGGCTAGAGATTTAAATTTCAGAACAGTATGTGGGCTCTGAAATCCAGCAAGGAGCAGTAACTACCTCAAGGAAGCTAAGTGAGTTTATAATAGAACCTCCCTTCCCACACAGTGTGATCTCAGATAAGTGCATTTGAGTATATGCCTGCTACAAATGAGAGTGCACAGCCATTTGTTCCATCAGAATGCTGCATCTGTAATTGCTTAGTTATGACACGTGTACATTCAGTTCTGTTTTTAGGCTAAAGTAACTTCTAAACAGAATTTGTCACTCAAACCAAATGTTATTAAATATGAATTTCTATCTACATATGGAGTCCATTAAGTCTTGGAGGAGATTTACAGCGAATTTAAAATTACTAGTGGTCAGTACACAGTAATACAGGAAATACAATTATTTTTTCCCCTAGTGTTTTCTTGGGATGACTAAATACTGTACTCGGTTGTACATAACCACCATTTTGTCCAAATCTGAGTCATAAGCAGCACCATATCGAGGTCTGCCACATTACTCTTCAGACAGCCCTCCACTCCTTTTTAAACATACTGCAGCTCTATAGGCTGCAACGCCTTCTTGTTTATCTCCTTAGCATTCTATTCCAAATATTTGTATTTCTTCTTTCCAATACGTTGGTTTTCCTGGAGGATCAAATCAAGGAGTACCTCCCTGTAGTTCAAAACTCAGCATGGATACACCCTGAAGACTTTTCAAGTACATGTCTGCTACGAGAACAAGTGCACACTCTTTTGTTATTGCACTGGCAGATTTAACTGGAACGAAGTTAAAACACTATGGCATCTCCTTATGTCAAGTACGGATAGGTGGAAAAAACTGTATATGGGCTAACAAACATTCATCTGCACACAGGCTCCATGCCTGGGGCTCTCTTCTAGGGTAGGGTTTGCACCAACACAGCACTTCATTCATCAAAGCCTGCATCTCAAGTTATCCTTTATCACCACAGAGTTTTCCCATAGTTACTACACAAACACATTTCAAAGTAATTATACAGCAAGCCAGTTCAAAAAATTTTGCGATTTTTAAAAAATATTTATTCAAAAAGGAATAGGTTTAATAAAACACTCCACATGGTTTCAGCATTGAAATATTAAGTTTCACATTTTACACATGTAAATATATTACAAATTCACTTTTCATCAAAGTTCAGCTAGCGTTGCAGCATTTTCCCATTATCCTGGTCTTTCAGGCCATTTAATCATCATCACCCACGGTAATCAAAAAATCAACTTTTTTGGTAATCCTGCAAAATTAATTTTAGAGTGTAAGTATTTCATTTGTATCAATACTGAAATGAAATAACAGTCCCAATCCCCCAAAGTTATTTAGGGTATGTTTGAACACCAAACGCTGTGAACAGGCTAGCTTATCAGAGCTGGCTTGAATCCAGCTAGCACAGGTAACAGTAGCAGTGAAGACAGCACAGGCGTCAGTATGGGCTCATCAGCTGAGTATATACCCAGCCCCTGTACTCAGCTCTTGAGCCCACACTGCTCCCTACACTAGCTGGATTCAGGCGAGCTTGGATAAACATGTACAGCTTTTGTTTGTAGCTATACCCTAACTACTCTTCAGGCCCTGTCTAGTCTTGGAGCAGGCTCATAGAAGAGCAGCTATAATAGTGCATGAAAAAAGTTGTCCAGAACATTTCTCTCATGTTTACATGAAACATGCAATCCAAAATTAAGCTATATGTATAGAAAGCCATTTTGTACTCCTAAAAAGTTTCCAAGCCATCTTTGTGCAAGGGTGTGTGACAAGAAACATTTTAGACACCACCTGTTTTTCCTTCCATTTGATATAGAAAGTTACAGGTTTAAAATAGAATTAAGCTTAGAAAAAAAAAAAGGAGGCAAGTGTCAGTGAGGTGGGTGGTGGTATTGTAATAAAGATAGTAACTTTTTCTAGTTTCTCAGTAACTGCAACATGTTGGTGTCATAAACAGATAGCTAAGGGTTAATGTCTCTTTCACCTGGAAAGGGTTAAACATCTGACTAGAGGACCAATCAGAAAACAAGATACTTTCAAATCTCAAGGGAGGGAGTTTTGGGTGTGGGTCCTTTGTTCTGTGTCGCTCTCTAGTCTGTGAAGGTGATCACACTATCTCCAGGCTCTCTAATCTTCTGTTTCCAAGTTGTAAGTACAGATAGAAAAACATAGGTTTTTACATTGTTTTCTGTATTTGCAAGTGTGTAGGTTGTTGGAAATGTTTAAATTGTATTTTTCTGAATAAGGCTGTTTATTCAATTTTTATAAGTTAACAGACCCTGTAATATTTTCATCTTGATTACAGAGACGATTTTAGTTCTTTTCTTCTTTTATAAATAAGGGCCGTTTTTTTGAAGAACCCCTGTTTTTTTTTTTGATTTTCCCTTTCTTAAAAGTTTTTTGTTTGAGGCTCAAAGGGCTACGAATCTCTGTGCCAGGATTACTGTCTCTCTCTGGGAAAGACTGGGAGGGTGAAAAAGAAGGAGAGGGGGAAGGTGAATTGTCCTCTCTGTTTTGTAATTCAAGGAGTTTAAGTACAGTAATCTTCCAGGGTAACCCAGGGAGGGGAAGCCTGGGAGGAGGTAAAAAGGCATCTGAGTCTTGGGCTCCCAAGGAAAGGTTTTGGGGAGACCAGAGTGTACCAGGCACTGGAATTCCTGGTTGGTGGCAGCGCTATCAGATCTAAGCTGGTAATTAAGCTTAGAGGTTTCATGCAGGTACCCAAATTTTGGACGCTAAGGTTCAGATTTGGGAAATATACCTTATGACATGGTGGCACAGCGCGTGGAGTGAAATGAAAACCCTTTCAATGTCTGTTTAGGGGTTTTACTAGACTTTCATTTTAGAGTCTGCCCCAGAGACTGGCAGGATAGCAGCACTACCCCATTCCTCTTTCCTGAGGTCCACCTACACTATAAATGTGACCTGCTAAAACATGGCTGTCTCCTAGCATCCTATAAATAAGCTGAGGCTTTTTGTTTAAAAATGGTTTGGTCCCATCCAAGCTACAAGTCACTGACAACCATGCTCACCAACTTATTTAATGCCAAACTACACAAGGAGTTTTAGACAAACATTTTCCCTACCAATGATCTGAAGAATTTACAATTCATTAGTTGCATCTGTAGTATAGAATAGGCCAAGATATTAGACAGCTTTCCTACCCTTTGTTAAAACTCAGAGAAAAAGCCACAAAAGAACTTAGATCTTGCCTACACTATCACTTAAGGTATGTCTACACTGCAGTAAAAACCCATGGCTGGCCTATGTCAGCTGACTAAGGCTTGTGGGACCCAGGCTGCAGGGCTATAAACTGCAGTGCAGATATTATTTTCCCTATGCAGGACAAATAATGGGAATGTGCTTAAATCTACCATATCCAGAACTTCAGAGGCTTGACTCAAAATGACTAAAAGGTGCATAATTTAAGAAAAATACATAGTTTGGAGACACAAGGACAAGGTCCACAGATTCTCAGCCAGGAAAAGAAAAAAACAAAACCAAGTGATGGAGGCCATATCATCCTTTATCGTCTTGGCTCAAAACATCACGTACTATAAAGCTTTCCTTTTGCAGCTCCACAGGACACTGCTGCCCAGAAGATTCTCAAAGCTGAGGATCTCTGAGCAGATACATTTTACACATGAAAATATGTAGAGGCCAGTAGTGGGATGAAGTTTGGCTATAAAATTAAAAATGTGCAGACCAGAGAAGTAAACATTTGATGTACATCAGAGTCCTAAAATGCTCAGAATTTCCAATGAATTCAATCAAATGTCTCAATTAAAATTTAAGTAATTCCCTTTATATAAGGATCTAAGAGAACATATCAAACAGGTGATAGTCACAGGATAAAGTGTATTAAATACTGTAATGGTTTTGGATATTGACAGAACTTGTGATACAGAAGTTTTTCTACACTTTAGAATCTACATAGAATGTAAGATATTTCTTTTAACAAGGTACACCTCTTGTAAAAAGAAAACTACAGGTCACCAAGGGGCTTAGGTTGTGTTATGGGCTCAGATTTGGCTAATTTAGAGAGCAATATTTCATTTGGTAAGGTAGAGGACTATATATAGGTCATATTTCCTTAAACACTGGGACAGTATCATATACTTACCATGCATCTTCAGTTTAAAATTAAAAATATAAAAATGCAAAGATTTAGAAGAAAAATTACCTTGATCTATTCCTTCTGTTCTCTTTCTTTTTAAATTTAAAAGTGGATTTTGTTGTTCTTTTAAGGCTTCTGCAGGATAGTTTGGCCTTGGCAATTGACTTCCTGGTGTTGGTCCTGGTCGATTACTAAAATACTTCTGTTTCAATGCCTTAAAGATAAGAAGGGGAGAAAGCTGGTCAAGTTAATAGAGTGCACAAAATTGATCTGAAGCTATATTCTTTCCTTTTCTTAAACTCCTTGCTTATAACTTCTAACATTTCTGGAGGTTCTAAGATTGCAGTTCTAAGACTGGAGTTGTACTCAAGAGTAGCGACAAAACCCAAGATTCCAGATTCTCTCAGTGACTTCCATACAGTTTGCTCAATTTACAAGTTGAGATAATTTGTCTAATCATCTGTATTACAGTAGATGCCTAGAGTCCCCAACCAAGATCCTGGCCTCATTGTGGCAGATGCTGTACATGTACACTAAGACAGTTACAGCTCTGAAGACCTTACAGTCTAAATACTGTAGACAAGACAGAAAAGGAAAGGGGCAGAGATTGACTTTTCCAAGGTAAACAGTGACACCTCTGGCAGAGCCAGGAATTGAAGCCAGATTTCTGGAATACCATCCTTATGTTGATTTACAAAGTAAATTGGCTTCTGCTGTACTCTGCCCTGATTGCTCTGGATTCTGCAATGCCAAAAGAAAGAAAGGCTTGTTACTGAGTACACAGAGGACCTGAACACACAGGAAGCAGATATGTAAAACTGACACTTATTTTATGTAAGTTAAATTATATCCTCCTCATCCCTTCACTTTAAAGCAGATTTCAGTTCCACAGCTTCTATAAACCACAGTTCAGGAAATAAATAAAGCAAACAAGCAGCTGGAACTGCCAGGAAATGCTTTTGCTTATTCTAATTATAGTGTTCAGTCTCTGCTAAGTCAAGTCACATCGGGAAGAACCCAGATTAAAGCAAAAAACTTGCAATTTTTTAAAGTGTGTATAAATAGGGCTCTGTCACGGAGGTCACGGATTCCATGACTTCCTGTGACCTTTGACTTCTGCAGTAGCCAGTGTGGCTGACTTCAAGGCCGCCACAAGCAGTTGGCCCTGGGACCAACTGCTCAGGCAGCTCTAGGGACAGCCCCACCAGTCGCTGCTCGAGCAGCTCTGCAGCCAGCCACTGCTCAAGTTGCCACAGTCCTGGGGCCAGCTACACCGGTCACTGCTCTGGCAGCCCCAGGACCACCTGAGCAGCAGTCCTGGGGATGCCGAGAGCAGCTGCAACTGTGTGGCTCCTGGCAAGAGTCAATCGGAGTATTTATGGTACATTTCTACCCGGATATATGACCCGATAGAACATGAATTAGAATACAACACAGTAAAGAAGTGCTCTGAGGTGGTGGCAGGGCTGCACACTCTGGCAGATCAAAACAAGTTCAATTTTAATGCTGTTTCACCTATAACACAGTAAGATTTTTTGGCTCCAGAGGACAGCGTTATATCGGGGTAGAGGTGTATAAGTCATAGACAAGTCACTGGCCGTGATTTTGTTTTTTGCCTGTGACCTGTCCATGACTGACTAAAAATACTCATGTTTAAATCGTAGCTTTAGTTATAAATGGTCCTTCTGCTACAGTATTTTAATTTATATTTTGCAGCTTGATCCTTGAATATCAGCCTATGAAAAAGGACTTCGTTAAGTAGGCTCTAGTATAGCATTCTATTTTACTAGAAATCAAATGCATACTAAAGCAAATATCTGATAAAGAGGCAGCTAATGCTACAAAAGTGTTGTTGAAAAGTCTACCTAAGGCAGTTAAACTCATCTCCTGTCCTAGCCCCAAAAATGTAATTTTCCTTGAGTGGTAAGGGAAATTGCAGTGATCAAGTGATGGGACACCTTTGTTCTTTGCAGCAGTGTTCCCTCTGGCACGCAACAGTGGGAGAGGGAGAAGAAATAGGTATAACACTACATTTTGGATTTATCATGTGAATTGTTATTCCACCCCCCTCCCAACATACTCAGAACAGGAGCTGACAAATAGCAAGAGCTTTCTTTTAAAAGTATGAGGAAATTTGTCTCACTTACCCAGAATTCTGGGTAGGGGGATGGGTCCATAAATTCACTAGTGATGGGTTCTTCAATTGGATATTTTAACTAGCTGGTCTGACCCTCTAGATAACTTCCCCCACTGAAAAGCCCCTCTGAAAAGTTGCTTCCAAAGCTACTACCATGAATAAAATACTCATTCACATATTAAAAATAGTAGAAAATCTGCCCAACTACTCAGAACTGTCCAGGCTGGAAAAACACAAACAGGGACAACCTTGAGGGTCATCAATTAATTTTAAGAGCATGGTTATCCATCCACTCTTCCCTAAAAAGGGATCAAGCGCACAATTGACCAATCATCTTCCAGAAGAAGTAGATAAAATACAGGGTTGGGATGAATTTATGAACCCATATGCCCTACCCAGAAAGAAAATTTGTCTCACTTATCTGGAAATTTTCATTCTCATTTCAGGGGATGGATCATAAATTCAGCAGTGCTGGTGTTTCTGTAGCAGTAGTCCTGCTCTCGCTATCAATCGTTGGGTGGGCTAAGAGTAGGCTACAGCTCACAGAACTTCTGTCAAAGTCTATCAGTCCTCTAGAATTTAGTAAACGTATGCAGGGAACCATCAGACCATGAAGCTGCATTATCTTATTGGCTTTAATCTTGAATGGGAGAGATTACGTCTTAGCTTAACATGCCTTGGAAAATCTTCCCCTCATTCCCTTCAAAATATATATACTTTGCTGTGGAGGATCTCAAAGCTTTCTGTTCCCTAACTCCGTATTAGAATGAACAAAGCTGGGAGACTTTGTTCTCTAAATATAGATGCTGATCCTGCTGTGTATTTCAACAGGCACCAGGAATAAATTCTTCTATTACTGTATATCAGGGGTTGGCAACCTTTCAGAAGTGGTGTGCCAAGTCTTCATTTATTCACTCTAAGGTTCTGCGTGCCAGTAATACATTTTAACGTTTTTAGAAGGTCTCTTTCTATAAGTCTTTACATATAACAATAGTTTATATATTAAAGTAAATAAGGTTTTTAAAAATGTGTAAGAAGCTTCATTTAAAATTAAATTAAAATGCAGAGCTCCCCGGACTGGTGGCCAGGACCTGGGCCGTGTGAGTGCCACTGAAAATCAGCTCGCCTGCTGCCTTCGGCACACGTGACATAGGGAGCCTACCCCTGCTGTATATCAAGATTTAGCTGAAAACTACCTGGACTTGAGTAGGATTGAGAACACATCATTGGAATTTACTAGTTTGTGGGTAGGGGGTTATGTCTGTTTATTTTTAAAGTGACCTCTCAATCAGGCTGCCAGCTTCATGGGTGGATCGTAATGTTGGAGGGGTCACAAATATCTCCATGATGTCTGAAAACCAGGCAAGTTTGGGTCAGTGTGGTGCAATCAGAATTACAACCTGTTGTCTCTGTTAGATGCTGCATGTTACAGGAAAAAGAGGGAATGCATATAGCAGAGTTGTTGGCTATACCTAGGAGGTCATTGATTCCCCTGGCCCAATGATCTCATTTCCTGGCGTAGGAGTTTTTGGCACTGGAGCTTCCATGTTAATTTCCCAAAGGTCTGGTCTATGGGTTTGAACACCTGTGGTGGAGGCACGATTAAGACACAACTTCCCCTGCTCCGAGCTTTTGGAGCTGAGCCTATCGCTGGCATTCAGCTGCCCTTTCATATGCCTGGTTCACAGCGACAATGTTTTCCTCAACCTGGCCGAAGAAAAATGGGGCACCTGGTTAAGCCTGCTACAAGCAGAAGCCACATCTGTTTACATATGCTATGCCAGTCATGCTGACTATGAATACAAGTATGTGTCTTGAGTTTAAGGTGGGGAGGAATGCCTGAAGGGCTAGGTGAATCACTTGCAATTCCAAAACAGTTTATGGTGTAGTGAGATTCCATCACTGACCCTGACTTTGTACCATGTGTTGAGATGCGTCAGCTCCATACCCTTCCAAGCTGGCATCCATCATTATTGCATCTCTGTGGTTCTGCCAAGCAGAATAGTCTATGAATCTTGTTGTAATTGCCATCTGAGGGTCCTTTTACTGTGGAGAGAAGTCTTCCAGTGAGCTGAAATTGTGAATGTGAGCACGGCAACTGAGTAGGCAGTACTGCAGGCACCAGAGATGAAATTTTGCCCATGACAGTAGGTATATGCATGAAATGAACATGCCTAGACATCTTCATAGTGTAGTGTTGACTGTGAAGGATCTTGTACGTTTTCTCCAAAATCTGTACTTGCCCATTTTTGGGGAGGACGGTCCTGTGAAGTGCAGTGTTCAGCCAAAATCCCAGGTGTTCTATTGTCTGGGTAGGGACAAGCGGGCTTTTCTCCATATTGATTATAAATTCATGTTTCTGCAGGTGTGCACTAGTCATTTGGGTGTACCTGAAACTTCTGTAGGAAGGAGGCTCTTTATCTTTATGCCATTGAGAAAATGATACAGATAGTGTTCAGAGATGCCCCCAGTATCTGTGACTACTCTGGGGGCAGTGGTAGTGCCAAAAATGGGCATTGTACGGCATGTCCAAACCTCAGGTACCATCTGTGTAAGGATGGAAACATGAAGATATGTTTCCATGAGGTTGACAAAGGTTAGGAAATCCCTGTTTGGCAGCTACCATGACAGACAGGAGCAGTGTCCATTTTGAACTTGTGGAAGTGGATCACCTTGTTGAGTCTTTAAATCCAGGACAGCCCTGTCCTCCATGATCGCCTCACAAATCGGGAACAGCATGGACTATAAGCCCCAATACTGATCCTGGTCTAGGATAGGCTCAATCACCCTGATATGGAGAAGGTTGTCGATTTGCCTGAGCATAGCCTTCCTCTTGGATGGGCTGGGTAGCCAGGGGAAGAGAGAGTCTTTTAGAAATCCATGGCATAATGTTTGGAAAAGATGTGTGTCAACCATTTGTCCATGGAGGTGGCAGCAAACCAGGTGGGAACAAAAACAAAACACTCAAACAACCAGGCACCCACCCCCACCCTCACAGAGGGAGAATGTCACTGATTGCTCTTAGAGACATTCCTGGAGAATGAGTCACCTCTGCATTTAATAGGACTGGTATTCTCCTATCTATTCTTAGATAATCTGTCATATCTCCTCCCATTATCTATATGAAGCTCCATAACCCCAAAAGGGATACCTAAAATGGTTTAAAATTTGTACTGTGCTTTAGATGTCCCTTTTGATATTGCCCCGCCGCCAAACACTTTGCCCCCAAGTACAGCTTTGCTACCAAAAACCTGTCTTGAGGAAATATCCACCTTCCACACCCACAGTCATAGAAGCCTTCTTAACACTATGCTAGAGTCCTCTATCTGGTGGAGGACGTGAAAGCATCAAGTGAGGTGTCAAAGTAGAGCAGATGTTAGAGAAATTCTTTAAGGATGATCCCAACTCCTTGGCCCTTTTCACCTTTTTTGGAATGTCAGAGAGCATGGACTCAGAAGAACGAAGTACTGCTCTGGCAAAAAACCTTGACCATTGTCAATTGTATTCTATGTGCTGCTGAAAATTCCTCATAGTCTCTTCAGAGAGCTGATGCCACCCTTCTGTCAGTGAATACTTTGGCGGGGGTGGGTGGGAAGGAAGACAGTCACATACTCTGTCTTCACTAGGTTTATCATCCCATCTTAAACAGCATGGCCAGGAAGGGATTGCAAGGATCAGTTTTAGAGCTCATTGGAAAGCATTTTAAGCAACTCCACACACTAAAAGAGTAGACACACTCAGGAAAAAAAAAGAAGCGGAGCAGGGAGGAGGAAATCAGGTTTTGACCAGCCTACAAAGGCCTTCACTTTTAGCTTGCTGCATCTTTCGAGGCAGAGAAAATTCAGTATACCGATACCATAGAGTACAAGTAGACCCATACCATCTCATTGTTTCCTTGTACTCCCTCATCTGTCTGTATCTATCGTCTCATCTTATACTTAGACTGTGCATTTGGGGGAGGAGCCATGTTTATGTTCTGCGTACAGTGCCCACCACAAGAGGGTCCTGGCCAGTGACTAGCGTTCCAAGGAGTGGTAATGTAAATACTGTTGTAAAGGTAGGATGTAATTAAAGTGTCAAAAAAGCCTAGGAGCCACAAATCTTTCATCTTCATAACTTCAACCTAGATCTGTAGGGGGAGATTTTCAAAAGACATAAGTGGCAGACAGACAAACTTCTAACTGCCATTTATGCCTTTGAAATTCTCTTCCACAGCATGAGAAGATTTTATAGTAGTTCTATGCTCAGAGCAAGATGGGGTTCTGGTCCATTCCAGGGGCTCCTATATGCTATAATAAAAATTTCATCTTATTTATTTGATCTCAAACCTCGTATCCAAGAGATATTGAACTGATGTTAACAAGAGGTGTTAGAATGTACACAACCTATGACATACAATACAAACATTCTACCATACCTGTGTAGCTGTGACCCTAGTACAAGGATTAAATGTGAAAAGACCTTGGAGAAGATCTAGCAAGTCATCACCAGCTGCACTGAAGATATGTTGAAGTGGCATTCCAGGGAAACTCTTAAATGTTACATAATCTGGAAGACTAGACATGCCCTATGAAAACAAAATGGGAATCAGATTTTAAAACAACAAATAAAGAAAAGCTTAGACCCCAGCTGAAGGAATTGCCACGGTGCAGCTTATGGATCAGAAGTAACAGTCAACTTTTAAAGTATGCTGTCAATCTGAAATTGAGTCAGTTTAATAAAAACTATTACATTAGTTTTAGGTAACCAATTTATCAATGTTGTGGTTTTACAATCACATTCCCCTTTCTAAAGAATGTTTTCCTACTATGCAGTGTAAAGACCTTCACAAAGCAGGAAAGTAAATGACTATAGAATAGAAACAACAAAAATGACTCTAAGAGGGTCAAATGCACTAACAAAATTGGGAAAAAAAATTCCCCTCTAGTTTCTTATTATTGTAATCCTAGGAGTGATTTGCAGTAAAAGAACACATAAGATTTTCAGACAAACGTAATTTAAATTGGCCTCTCTAACATGGAAGTCATTTGCATCAACAATGTGGGAGACTATGTTCTGCATAAGTAATACTCTGCAACTGCTTCTGCAGCAGGAAACTGAAGAACTTCTGAAAAAAGAATGGAGCCCAACAGATTAACACCTGTTCAAGTTGCAATAACGCACATTTTACTGTTGCTTTCATCCAGTTTGTAAGTCATCTCTCTTCTTCCTCCAATATCATACAAAGTTATATTGATAGACTTAAAATAGCTAAATGATATTAAATATTTCTAGCAACATTATACTGCAATAAGTTTTAACCAAGCACACCACAGCATGTTAAAGTGGCAGTAAACATGATGAATGAATTACATCTCTCTTGTATAGTCTATAGAAGCGAGGGAATTAAGGTTCTTAATTTTGAAGAGTTACAAGATTTGTGAATTAAATTTCAGAATATATCCTCTCTTTTGGCCAAGTATCCTACAAACAAGAATTTCTTCAAGGTTAAAGTTTTCATTTAGCACCAAGAATATGATAAAAATATTGCAAGATTCTTTAAACACTTTTTTTTGAATTATGGTGTGACAGAATACAACTGTTCTGAATCAAAAGGCATTTGCAAATGCCTACAAACTACATGGCTATATTAAACAAGATGAAACGAAAAAGCATTAAGTTATCACTCTTCTCTGTGTCCCATGATGAAAGTCTATCATAAGAGTGAAAATAGCACTTCAAGTTACCATGCTATTATATTAGCAGGTATCTGATCCAAGTAACAGTTTTGGAAATCCCGATTATCTGTCCTCTGCACTTTTTGTAAAATCAGCTAGCAGTCTTTTTGAAGTAATTTCCAAATATTTTGGTACAACTTTAAATTTAATTCAAACAGTTGACAGCAATACAAAAAAAAAAAAAAAAAAAGAGAACGTTGAGATAGGTTTGTTAACTAAAAGACTTACAGGCCACTGTTCTTCTGTTGGAGTCCCCAGCGTTTCAAATATTTTTGTCAGCTGATCAAGATCAGAGTCTCCTGGCAAAAAAGGAACCTGTAAGAAGGCAAATGCAACAGCCACTCTTATTTAAAGGTTTAATCAACATCTGAACTTGGACTCCCAGGGAACAACCTTGATCTTTCCCTTTGTGAAAAGTATTCTACTGTTATAGTAACATGGCTTTGGATACCAACTATCTGTAGATGGACACTGCTGGAATGCTTGGGGCTTCATCATAATATCTAAATAGGTTTCAAATGCTATTTATATTTAGGCATGACATCATTAATCTCATCACTAGATTTTCCATTATGAAGCTAAACAACCATTAGCTAAGTGAGATAATACAAAGGTATGCCTCTTTCTAACCTACTAGAAATTTTAAACATACCATGTAAAGTAACCTAAAGCTGTACAGTTGCATGTTTTAAATTTTTCCTTAACTCTGATCGTTCCAATGCCCACAACTAGTGAAGAAAGAGGAAGATTGATGTTGGAAACCATCTAGGTTTTGTATTTAGAACTTCAGAATGAACTCGGTGATGACAATACTAGAAATTAAATGATCTCCACCTAAGCAAAAATAATGGGGTACTGATTCACTGGGTTAGAAATTGCCTAACCAGAGCTTGTCAAGTTTAAACTACACTGGAAGGAGAAGGAGGAAATTGGCCTAATTCAGTCTGCCATGTACTTACAATACACGAAGGTAGAAGATAGAGTTCTGGGACAGAAGTTAAAGAATAAGGTGACTATTAATGTGTAAAGCATGAAGAATTAGATTAACAGTGAGGGTAACTGAAATCAAAACTGAAAAGCCAGTGTAACTAACATTCATAAAAAAATCAAGGCAAAGGGTACACCCAATGTTTTTGTGAAATTTAATTGATATTTTCCTCTCAATGTTATCTGTTTAAGAGACATTTTGGATAAAAGTCTCTTAAAATTGTTTAAAACTAGACTAAGTAATAGGAAGTGTGCTGTAGTGCAGTAGCCTGCATTGCAGGATTGGATTAGATTGTCCAAAAGGACCTTCCCCTTTCCATCATTAACTCTCTTAGATAACATCATTTCTCTCAAGCTTGTCCTACTTTAAAGAGAGTTTAGCTTTTTGAACAGAAGTGGAAAGAATTTTATTCTCCTCCTCTACCTTTTTCCCTAATGAACTCTATTTTAAAGGGGCCCACTGAAAGGAGTTAGTCACTAGCGCAAAAAAAAAGGATGCAAGAAAGAGCTATGATCCATACTCAATCTGAGAACCATCACATTAACGGTTAGACAGATGTTGACATTAAACTTTGTTCTACCAGTCCATGGTTAGTAGGGGAAGGACAAAACATGGAAAGTTAGTACAAACTTTTAACATTCTTAGACACTGTACTTCAGTGCATATGGAACAAGAGTCACTAGTGATATACAGCAATTCATGACTTTGCTAATAAAGTGATGTGAGATGAGATGTCAGATTTCTGTTGATTAATTAAAATAGATATTTATAACCTCATACTGTCAAAGGTTAAAACACAAAAGATAGAAGTACATAAGAAACTATGTACAAGAGTTATATTATATTATAGATAAACACAAATATTTGTGTTTGAGGCTTACCCTAAGAAGCAGTTCTGCTAAGATACAGCCAACAGCCCACATATCTACACCTACACCATACATTCTAGCACCAAACAGTAGCTCAGGTGCTCGATACCATCTGAAAAGCAAGCAGGAACACTTTCAGGCAAGGATAAATTTGTATAACACAGCATGCAATTAAAGTATTTAACCGAGCAGAAGTGTTACAGAATGTTTATTGCTCACTCCCTGGATAGTTATCAGTTTAATGTCTGAAAAGATCTACATCTTGGAGAGAGCTTTTTTCCCTTTAAGGATGTGGTTCAACATCCTGATGTTGCACACACCTCCCCAAAACAAAGCGCAATTGCAGAGCATATTTGCACTTAGCAAACGACTGGACTGCAAACTTGAAAGACAGAAGATATAACTGGCAGTCTGAATAAATGAAAAACAATCACGGTTATTTGTCAGGAAACCAAACAAGTAGGCATCAAAATTCCTGCCAATATCCAGACACCTCAAAAGTGACAGTGACAGCCACTGATGATTAAGAGCTGAGATTCTTGTGTAGAATGAATTCCAGCAGTTACTATTAATGCAAAGTAGCTAGTATCACTGCTTAAAACAATTCAGTTTACCTTACACATGAAGATAACACCTTAGGCCTGGTCTACACTACGCGTTTAAACCGAATTTAGCAGCATTAAACCAATTTAACCTGCACCCGTCCACACAACGAGGCCCTTTATATCAATATAAAGGGCTCTTTAAACTGGTTTCTGTATTCCTCCCCGACGAGAGAAGTAGCGCTGAAATCGGTATTGCCATGTCGGACTAGGGTTAGTGTGGCCGCAAATTGACGGTATTGCCTGCCGGGCAGATCCCACAGTGCACATTGTGACCGCTCTGGAAAGCGATCTGAACTCAGATGCACTGGCCAGGTAGACAGGAAAGCCCGTGAACTTTTGAATTTTCATCCTGTTTGTCCAGCGTGGAGCTCTGATCAGCATGTGGTGGCAATGCAGTCCCAATCCAAAAAGAGCTCCGCATGACCGTACGGGGATACTATCGATCACTTGGGGAGACAAATCTGTTCTATCAGCGCCATTACGAAGACATAGCAAGCATTTGAAAAAATCTCCAGGCTGATGATAGGCACATCACAGTGCTGTGTGTATAAGTGTAACGGAACCAACAAATCAAATGGATGCTCAGGGGGCGGGGGGGGGGGTACTGAGGACTCCAGCTATCCACAGTCCCACAGTCTCTGAAAGCATTTGCATTTTTGGCTGAGCTCCAATGCCTGTAGGGCAACACATTGTATGGGGTGGTTCAGGGTATGTCGTCAATTTACTCTCCTCCCCCTCCCCGTGAAAGAAAGGGAAAAAATCGTTTCTTGACTTTTTTCAATGTCACGGTATGTCTGCTGATGCTGCTGGTAGACGCGGTGCTGCGGAAGTGAACGCAACATCCTCTCCCCTCCCCTCCCGGTGCAGGTACGTTAGAATGATGATAGCCGTCTTATCATCCCGTGAGTTCTCCTGGCCGGCCTCAGGTGAGGTTGACTGGGGGCGCCTGGTAATAACAGAATGACCTCTGGTCATCCCCGGCAGATGGTACAGAATGGCTGGTAACCGTCTTGATCATAGCAACTGGGGACTGAGCTTCACAGCCCCCTCCCCCTTTCATGTCTAAAGAAAGATTCTGTACTCGCTGGACTATCATAGCAGCTGGAGGCTGCCTCCCTCATTTTCTCTCATAAAGTCGTGTTTCTTATTCCTGCATCTTCATTACTTATCACACAAATGGGGACACTGCAACAGTTGAGCCCAGAAGAGTTGGGGGAGGAGGAGAACAGGTGGGTTGTTGCAGGGGCACCCCATATGCAATTGAGCTTCATTTCTGTGGGATCTGACTGGGGTGGCTGTGCCTCTGGTCACTGGTTCTCTAGTACACTGCCCATATTCTAGGCAGAACTGACTATTCTTTAGATAAACAAGGAGAAATGACCCGGGGAGTCATTCCCATTTTTGTCTTGCGCCCCGGCCGCTTCAGCGAAGGCCAGCAGGAGCACTCATGACAGCAGAACGGTACGAACAACTGATAACCGTCATCTCCGCCAAATTTACAATGGCATGGCAGACAGTACAATCGGATGGTAACGTCTCTGCTACCTGCAAAGGCAATGAAAGCTGTGTGTAGGTGCTAGTCCGCCTCTGTCAGCAGCATCCTACGTGCATAGGCAAACGGGCTCCCTGGTTGCCATGCTATGGCGTCTGCCAGGGCAATCCAGGAAAAAGGTCTGTCATAAACAGATAAGAAAAGTTAATAGCACAGAATACTTTTTCTCTGACTATAAAGGGTTAACAAGTTCAGTAAGCCTGGCTGTCCACCTGACCGGAGGAACCAATCAGGGGACAGGATATTTCAAATATGAGAGAGGAAGTTTCTGTGTGTCTGTTGTTTTTGGTGTTGTTCATCTGGGGCTTAGAGGGACCAGACATGCACCAGGTTCTCTCCAATCTCTTCTGATACTATTCTGAACTTATAAGAGCCTGTAAGTACTAGATAGATAAAGCGAGTTAGGCTTATGTTTTGTTTTCTTATTGCAAATGTGCATTTGGCTGAAGGACTTCAAAATTGTATTTTGCTGATAAGGATTTTTTGTATACTTGGCTGGGAGGGTATTCCCAGTGTCTATACTGAAAGACCTGTACCGTATTCCTTTTAAATTTACAAGATAATTTTTTCTTTCTTAATTAAAGTTTTGTTTAAGAACCTGATGTTTTTTATTCTGTGTAGATCCAGCGGACGGGGTCTGGGATTCGCCCAGGGAATTGGTGGGAGGAAAGGAGGAGGGGAGAGAAAGGCTAATTCTCTCTGTGTCAGGATTACTGTCTCTCTCAGGAGAGTCGGGCGGGGGAAAGGAAGGAAGGGGAGGAATTTTCCTCTCTGTTTAAAGATTCAAGGAGTTTGATCACAGTGATCTTCCAGGGTAACCAGGGAGGGAAAGCCTGTGAGAGGCAACGGTGGGGAAAGGGTACTTTCCGTGTGTTAAGTCAGAAGGTCTGGGTCTTGGGGTCCTGGCAAGGTTCTGGGGGGACCAGAGTGTATCAGGCACTGGAATTCCTGGTTGGTGCAGCGCTACAGGTTCTAAGCTGGTAATTGAGCTTAGAGAAGTTCATGCTGGTACCCCATCTTTTGAAGCTAGCAGAGGGGATAGCAGGCGCGAAATGATTGTCTGCCGTTGCTTTCACGGAGGAAGGAATGAGTGACGACATTTACCCAGAATCACCCGTGACACTGTTTTTACACCAACATGCATTGGGATCTCAACCCAGAATTCCAATGGGCGAGGGAGACTGCAGGCACTATGGGATAGCTACGGGATAGCTACCCACAGTGCAACCCTCCAGAAATCGACACTAGCCTCGATACACGGACGCACACCGCTGAATTATTGTGCTTTGTGTGGCCGCGTGCACTCGACTTTATACAATCTGTTTTACAAAACCGGTTTATGTAAAATCAGAATAATCCTGTAGTGTAGACGTACCCTTAATTAGATTCCACTTGCAGTGTTGAATACACTAGTGTTCGAGAACAGCTTAGTAGATGGAAGAAGTGAGATGGTTCCAAATGTTGGCAATTATGCCATTAATCAAACATCTAACACAAATCTAGCTTCATTTCTTCCATCAGAAAAAGACATTTAAGATAAATCCCAACTATATATATTAGTGTAGACAAATGAAAAAAATATTCTGGCAGTTCAGTTATGCCTTGCACCCCCACTCTGTTTTTAGAAGTGTGTATTAAATGTTACAAAAAACCCAATAGATCTATCTGATGTAATTTAAGACCATTTAGTTACCCTAACAGACACATGAGTGAGTGGTTAGGAATACTACATTCAAGGCAAATAATTTGGTTAATATACAAGAGATAAAGAGCTACTAAGCCTTGTTGTTTCAGAAGTTAATTACAACCAGACTTACAAAACTAGTGTACATATTTCCATGTGTTTCTGGAAAAAAGGCAACACCTAGAGCTACAGAAGATCTCGTACAGGCATGTACTCCATAATCCTTTTTACATAGACTGTGGGGGAGGCAATATCTTTCATTGGACCAAATTCTGCTGGAAAGACAAGTTTTCAAGCTTACACATGGGACCTGAACAACAACAAGGAGTCTTTAAGGTGCCACCGAACTAACAGACTTATTTGGGCATAAGCTTTCGTGGGTAAAAAACCCACTTCTTCAGATACATCTGCATGTGACCCAAAGAAGAGCTCAGTGTAAACTCAAAAGCTTGTTTCTCTCAAGAGAATTTGGTCCGATAAAGATATTACCTCTCTCATTTTGTCTCTCTAATATCCTGGGACCAACACAGGTTCAACAATCCTTTTTACTGGAAGTTCTGAAAAGCAATTAGATAACCTTGCAAAGCACCGAGATCAGCTTTTATAGCAGTTATTCAGGTTCCCATTGCCACATTCATATAAAGTTAACTCTTGGGCTTGTGCAAAGAGCTGATTTTACAAGATACCCATCTATCCAACAGCCAAGCAGAGTGCTTTATTTCTTACCTTGTTACTACCTGGTGTGTATAGACTCTATTTGGACTTCCAAAAGATTTTGCCAAGCCAAAGTCAGCCAATTTTAGAACCCCATTTTCATCTAGTAACAGATTGTTTGGTTTGAGATCCTGTCAAGAAAAGGGCAAAGACTATAAAATTGACAGTATCAATAAAAGCATGACTAATAACAAGCTCCCCTGGCACTCTTGTATTAAAGTTATTCTAGGAAACAAGCTTCTATCTTTATAGAAAGCCCCTTTTGCAAAAATAAATTCTGCATTACACCTGTGTGTGTCTTTGGCTGTCGTACTTCTGCTACCTGACCTGCAGATTTTCCACATACCTTTAAAAAGTTGATTTAAGGGTGACCATATCTTTGCTGCCAAAGAGCCGCAGTTTACTTTCGTGACATCACTCTGACAGTTGCATCTCTAAAACTTTTGTTGTATTTGCTCTCTGTAGTAGTGCAGTACACTAGTTTTATTTAACTTGATTTTTAAATATATTAACTAGAAAGTGATAAGCAATTTAGTAGGCTTTCACTGCACATTTGAAACCAGCCCTTTTTATTAAACTCCATTTAGCCATTTATTTCACCACACTACGTTGGTACTTCCCAGTTCAGAACAGCCAAGATAAGAGTTGCAATCAAAAGATTTAAAGTACCATTACATATATTAATGTTACTCCACAGTACTCTATCACAATTTTGAAATGGAAGGTTTCGTAAGTAAACAGGAATACTTTCCTAACTGTACAGTGGATTGGTATTGTTAGGTTGCTCAGCTATTGGGCTGCAGGCATTGGAATTGTGTCTCCATAATAAAAACCACTAAAAAAAAATAAAAGTATTCCCCTCAGCACTCCCCAATCTTTTAAAAAAAAAGATATGTTACATGGACTTTACAGAGTAAGATTATTTTTGGACCTACGAAGCTCTACCAAAGTGTCACCTTTTTGTTACAGGGTGGAAAGTTTCCTTTAGCAATTCTTTTACTGAAAGGGACTTTGTTCCTTTTAGAGCAGGGGTAGGCACCCTATAGCACACATGCCCAAGGCAGCACGCGAGCTGATTTTCGGTGGCACTCACACTGCCCGGGTCCTGGCCACCGGTCCAGAGGGCTCCACATTTTAATTTAATTTTAAATGAAGCTTCCTAAACATTTTAAAAACCTTATTCACTTTATATACAACAATAGTTTTGTTATATATTAAAGACTTGTAGAAAGAGACCTTCTAAAAACATTAAAATTTATTACTGGCACACGAAACCTTAAATTAGAGTGAATAAATGAAGACTCAGCATACCACTTCTGAAAGGTTGCCGAACCCCATTTCAGAGTATTCTTACTTACCCTGTGCAGAATCCAGTGCCGATGTAAATATTCCAGTCCTTGAAGTGTCATCAACATATATGCTTTGATGTGAGATTGTGTCAGCACAAGACTACTATCCTTGATTATAACCTGGAAAAAAGCATGTTAATGAAACTTTTTACCCAAAATCTAACTATGTTTAATGATCTTATTACAATTCTCTTTGCTTAATATTACTGTTTTCCTTTAAGCAACGTTGAATGTTACATGGTGCAATTGCTAATAAGATTCTATGCCACTGGTTTGTGTAAAGAGTGGTGGAAATTCTTAAGTTTCTTCAGAAAAAATTATAGCTATTTACACAAGAGAATAGAAATTGAAATGGAGACCACAGCTATTCCAGATACCATATTTGTGTTAAGTGTATATTGATTCCATGTTTTCTCTAGCTGCATGACCACATAAGCTTGACCTGAAATCTCAACTTCTTCCAGCTAATTATTTCAAGGGCTAAAGTGCCTCTCTTAGGCAAGAGGAATATGCTTAACCATAACTCTACCACCTCAACAAAATATACCACATATGCTATTGTGACAAGTCCTTCACAGAAATCCTCATTTATACTTCTGTGTTCTCTGTCTGAATTATTTTACCTTCCTTCAATATAGCTCCAAAACTCTAGCCTTGGAAGAACACAACAGCCCTCTGAATACACATGGAGGTATGACCTATTCACTACCATTTTAGCAAATCCACTTGTTTCACAATCCAAGTAAAAACGGCCTCCTCTTTTTTTGTATAGATCTTTCATGAATTTGCGCCATCCTATTTTTTAAACAAACATTCTCTCTAACCCTAAACACTGCTCCCTCCACTGGTTTTCTACTAATAATGCTCTGCACTCCTACAAATAGCTTCCATTTCCCAACACGCTTAAAAATTCAAGCTGAAATTTGTAAAATATCTAAAATAGTTATTAGACTGCATTAAGTTTTCTATATGTTGTACAATGCTAATCACTACAGATCCTGATCCCAGCTGGGTCTTCTGGATGCTACCAAAATACAAATAAATGCTTTGTTTTGCCTTGTCCTAGTTTGTCATGGCATCCTAGGTCATAAAAATAGATTTTACTTAGTTTTGAATTATATGGATAAGTAAAGTTAACATTAGGAAAATACATAGATCAACACTAATAGTTGATATTTTACAAGTCTCAACTTGAATTTCTTATGAGTATTTGCAGCACATCATCATCAAGGAGAGGGTAAATATTGCTATCAGCAAAAAAACCTCTCATTTTGTTTAGTAATCTATTGACTTTGTTTTGATCTTGTATTCCTCTAGTTTATGACAGGCATTACAGATATTAGCAAAACAGACAACTATTCTTTTAATGTTTGTATATGCTTTTCTGATTGCTCACTACATTGTATAGTAACAGATTACTGCCATTAAATTAAACTTTTTCCCTATAAAGCATGGACAGTCATTGCATATGCACAACCATAATTGACTTAACATGCACTCTTGCTTACTACAACCTTTATTTCAAAGACATAAAAACATGTGATATCAAATCCCCTATAAAGATTTACTTATTTAGACTACAATAGAGATCAAACACCAGCAAAACAGAAATCAGTGGATAATATGTTATCTATATTTCTTGGAATGCACCCAATTCACAAGTTAACAGAACTGATTCAAACAGGATTGCATGCCTATTACTACTAATTACAAAATATAGTAAATGTTTGTACATTGTCTAGCACAATGAGGTCCTGGTCTATGACTTGGGTCTCAAAATGTTAATTCTACACATGTTTAATAAACTATTTCTTGACAAAAGTCTACTGACACTCTAGAGCAGTATTAAAAAGTAAAGCATTGTATCCTAATTAAGAATGCATGCATGTTAATATACTACAAAAGAGACTTCAAAAAGATACTACATGAACTGGCAAAGTTGTATATGTCTAATCCGTGTTATAGTCTCATCTCTTACAAATACAAATCACTAATCTTTCTTGACAAGTATTTTCAAAATGTATTTACTCAGAGATACCAACTGGATAACAATATGAAAAAATAATACATTATCATAGTTTCCAGTATTTCAACAGTTTTGTGCACAATATTGAAAGTTAAAACATTCCAAGTATTGAATCAAAGGAAGGCAACAGCTAAAGCAGTCTTACCTCTAGATCCGTTTCCATAAAATCAAAGACCAGACTAATATTGGATTTGTGTCCAAATGCATCAAGAAGCTGGAAAACCAAAATATACCACAACATGGAAAATATATTTGACTGCAGAGTACTTTTAATATTATCATTTTAATGCTGTGTCACTACAGTATGTGTTGTGATAGTTTTCAGGAAGGGGGAGCAGAGTTGTATATACTGGGAAGAGAACATACTGTGATTAGAGGGCAGTTATGGGGAAATCTGACATTCAGCCTGGCTCTGCCTCAGACATATACTCATTTTAGCATCTTTACTAGGATGACCCAAACTGTTTTGAGAACACACAAGCGTCAGGCCCTGTCCCAAACTCTAGGGTACAGATGTGGCGACCCACATGAAAGACCCCCTAAGCTTATATTTTACCAGTTTAGGTTAAAAATTTCCACAAGGCACAAATTCCTTTCCTTGTCCTTGGACAGTACTGCTACCACCACCAAGTCATTTACATAAAATGTCAGGGCAGGGTCACTTCGAATCTCTATCCCCTCAAGCCCTTTCACTCCCTTTCCTGGGGAGGCTTGAGAATAATATACCAACCAATGGTCTTCAATGTAAGTACAGACCAGACCCTTTGATTTCAGTGTCCTAAAAATAATCAGGTTCTTAAAAGAAGAAAATTTATAAAGAAAAGGTAAATGAATCACACCTTCAAAATCAGGATGGAAGGCAACTTAACAGGGTTAAATAAAAATTTAAAAACACAGAGGATTCCCCTGTGGCTCAGCTTCACAGTTACAAAACAGTAAACAAACTACCTCTTAGCATAGGGAAAATTCACAAACCAAACCAAAACATAACCTAACACATTTCCTTGCCTATAATTACAAAAATTGAAAAATTGTAAGTAAGATGGATCATTTCAGGTATGTTTTCAGGAGATGTTGTACCTGCCTGGTGTCTCTCTCCATCCGGAGAGGGAACAAACAAAGAGAGCCACAAACAAATCTCCAGATTTGAAAGTATCTTCTTTCCTCATTGGTTCTTCTGTTCAGGTGCCAACTAGATTTGAGCTTCTTAACCCCTTACAGGTAAAGCGATTTAGTACAGCTGCCAAGGAGGGATTTTATGCTATCCTTTTTACATTTATGACACAAGCTAAAGTCTTTTTTGAATGTTTTCAGTCAACTTGACTGCTTTTTAATTCATGTGTTTCAACATCTCCTGATTTCAGCTACAGGTATGGAAATTCTGTAAGAATGGGCTTGAGATCAGGCAAGAACAGTATACTTCCAGGGAAAATATTTAAATAAAGCATCTGAACTTTTGTACATCTATATGAACCAACCGTTCAGAGATTCAACCATCACTAGTATTTACCTTTACAAACATTTATCTGAAGCTGAAAGTCAAACAACAAAAAAAAATGCATGCTCTGAACTACAAGTATTACTGTTGCCCATTGGATTTTAAATAGCATTAGTGAAACTGAACAGACCTTGTTGGTTTCACCTTGCAGTTGCTTAGGAAAGCTGAGCAGCAACAGAGAGGCAAGAGAACAACACGCAAAAAAATCAATGCAGTGCGGCATTTCCCTGATTCACAAGTAATTTTATTTTTAAATTTGAATTTCAGGATTTGACTCTCCCCACCTAAACAGCAAAAGTTTCCAACTAACACTTGGCAAAAATGCAAGCGGATTTTGAGATCTGCCTTTTTATTAAAGTTAATGTTTTATCACAGTTTGCCAACTTGCAAGATGCCCTATATAAGAATTAAGATAAAAGTCTCCATAATCACAGCAGTAAGTCTTTGTGGCAGAATATATCTACAGTATTCAGGGACTGACTTACAGCATATGCCACAAGTAGTATTCATTTTATACTTACACCAATGATATTTGGATGGCTTAGCTCCTGTAACAATTTTATCTCCCGCAGGGCTGTTCTGTTGATTCCTAGATTGAAAGAAAGATCACATCAAAGGCAGGAGCAGCATATAAAAACTTCAATTTAGCTACCAATAAGAATTTCTAATTCAGCTTCTTTTGTATGTTGGTCATTTATGATTGTTTGAGAAATTCTGAACTAGACTACAAAGTGAGAAAAAAATGTATTCAGTTTGCAGAATGGCAACTAAGTACATCACTGTAATTCAAAGTTGGGTACACATCATTGTCATAGCGGCCAACAGTAAATACTTCACAACTAACAAGTAAGTGGAAATTCACACTTTAGGATGTGATTGTTTCTATAGCAGTGTATGCTCCCTTTTGGCAAAATAGAGAAGTTGTGGCATAGATCTAGAAGAGGATATCAAATCTTGACCTGTCAAACAATTTTAAGGCTTTTTAAAAAATGGTTACTTACCCAGCAGTAAGTGTGGATCCCACTGTGGTTGTACATGTGCATCATCCACGAGAGAGGAGATTCTTTCGAATAGCTATGTCCATCGGGGCAGCATATGCACTCTGCCTCCTCATGCTCCCATGTGAGAGAGGGATGAAGAGTGGTATGTGCGATCCACACCAACAAGAACTAGAGTTACTGTAGTGTATGTAATATTTCTTCCTTCAAGTACGTTAGCGTAGATCCCACTGTAGGTGATGGTCAAGTAGTATTGTCTTCAGGATGGTGGGAATAAGTTGCAGCTATATCAGTAAAACAGTGATTGAAATACTGCTCTCCCAAGCTTGGCAGCTGGCCTGGTGGCTAATTCCAAGGCATAGTGTTTGACAAAGGTCAGTGGGTTACTCAACATTAGAAATCCGTAAGGCAGCAGTTTTGGAACATTCCTAAAGCAAGTGGAGGATATTGCTTGTGCTCTGGTGGAGCAAGTCATGATGTTTAATGGGAGAGATACATCAGCCAGCAAGTAACACAGCAAGACATATTGTGTTATCCATCTCAATATTCTTTGTGAAGAGACAGATTGACCTGTAGAGTGCCCACCTATGGCTAGAAAGATGAAATGCATGGTTTGGTGATGTCAGTATAATAAAGTCAAGTCCTGGATGGGCACACACTCCCAGTGCTGAGGGTGGCTTTGAGAAAAAAAACAAAGGAACTTTGATTAGATAAAATTCTGAGACACTTTTAGGGATGAACTTCAAGCGAAGTTGCAACATCACTTTGTGCTTATGAATGCGGTATGGGGAGGTTCGGACATAAGTGCCTGAAGCTCACTCAGTCTCCTGACTGAAGCAATAGTCACTAGGAAGACCATCTTCAGAGACAGGTGGTGTAAGCTGCATTCTGTGAGAGGTTGGAAAGAGGCCTCCATGAGACTCAGACAGACTAAACGGAGATCTCAGGCAGGATTCTGTTCTCTGAACAGTGGGTAAGTGTGCAGCAACCCTTTACAAAATTTAGATATTGTGGGGGTGAGAAAAGACCAAACATCACTGAATAGGTAGACCCCAAGAGATTAAAAAAAGGCCAGTCTGTTTTAAATGCAACAAGTAGTAGAGAATGTTCAGTACTGAGACCTGGACCAATGCTCACATTGAGAACTTCTTCCAATCAGATGAATATATTGTGATAGATGTTTTCCTGGTATGTATCAGGATTTCCTGGACCTGTAGGTATCTGTAGTACTTAGCTAGCCAATAGCCATAGAACAGATGTAGGGGCTTCAGGTCTGGATGGAGTATCTTGTAATGGTGTTGTAAGAGGAGGTCTGGGCAGTCAGGGAGCTGGATGGACATTTGTAGCAGGTCTGTTAGCCAAGATTGCCTCAGTCAGCATGGAGCTATGAGAATAATCATGGCTTTGTCCGTTTTGATTTTGGAAGTCATCCTGAGGGTCAAGGAAATTGGTGGAAAGTCATTAAATAGGCCTTGGGACCACTGCAGAAAGGCAGCATCTGGTAGCAACCCCAATCTCATGCCTGCTCTGGATAAAAGTTCTAGCATGCGGCACGGTGGTAATTGTCTGCCTGCTTAGGAAGCCTGCCAGGTTGATGCTGACACCTGGGAGATGAAGAGCTATTGATGTTCTCCAGTATTGGTGGCACCATGTCCAGCACTTGATGGCTTCCAAGCAGAGAGGAAATGAGCATATATTGATCTTTGTTTATGTAGCATACTGCAGAGCTGTCCTACAGGAAATGTACTGTTGGATTACAGACTAACCTGATGGCTTGATGTGGAGCCCCATGTCTTCCGAGGACAAAATCTCTTGAATTTGTAGATCGTCCAGGTGGGCTTCCCAATCGGTACTTGAAATATGCATGATTAAAGTCTTTGTCAGGGAGAAGGCAGAAGATGGTACCACTCCATGAATGTTTCTGGGTTCCTTTCACCAACTCAGTTCTACAACAGGAGGTGGCACCACAAATTTCTGATAATCTAGTGTGGGAGGACAGACCCCAGTAAGACCAATATGGCCAAGGTGGAACATTACATGGGTACTGGCCTTGTTAGCTGACCCGGTGTCACTCCCACGCTCTTTGGCGCAGCACTCAGTGCTCTGAATGGGGGCTTCCTTATGACCTCTTTAGGATCATTCTCCATTGGCAGGGGCAAAGGATCTCTGCTCAATGCTGACAAGAATATATAGGCAATTGCAAGGTGTGTAGATTCCCTTCAAGGGGCACTGGCAAGGCACCAGTCCTGGTCCAGTCCACCTCATCAGTACCAGGAACATTTGCAGATGGTGTATGGGTGCCTCTACAGAAAGTGTTAGGTCCTTGCTCAGCCCCATCACAGGTAACAGTAACAGGATTAGTATCAGGTCTCTTGCTCTGGCCAACTGCTAAGTGACTGTGTTCTTGGAGGACTGACATTACATGTGCTCTAACTGGGACTTCTCTTTGGTCTCAGGGCTACGCTTATGCTCGGTACAACTATACAAGTTGGAGTCCTGTTTATGAGCAGGCATAGGTGTTATTTTATTGTCTGAGGTGTCAAGGTAGCTAGCACAGGAACCAAAGTCACTGGTTCTAGCATTGTCAGTGCTAATGCCTCACACACTGGGGACTTTACCAATGTTAAGGTGGTCAGTATCATCAGTACCAACACGGCTTTCTTCGTGTTCTTTCCGTCCCCTGACCACAGAATGTGGAGTGCTCAAGGGAGTGCTGGCCAATGCTGCTTTAATCTAGCCCCACTCTGGCTGTAACCATCACCTCTTGGTCTGAAGTAACCAGTACGGACTGCTCAGAGAGATGAACCTTGAGCTAAGCATCCCTGTACTGGATCATGGCACAGAAAGACTTGCACACAGAGCACCCATGTGGGATGTGGCTCCCCCTTAAATGGAAGAGGCATCATGTGTGTCTGTCGCAGGATGGCCAGAGATGAAATCCTGAGGATTTGGATTCCATCATGAAAGTGTGGGGTCACTTGATTTCATCTCTCTTTTTTGGAAACATCATTTGCATGAAAGCGTGAAGATAATTTCTTGCCCAAAAAAGTTTTTAAAACCTATTTAAGGTCTCTGAAGAGAGTAGTGGGTTGGACACTCGCTGGGTTCCATCTTGCTGCACAGATAATAAAAGTGATCTTAGGGTGGGTTGTGCCTCCCCTACTCTCTATGCACTTGTATGACAGCACAAGGAGGCATAGTGTGTATGACAGGCCCTGCTAGACACCACTATTCAAAAATATCTGATCTTGCATGCATGAGGTACATATGCACCTACAATAAGATCCACACTGACACATACTTGAAGCCTAATTCTTCCTACAATCATCTTCTTTCTGCTAACTATGATTGAAATACATGAATGATACTAAAAACGGGGAGACACTGGGGACACCAGTGTGAAAAGAAATACAAAAGGACTAGCTTCTTACCAATCTAGCATGCCATGCACATCAACAGCACTATGATAAAACATACAACAGAAATATGGGCAGGAAATCAAAGGAGAAAGACATTAAAAGGCACAGTAAACTCAATGTTGTAAACTAATAACTATGTGATTAGCCAAAGATTATTAAAAACTGAAAAGTTTTAAAATTCAATGTATTTGCCACTATTTATATTTCATTTACATCTATTTCGCATCTTAGATCATGGAAATCAATTGATTTGACACTCCAGGATTTTATATCATGTTCAACACTGCAAAGTATATGAAGTTTTCTATTTGTTTCTCTTTAGATCCCCCAGCAGTGTTGGGGTATTGTTACTGTGGAAAAGCTACATCAAAGAAGTAGGATTAAGTTAGTCAATGTAGGTATCACTTTTCCAGCTAGGACAGATGAAATAACTAATTTACTGCTCTACAGCAACAGTAGGAAGTTCACAGTAACATACTAAAGGCAAAAAGACAAAACAAGTTATGGTGTACAAGTACTTACCATCTTTAGCTTCCGATCTATGTCCAAGTTTAATCTAAAGAAATAGTAAGCACTGTATTATCTGTAATTAGAATCACACTCCTCAACACCTGAAGACTTCAATAAGTTTCTCAAAGATAAACTGAGTTTTAGTGTTAGCAAAAAAAATCTTAAATAGCTAAGAAGTTTATTTTTAGAAGTGAATTTGTAGCTTTGGCATTTACAAAAGGAACAGGTATTTATGTTTCCCAAAGCCAGACATAATGCAATCTTACCAAAGAGTTTTATAACTGCAACCTTGGCCTGGGCTTGCAAAGCCATATGACACCCGTAATGGGCTTCTCCCAAAAAGGTGATTCATACCAAGTACAAATTTTATTAAGACTGGCATCCACATGGTTGTTGCAAACCACCTCAAATTTACAGGACATTCTGATTTTACCAGATTGATCCTATGCCAAACATTTTTCGGTCCTGAAGTTATTTTTTAACCAACAAAACTTTGTGACCTTACAGCAATTCTACAGTGCAAACAAGTTAGTTCTCCACGGCAATTTTAAACAGCAACAGCCTTATGGGAGCAGTAGTAGAGATGTAGCAGTACAAGATGAATACTGAACAACTTGACTGCATTATTGAAATGGCTCAACTTTGCTTATTAAGCAAAGCTGAGGGGTACTTGCTTCTTCATTATGGTAATTCCATCATAGTAAGAGTCCCTCAAAGCACATCTAAAACATTTATATCCAATATTACAATTTACTGTAACTTCATCAGGTTGTGGTGTTTCAAATCAGAAAAGAGCAATCATACTGTAAACAGATTTCTGTAATTTAGCCTTTGGAGTAAAATGACTGTCAAAAGCAAGATTTCCCCCAACACCAATAGCCAGACCATCTAAACGGATTATCTGGAAACAACTTTATCTGAGAGGGACAGACAGACACTCCTTTTCAAGAGGACACTCAAGGGTGTGGAAGACCCAAAGCTTAACACTACTAACATTATGTTTGGAAATACTTTAAAAAAAAACCCAAACATGCAATAAAAAGTAACAGCCCACAAAATGTTGTCTGCAATATTTAAAATTCCAGCTTCTGATCTGGATGACCAGTCACAAATTTAGAAATGTAATGGTGTTGAAGCCAGCGTTTTACATTATGAAAACATTTGAGGTGGCTGATTCGGACTGGTCAACCAGTTAGTCAACCAACACACTGTTGGTGCAATAGGTGTGACGTTGTGCAGTCTATATGGTTTTATCAAAATTTAATAAGTGATTATAATAAAACTGAGATATGCTTCACGCAAAAGGTCTCTTGTAAGGTATCATTACAAAGCTTAAAATCCACCGAGTGTAATCATCCTATTTGTATAAATGTACCAATCTTGTATCTGAAACTAGAAATATGAAATACAACTCTGAGGGCCTATTGTAATTATGTAAAGTGTGGGCCATTAATGGTGATTTGGAATATTGATGACTCCCATTAACTAGGACCATTGTCTGCAAATGGCTGTGTTTTACCTGTAAGTCTTCCTGTATACATGTGTGCTGGCAAGTGGGTAATGAAGTCTTACAGTGACATGTAATCGAGCACCTGAACTGGAATCCATCTTTAACCTGGTGTCTTTCCATTGAGAAGGTGGAGGTGGGAACTCAGAGAGGGAGAATAGAATTTCCGCCTTAGACAAGAGATATATAAAAGGGGTGGAAGAGAGCAAAGGGGGAGAGAGGAGCCATCATGAAGAATCTCCTAGCTACCACCTAAGCTGGAACAAGAGCTGTACCAGGGGAAAGAATTGTGCCTAGGCCTGGAAGGTGTTCAGTCTGAGAAAAAACTTACAGAAGCATCTCTGAGGGTGAGATTATCTGTATTCAGTTTGATTAGACATAGATTTGCACATTTTATTTTATGTTGCTTGGTGACTTACTTTGTTCTGTCTGTTACTACTTGGAACCACTTAAAATCTTCCTTTCTGTATTTAATAAAATCATTTTTTACCTATTAACTCAGAGTATGTATTAATATACTGAGGAGCAAACAACTGTGCACCCCTCTCTATCAGTGTTATAGAGGGCGAACAATTTATGAGTTTACCCTGCATAAGCTTTATACAGGGTAAAACAGATTTATTTGGGTTTAGACCCCATTGGGAGTTGGGCATCTGAGTGCTAAAGACAAGCACACTTCTGTTAGCTGCTTTCAGGTAAACCTGCAGCTTTGGGGCAAGTAATTCAGACCCTGGGTCTTTGCTGGAGCAGATAGAAGCGTCTGGCTCAGCAAGACAGGGTGCTGGAGTCCTGAGCTGGCAAGGAAAACAGGAGCAGAGGTAGTCTTGGTACATCAGTTGGCAGCTCCCAATAGGAATAATAGGAATATATAATCACAGCTTCCCGTTAAACTGATAAAGCCGTTGAACAGTTTCAAGAGCAACTAGATACTGGATTGCAGAGTATGTACATAAAATAGCACACAAAGCACTTACCTTTTTAATAGCAACAATTTGATTGGTGTTCTTATCCCTTGCTTTATAAACAGTGGCAAACTAAGACAAGAAAAAACAGTAGTCCTTATTAATAATATTGTAAATAACCATATAACAGGTAAGTGCAATAATGTAGTATTCTTCAGACACAGAAATTGCCATATTGGATCAAACCTATAGTCCAGTACCCCATCTTCAGCAGTGGCCAACATAAAAACCCCTGCCCTTCATGACTATGCTCCAAATGCTGTTGGAGATTGGCTTAAGTACAGAAGAATGAAGTTTTATACCCCTTCAAAGTCTCTTCAGCAGTAGCTATAACAATTGTGCATATTCTTATCCAATCCAGAGGTGTCTGACATATGGTTAGCAGGTCAGATCTAGCCTTTGTGATGTGTTTGTGTGATCCAAACAACACAAATTACAGGGCAGGAATAGCAGCCTCCTACGGGGAGCAGATCCTCACTGAGTGATGTTGAATGTGTTAATTAAAGCACTGAATAAACAGTAAACATTTAACTACTACAAAAAAGGCTTTGGTTCCACCAAAGACCAACTGAGTGAATTCCACTGTCGGCAAAAATAAGAGGTTATGATCAGCTTCTTTTTACATGAGTTGTGGTCTTTGACTGCTAGCTAGTTGCTTCAAGTGTCTTGGTTAGGCAACGTCTGACGAGCCCTGTGCTAGTTTTACCTAGAGAGGGGTCTTGTGTGGCAATTTCTTGCTAGTTCTAATCCAAGCAGTATACTGAAGTTTTCTGAGAAATAATAAAGGGGAATACATTATTCTAGGTGAGAGCAAACCACTGCTTAATACAGAAAATATTACAAAGGCATTTTATAACTTTCCATCTCATTCCTTACACATCCTAACATTGTTTAGGTTTTCGGCCAAAAGTGCATTGAACAGTTATGTTCACAGTCCCATTTTCCTCCCCTCCAGACTTCTGGATCCAGTTCAAGGTGCTGATCCTTATCTCTAGAGTGCTCTGTGAGTTGGACCTTTTCCACCTCTGTCATAAACAGATAGCTAAGGGTTAATGTTTCTTTTACCTGTAAAGGGTTAACAAAGGGAACCAAACACCTTACAAGAGGACCAATCAGAAAACTGGATTTTTCAAAGCTCAGGGGAGGGAATGTTTGGGTCTGTGTCTTTGTCTGTGCTCTCTTAGCTATGAGAGGGTTCTTTCTATCTTCAAGCTTCTAATCTTCAGTTTCAAGTTGTGAGTACAAAGGAAGCAAAAGTATAGTCTTTTAAATTGTTTTGCTGTATTTGCATCTGTGTGTCTGGCTGGTGGAGTCTTTATGTGTATTTGGCTATAAGTACTTTAAATTG
>NC_133774.1:45317650-45431554 GCF_003597395.2 Chelonoidis abingdonii | reverse complement strand
TTTGGGTTTGTCTCTTTGTGGAAGAGAGGAGACATGCTTCTTGGTATTGTGATGTAAAGAGGTTGCATCAGTAACTCTCAGGTTAGCCCAGAGAGGAAATTCTGGGTGGGAGAGAGGTAGGAAGGAATAGTTTATTTCCCTTTGTTAGGAGACTCAGGCATCTGAGTCTTGGGGGTTCCCCAGGGAAAGTTTTGGGGGACCCAAGAGTACCAGGAACTGGGATTCCTGGTTGGTGGCAGCGAGATCAGATCTAAGCTGGTAATTGAGCTTAGAGGGTTCATGCTAGCGTCTCAGTTATGAACGCTAAGGTTCAAATCTGAGTAGAAAGCTATGATAACCTCAAACTATGTTGCCCTCAGTGCCTTTGCCATGACAGTCACCACACCCAGGACATAGTGCCTAATAGTCTCTTATGTGAAGCTTGAAGATTTTTTGGGGGGGTGGGGGGTGGAAGGGAAGGAAAAGGGTATTTTGGGTGGATTTTCAGCTCCAGAAAATCCAGTCAGTTATCACAATGGATCCTGCCATACTTGGGGCAAATATGGCATAGCTCTTTCCTCTGCAGAAGCCCTTCTCCCAATAATGGAGTAAAAGCAGGAACCAGCGTTCTGGTAGATACCATCTACAATAAATAGATAGTGACTGGAATTGCCCACTCACAGACAGAAGCCTATATGACTCTCCATTATGTGTCTTGTATAAAGATGCCACAGATGTCAGTGGATTGCCTCAAGGTTCTGTTTAATATATTTGTTAGTGATCTGCAAAAAAGAGGTGAACAGTAAAGTGACACAGTTTATACATGACAAGCTTATATAGGTTAATCAAGACTAGAGAGGAGTGGGGCGCTAATAAACCTAATTAACTGACTTAAAGCTAGCTGAATAGGATCACAAGGATGAATGGAATTAACTGCTGAGGAAGGTAAGGCTAGTCACTTTGGAAGGAGTAACTATGCATTCAGAAAACTGAGTTCTAAATTAATTGTAACTGCTCAAGAAAAGTCACAGATGTCAGCCAGATCAGTGCACAGCAGTGCCAAAAAATAAAATAATAGGGTCTAAAGTATGGGACAGAATATCCTGAAAATATTTTAATATGTCATTATACAAAGCAATGGAATGCCTTTACTTGGAATACTGTTCTGTTCAGGTTACTCTATATTAAGAGATCTATGAGAAAGGGTTCAGAAATTGGCAATTGAAGTGATTAGATTCAAGGAGAGACTCAACTAAGAGACTTAAAAAAATATGTGAGAGAAGACCAGTAAGAGCAGATATGATGGAGGTTTAATACAATACTGGAGGAGATTGAGAAGGGAAGTCAGGGGCTCCAATTTATGCTCACTATACAAAAAGGGGACATACAATATAACTGAAAGATAACATTTAAATGTGTTTTTAAAAGGGTTCATTTTATCAGTTTGTAATTAATACGTGGAACTCGCTCTCACAAGAGATCTCAGGCCAAAATGAACAGGATTAAAAACAATTAATATATTTACATGAATAATGGAAAAATCAAAAGATATTTCTCCTGATATAAAAGGGATAAGAATTCCCAAAGTTCAGTGCAAAAGCCAACTATATAATGAAGACAGAAATTTCCCCATGGGCTGGTCATTCTGTATTTGTCCTTCACAGAATTTCTTGTATCTTGCTTTGTAGCATCTGGTATTGGCCTCTGTCAGACTGGACACCGGACTAGATGGACAAGGTATGCAAGTGTTTATATTCCTAGATGAATGCACCAGAAATCAGAAAAAAGTCTTTAGACCAGAGGAAAAGGATAAAACTTCCAAGTATGATACTCATACCCTGTCCCAAATTACCCAAAAGAGATGCCTCTCCATCCTTAGGGCTCACACACACTGACCCCATATTCCAGCTACAGCTACCAACAGAAGTGATGATAGCCCCTCAAGTCAATGTGACTTTATTGGCATTACAAGTGTTGCCAGGGCATGAGAAAAACATCCCACATCTCTCATATGATCAACCTAGGATAGGATTACACACTGTGGGGGATCTAATCCCCTGTGTCTATTTGTCATTATTGTCCCTTCCTGATCTTGTGGATACTACATAGCATAAGGCCATCTCTTATGAGCATCCTTCTCAATTTCATTCTGGGACAGGAGCTAACCAGAGTACAGACCTTAAACTGCGACCATCCTCACTTTGTGCAGCACCTCTCTGTTGCATAGGCTAGCCCAGGGCTCCACTCCTCCACCATAGCATAAATTGAAGATGTGCCTCAAGAAACTGGTATCTAGTGCAACTGGAAAGAATTTAAACCAAATCAACATAACTAAGTCCCAGCCACCCAGTATAGAGCATTTCCAAGACCTATAAAGGAAGAGTCCATGAATATAACCAGACCAACTCTCTTCAATCCATACATCAGTGACCTACCAACTTTAGTGGAAGAATTTCTAAATTCAGAACTCCTCCTAATGGACTCATAAGTTGACTGCTGTATGCTGGGATCCAAGTTGTACTATCATCTACTCAAGATGCTTTGCAAAGAATCTTACTCCTTCTTAGAAACCTACTATAATACAGGTCAACCTTGGCAGAGGCAGGGAGAGAATCAGTTTTTTTAAAAAGAAAAGTCCCGAAACAGCTTGAACAGGGGATATTTTTCTTTGAGAGACTTGAAGATTGAACAGACAATTACAGACCTTATAATAAATACACCAGAATGTTTCAGATGGACTACCAGAATTAAAGAAATAACCTTCCAGGGCTTCCACTCTGATAAAAACACACAACCCCACTCTCCTCTCCCTACAACAAACTAGCCACTAAAAACTATTCAACAACACAACACAACCCCTTCTACTCATGATAGTGAAATAGGGGGCCCAACTTAAATTACATTAACTGGGATAAGCCCCCCAACAGAAACCCTACATCTGTAGTTCTGCAAACATACTCCATGTGCACAGGAGCAAAGCAGACTTGGGATGATTTCCTTTTATTAATGAATATACAGAAAAGAATATTCAAATTCTAATGGCACCACAAACAAAGCAGCAACCCTACCTCTACCCTACCAATTGAAACATTTCTACAGCACATGAGCGACACAAATGTATAATTAATATGTAGAAGGTGGCCTTGTCTCTCTCATATCCTGGGAGCAACAAGGCATCAACACCGGCCCGGCCCCGCTGCCCCCCAGCCGAGACTCCCCCCCCACCGCACAGGCCGGCCCGGCCCGGCCCCTCTACTCCCAACTGCACTGGCCGGGCGGCCCCGACCCCACCGCGCAGACCTCACCTGCCCCTCGCCGAGGAAATCGAGCTTCTCGTAGCGCTTAGCTCGCGCCCGCGCGTCCATCACTGGCCGGGGAAAAGAGCCAGCCGGGCCAGGGGGATTTAAAACCGTCACTGCCTGAGCCACCCCCTGCTTCCGGCCCCGCACACAGGGCCCCGCCCCTTCCTCGAGCTACCTGCGCATGCGCTTTACTGGCGGCGGCGTCCTTACGACGGCATCGTCCCGCTCTACCAACAGTCACTAAGCGATGCACATTTGTCGCCCTTGGGCGCCAGCCCCTTCCGAGCCCGCCCCGGCAGACGCCTGCCGCAGGAGGGGCAGGACGGGAGGCGCTGCGTGGCGCCGGCTCAGGGTTCCTGGGGGAGCGAGGGCCGAGTCCGGGCTGCTACAGAGGAGCGCAGCATCTCGCTGAGCCCGGTGGGGTGAGGCAGCTGCGGGCTCCACGCTACCACCCCTAGAGCTGCCCCAGCAGGGGAGTTTGCCTGAAGCGCAGCCTAGCAGGCTAGGCCGGATCCCGTCCGACCGCACCGACCAGGCAGTAAGGCGCTGGGCCCACTCCCCTGAGTGAGAGGCAGGGACACCAGCCTTTGGGCAGATGGGAGCTCCAGCCTGAATGAGAGACAGGCACCTTAAACTCTTCCCCGACATCCACCAACACTGACTGCAGCTCACCCAGAAGCACTAACAGGTTGCGGCTGAAACAAAGCTACAGCAGGCTGCTGCAAAATGCACCGCCTTTAATTCCTAGAAAGGTGTGAGCCCTTTGAAAAGTGCATTGCAGTGATATGGGCTGGAGGTGACAGGCCAGGATCACAGTAGCAAGGTCTGCATCTTACTCAGTCCCAATCTCTTCTTCAAGGCTAGATGGAGATAAAAGCATTCCTGAAGCACACAGAAGATGAGGGTTGGAAGGGACCTCAGGAGGTCATCTAGTCTGACCTCCTGCTCAAAGCAGGACCAACCCCAACTAAATCATCCCAGCCAGAGCTTTGTTAAACTAGGCCAAAAAAACCTCTAAGGGAGGAGATTCCACCACCTCCCTGATTAACCCATTCCAGTGCTTCACCACCCTCTTAGTGAAATCGTTTTTCTAATATCCAACTTAGACCTCTCCCACTGCAACTTGAGACCATTGCTCCTTGTTCTGTCATCTACCACCATTGAGAACAGCCTAGCTCCATCCTCTTTGGAACCCCCCTTCAGGTAGTTGAAGGCTGCTATCTAATCACCTCCTCACTCTTCTCTTCTGCACACTAAATAAGCCCCGTTCCCTCAGCTTCTCCTCATAAATCATGTGCCCCAGCCCCCTAATCATTTTCCTTGCGCTCTGCTGAACTCCCTTCAATTTGTTCAAATTCTTTTGGGGGGGCGGGAGAACTGGACACAATACTCCAGATGTGGCCTCACCAGTGCTGACTAAACAGTAATAATCACTTCCTTCGATCTGCTGGCAATGCTCCTACTAATGTAGCCCAATATGCCATTAGCCTTCTTGGCAACTGTTTATTCATATCTAGCTTCTCGTCCACTGTAATCCCCAGGTCCTTTTCTGCTGAACTGCTGCTTAGCCAGTCGGTCTTCATCCTGTAGCAATACATGGGATTTTTCTGTCCTCAGTGTAGGACTCTCCACTTGTCCTTGTTGAACCGCATCAGATTTCTTTTGGCCCAATCCTCCAGTTTGTCTAGGTTACTCTGGACCCTATCACTACTCTACAGTATATCTGCCTCTCCCCCCAGCTTAGTGTCATTCGCAAACTTGCTGAAAGTACAATCCATCCCATCATCCAGATCATTAATGAAGATGTTAAACAAAACCGGCCCCAGGACCGACCCCTGCAGCACTCTGCTTGATACCAACTGCCAAGTAGACACTGAGCCGTTGATCACTACCCGTTGAGCCTGATGATCTAGCCAGCTTTCTATCCACCTTATTGTCCATTCAAGCTAAATTTCTTTAACAAGATTACTGTGGGAGACCACATAAAATGGTTTGCTAAAGTCAAGGTATATCACATCTACCACTTTCCCCATATCCACAGAGGCAATTATCTCATCATAGAAGGCATTCAGGTGGGTCAGGCATGACTTGACCTTGGTGAATCCATGTTGACTGTTCCTGATCACCTTTCTCCTCCAAGTCCTTCAAAATGGATTCCTGGAGGACCTGCTCCTTGATTTTTCTGGGGACTGAAGTGAGGCTGACCAATCTGTAGTTCCCCAAATTCTCCTTCTTCCTTTTTAAAGATGATCACTATATTTACCTTTTTCCAGTTGCCTGGGACCTCCCCTGATCACCATGAGTTTTCAAAGATAATGGCCAATGGCTCTGCAATCACATCAGCCAACTCCCTCAGTACCCTCGGATGGATTGCATCCAGCCCTATGGACTTGTGCATGTCCAGCTTTTCCAAATAGTCCTTAACCTGTTCTTTCTCCACTGAGGACTGCTCACCTCCTCCCCATACTGTGCTGCCCAATCCAGCAGTCTGGGAGCTGACCTTGCCTGTGAAGACAGAGGCAAAAAAAGCATTGAGTACTTCAGCTTTTCCCATATCAGCTGTCATTAGATTGCTTCCCCCATTCAGTAAGGGTCCCACGCTTTCCTTGACCACCTTCTTGTTGCTAACATACCTGTAGAAACCCAACAGGTACCCTTCATATCCCTGGCTAGCTGCAACTTCAGTTGTGCTTTGGCCTTCCTGCTTACACCTCTGCATGCTCAAGTAATATTTTTATACTCCTCCCTAGTCATCTGTCCAAGTTTCCACTTCTTGTAAGCTACCTTTTTGTGTTTAAGCTCACTGAAGATTTCTCTGTTAAGCCAAGCCAAGCCTGCCATATCTGCTATTCTTTCTGCACACTGGGATGCTTTGTTCCTGCAGCCTCAATAAGGCTTCTTTAAAATAAAGCCAGTTCTCCTGGATTCTTTTCCTCATTAGTCTCCCAGGGAATCCTGCCCATCAATTCCCTGAGAGAATCAAAGTCTACTTTTCTGAAATCCAAGGTCCTGCTATAGGATTATCCAACAGCAGTGGAAGTACAGTAAAAGGATAAAATTGACTTTGAATATTCAAAGTGATTTTTTTTTTGGCTTTATTTTCAGAACTTTGGAGGAAGATAGTGATTTGGAAGGTAGAAGAGTCTCGGTTTTTTTAAATCCAGTCACTTCATTGTGCACTTTTGGGCCCTCAAACTGGTTTGTAGAACAGAACTTCATGGTTAATATTCCAGCTCTCAAGCGGAATCATTTTCAGGAAAATTTGGACAGATTATATAGTATACACCTTAGACTCAGACCTATTTACATCCATGCTTCACATTCTGGATATGACTTCCTACCAGTGCCAGGAGTAGTGGAATGTGCAACTGATTTAACAAAACAGTTTATTAAACCCACAATATTCAAAATGAGCTTTTGTAAGGCAATGCTTTTTTTCATTACCTCTGCATTTTAACACGGTGTTATCCTTTCTATGCAACATATTCCATTTATTTAAAATTATTCTTTTGCTGCCATCGCTCAATTATACTGGAAGTAGCAGCCAACTCACACTTAGAACTGTTCATATTGACACATTAATCTGAAATAACTTTCAAGACTAGACAAGGCCTTAGTTATTTAAAGTGTGAATTTAAAGCACAAAAGATAATCCAGAATAGCTCACTGTGTGGACATACTTATTCTGGAGTACGTGTTGATGTGGGGAAGCTATTCAAATTAATTCTCCCAGATAGACAAACCTAAGAGTTGAATTAACTCTCTCTTCTTTGTCCATGTGTAAGTAATGCATAGTAATAATATGAATAAACTTCTCTCATCTTTGTCTACTATATTCCGCAGTATGTTCTGGCACCACCATTTTGTATTTTGAGAAAATATTGGTCTTTTCCGAGCTCATGACTCAGAATCAGGAGATATGGCATCTATATTCCTTGTTCATTCAACCACTTTGTGCCTCAGCTCCCCTCTTCAGTACATTTATTAGTATTTTCTGTCACAGCAATATTACCATATCACTGTGACAAAAAAGTATTGTTGTACAGTGTACACAATTCACCAATATATTTAAAATTCTATGAGATAGGTGGGAGAGAGAGTTCTCTCGGAGGACTTGAAGATGCACTGAAACCTGGTTGTAACTGAATATTTTATTTCCTGAACAATGTTGTCAGTGACAGTTTAAGTACTAAGATAGACTGGTAGTGAGTTGTTGGGGGTTTTTTTGCTACCCAAAGAGAACTGATATAGAATTGCCCACCCCTATCTGTAGATAAGACCCATTTTAAAATAATATGCCATATGTCAGCAACATTTCAAGGCTTTAGTGTTTAAAATTACTGTGAAACATACAGAGCCAGTTAATCTGATAGACCACTCACTGCTCTAGTTGACAACTGAACCTGAAAACTATACTTGGATACATTCTTGAAAAGATAGGAGGCAAGCCCTTTCCCCAACTTTGCAACTCTGCCCCTCATGCCGCTTCTGTATCGTCTAAGAAAGGCCTAAAGTCCATTTTTAATAGGTTAAAAGCTATAAAATAAAAGCCTGATCTCTGCCTTAGTAGGCATCAAGGGACTGAAGGGAAGTTCTCCACCTTACTGGGCTAGTGGTGTAGTTTAACCTATTAAAATTGTTCAAGGCACAAGGCGTACTTAACAGATGTAGCACTCAAGTTAATTTTTTTAGTCTCCCTTTTACCCAGATTAAGGTTCATTTGTCGAGCAAACAAGAGAAGTAAAGGCTACTGTAGTTTTCTTCTTGAAACCAAACCCATCAGCCCCATGATATACCTGACTTCTAAAGCTCAAGAAAACAAGAATCAGTTCTGAAAGGTAGTTTTGTCTAAAACTGTAGGCAAGTGAGTTTAAGAGCTGTTCCAAACACAATTTTAATTACTAAAATTAGTCCAAGAATAAGCTGATCATCTCTATCTTAATGCTGTTCTCACCCTAGGAAGCATTTAAACTGTCAGGGCAAGCAGCCACCATGCAGCAGGACGCCAGAATCAAAGCTTATTTTTATGTATCTGTCTGAAGTTGAAAAGTAAGAACATTAAGATTGCTACTTTTTATTATAAGAACTTTACAATGCTCATCTTATGGGCCTGAGAGATTTTGCACTAGATCTGGACCTTTGTTTGTGGATCAACAACGGCTACAAAAGAAGATATTCTTAACAATTTTATTGCTTAAGTTACATTTGAATAGTGTACGTTTCTGTAATGGATTCAGACAATTATCTTAATCAGCTTTTAACAGAAAAGCTGGCCCAGAAACATAGATTAGAAGAGAAGTGGTCTAAGTGTCAACTTTCTCACCCCTTTATACAGGGTCTTTATTAAAGCTATTAAACTATTTATAACATTCAGAGTGAAGAAGGCCTTCAATGTGAATACAGTAATTCATTCAGCAGTGGTGAACAAGCATCTTCTGTAATTATTCTGGACCTCCACGCTGTAAAAGAAAAATAGACAATTACATGTCTTCTACTAAAAGATATGGAAGCTGACATGCTGGTTTGCACTTTGTTATTACTGAGTAGGAAAGTACTGTTTTCAATATTGGGTTATTTGCACATTTAAGAATTCTACTTTTTATTTATTACTTCTATAGACACAAAATTTCTACTTCTCTTAGATGTTGTAAAAAAACCTCACAAAAATCTGAAAAATGTTTATGTAACTTCTTATATAGATCAGTGTAAAAATGAACACTGCAGCATTACACTGGTGAATAAAAGCCTGCAAAAGAAACTGACTAGTTATTTTCTTTGTCCAAGCTCAAAAGTGCAAAAAAGAGAGTAAAAAGCAAGCTTCCTGTTTAAACATTCTCTGTTTTAATAATCTAAGGTGTCCAGAAGACGTTTCCACTGTTTTCCTGCTAGACTTTTACAGCTTAATACCCCTCATTGCTGGGAAACTTTTAGGCTCAATGTCAGGAAGTTTCACACCTTCTTTAATTCCATTACTCCTAGTTATAGCCCTCTTTCCACCCTATATAAAAATTCCTCTCTATCATCAATGTTTATATCCTTCGAACACTTGTGGACTTACTCACCACCAAATCAGGTTATACAGATTTAGTTCATTTAGTCTTGCCTCAAACCCATCCCTCCAGCTCTTTAATATTTTTGATATTCTTCTCTAATCTCCCAATTTGTCACCATCTGGTGACGAAGTGCTCAAAACTCAACAAATTACAGGTACAATGCCATTTTGTAGTCAATTAAATTTTCTGCCTCTCATGTACTTGCATAATGCTGCAATATTAGTTTGCAAGCACTATAAGGGAGCATTTAAACTCAATTTGTTTTCTGTGAAATAAATAATTTGTTTCTGTAATTTTTATTGTTAAACACACAACCTATATTTTGGGCATAAGCTACCTGTTTAGCCTCCTCAGTCTATGAATAAACTCATAAATGAAAGGATCAGCACTTTGTTCAAAAAGTAAATATACTAATTTTAATAGAAGTACATGCAGACAATGGTACATACAATAGGTAATGACACTGAAATAACATGGTTTAATGGATTAAATGTAGTCTAGAACTTCAAAACAAATTCTAGTCCTGATTTTGTCACTGGCTTTCTGCATTACCTTGGGCAAGTCATGGCCTCTCTGTGTGTATCAGTATCCTGAACTGCCAAACAGGGATACTTTATCTACCCAGCTTGTGTGTTGCGGAATATTTAGTTTGCATTTACTGCAAATTAAGTTGCAATGCTTGATGTAAGTGCAAAGTTAACAAGAGTTAACTTGGATAAGGATATTTATCATGTTGTCCAGAAGTTGCTTTGCGAAGTATTCAACATAGTGAATAACTACATAGGACATACGTAGTAACAAATATAACAAAACTTACTTGAATGTATTCCATCTCCTCATCTGACATCAGCTTTCTCCTGTACTTTTGAGGTAATGTTTTCACTAATTCTGGTGTGTCTGGTGTGCCTTGTACTCTACTAATGGATGAAATGTTTTGAAGGGCTGGTGGTCTGTCTCCTACAGACATCTGTGCAGCTGAAGCATGGAGTGGTGGTACCCTTGCTTGTAGAGATTCCTGCACTGAAACCCAGATTTCAAAGCCATGTATAGAAGTAAAGAGAATATTTTAATTCCTTAACGGGCTTGAGAATAGTTATTCATTAGTGCAGTCAGTAAAAGTTAGAAGGTACTGGTCGTGCAGTAGAATTTTTCACTATAAAGCTTCTTGCATGAATTTAAACCCCTTCCTTCTCACCATATACTTTTATTTTCAATTTTAAGGACTAATATACCAATGAGAACACTGATGCAGTCAAATTTTGAGAGTAGGAGGAAGCACAGATTGAAAGGGATAGATACTGATGTTGCAATAGTAGCTAAACCAGTACACAGTTTTACAAATAAATAGTTACACTGGGAAACCGTAACTGCAGATTAAGAACATACAGTGCCTCACAGTGTATTTGTACTTATAGAATGTCATAAGCATGTGGGATTCTCAAAGGTTTGGTCATTATATTTCTACTCAAGTAGTTTACAATACAAGTTGTCCACAGACAAAGGGACAGGTCTATGGAGGATGAAGGTTGTAACTGTGAAATATTACAAAATGTGGTTTGTATTATACCCATTTTTAATGCTTTGTTTGTATTTTTAATTAATTCATATAATATAGTTTGTAGGTTTGTAACGGCCTTGGCTGGAGCTCAGCTCCTGGTCACAGGGGCTGAGCGAATGAAGTCAGTAGTCCGAGCCCTTGGGTAGGGCCAGGCGGCGAACGAACAGTTTTCGGGGCTCCGGCCCTTCGGGGCAGGGCCGAGCTACAAGCAGCGTAGGGGCTCCGGCCCTTCGGGGCAGGGCCGAGCTACAAGCAGCGTAGGGGCTCCGGCCCTTCGGGGCAGGGCCGAGCAAGGGACAACTGGAGGCGATCAAGTTAAGTAAAGGAAAGGGGAGTCTGCCACCCTTAGGGTGGCAGGGGACGCAGGCCCTCCACTCCACTGCGTTCCAGCCGGGGCCCTAGTAGCGGCTGTCGCCCTAGGCGGTCAGTGGGGATCCTGCCCGAAACACACTGACCGGGTGAGCGGCAGGGTTCCCACCGAACACCACTGACCGGATGGTCAGTGGGATCCTGGCCATGCCAATGACCATCGGCTCGGGGCCTTCTGCGGCCTGACTGTAGTCAGCCGCCCCGGGCTGCTCCAACCTCCCCTCCTGGGTACCTGCCCTTTGCCGGCGTCGTCCAGGGGTTCCCAGATCATAGGTTCCTCAGCCGGTCAGCAGCGGGGGGTCCAGTCCAGTCTCGGGGTACCGGGGTCCAGGCGGTCCGGTCCACTCCTCGGGTACGGGGTCCGGGCGGGTCCGGCACTCCTCGGGTACGGGGTCCGGGCGGTCCGGTCCATCCTCCGCAGGGCGAGTGTCCGAAGGCACGGCCCGCTGCTCTGGGTGCTGGCCCAGGGGGGGGAGGTCAGGCCAGGACCCCTCCGGATACCGAGCGTGTAAGCCGGGCCAGCGGGAGCTCGGGCACCACGTCTGCCTCTCGGCGGCCTCCTTCTAACTGAGGCTGGGACGGGTTTTTATACTTCCTGTCCCGCCCCCTGACTTCCTGGGGGCGGGAACAGGCAGAGGGGGCCTTGAACTTCCAGTCCCGCCCCTTGACTTCCTGGGGGCGGGGATAGGCGGCCAGGCCTCTGCCCGGGACTGCAGGGGTCCTAGCCTATCCCCTGTCTCAGGAGCATGGGGGAGGGGACCCCCCTCGCTACAAGGTTACATCCAAAATGAAGTTCACAGGGAGTGGAGGTCAGTTGCTGAATGCTGACCAAAATGGGTGAGTTTTGAGGGATTTGAGATGCACAGGGTCAGGAAAGACATTCCAGCATAGGAGACTGAAAGAAGGCATGGAATAACTTGTAGAAAAGTACAGAAACAGCCTCAAGTATAAATAAGCACTTGGGTTATGAGCTGGGGAGTAGGAAACTAGGTGTCAGAAGGGCCTTGAAGCTGCAAGGATGGAAGATTTTGAACATGATATAAGTCAGCATTGCATGGCAATGCAAGAACTTGGTGATGAGGGCTAGATGGTCAAAACAGCCAATAATGATTTTTTCTAGTGGCAATGTGTTTATATAGCATTCATCCCTCTGGACAAACACACAAAGACAAACCAACCCCCCCACCCAAACAAATGATTTAGACTTGACAACACAGCAGACTACACAATTACAATATCCTGTGGAAGTAAAGATTCTTAATTCAAGTCCCAAGTCCCATGGGAGCAACATTTCCCATCCTATTAGACCCCCAGCCTCAATTTGTGGACTAGAGCGAATGTAATGCAAAAGTCAAGGAAGCTAGAGATGCGGAGGCTGCAGTAGCCCAGGTGAGAAATGATCAGACCTAAGACCAAAATTGAAGCAGCAGTGATAAGACAGTTGCAGAATAAGCAGTAACAGGATTTAGCAATCCTAAATGAGTCAAATGTGAAACTATGCTTGCTAACCCAGGGGACCAGATGGATGATGAAGTTGCTGATAAGGTCAGAGAAAGAAGCACAGGAAGATGAGTTTTTCAATTTTAGCCATGTGGCATTTCAATTGATTCAAGGATATTGAGGAAGAGATGCGGGACGTAGCACTGTGGGTGACAGCAGCAGCAGAGAGACATCTTTAGAGTTGACAGTGAAGAAATATACTTGATACCCTCAGTATAGGTAAGGCTTCCCAGAGACTGGGAGGGAACCAGGAACAGATCCCTTAAGGCCAACCAGTCAACTATACAGCCGATCACAAAAGCATCACGTCATGGTAAAATACAGGCTATCATATTCTAAATCACTACAGGATGAATGGATTGAAAATGTACAGAATAGTCTGGAGGTGACAAAAGCATGGATCAAGATAGGAAGGTCTATATCGATCTACTTACACACACCCACCCCAGTCCAAAATTTTCCAGGGAAACTGAAGAGTCATGCTGGACCGCAGACCCTGGGAATCCCAGCAGGAGCTCAATGAAACTGACATTCAGTGAATAGCATTCTGATTCGTTTCCAATATTTCATTCCACAAACACCATGTTTCACTGTCTCCAAACTGAAATTTTAGATTTGTTGAAATATTTCAACAAATTTGGTTTGGTTATGATGAGAACAAACCCAACTTCTGAAAAGCTGAAATTTCTCATGACTCAAAAATTTGGAGTTTCAGCCAGCTCTAATGAGAACTTGCACATCAGATTTAGAAGAATAAGAGATAAGAAATTAGTTGTTTATTGAAAATCTTTTTCAATGATTGAATAGAGTAGAGGGTGTTGGAACTAGATACAAATTAGATGGTGTGGGCAAACACTGCATAGAATTCTGTCAATACACGTCATTTTTTAACAAAAATATTCAATGGGAATTCAAACTCAGGTTAAAACCATCAATCAAGCCAAAAAGAAAAATATTTTTATGGAGTGCTTCCAACACCAGGGTTGAAGTCATTAGATTCCAAGGATTAAAGTTCTCATTTTTCAAAATTCTATAGTAACGTTTATTATATCTACCTCTACCACCACCAGTGAAAAACCTTAAAATAAGTGGTGAGCTCTGGGGACATAAACAGGAAGGGATCCTCTAATTTTAGGTGCGCTGAACAGGTTTGACTCCAATATTTCAGAAGGTGTCATAGGTACCGAATTAAAAGAGGAATGAACCAGGGAATTATCAGAGCCTCCAGACAAAAAGTAGTATTAGGCCAGAATTTCATAAAAACCATTATTGAGTCAAGAGGAATGTTAGTCATAACAATACACAATCCCATTTTAATGGAGCAATATGACAACTCTGATGTCTACATATGATGGTGATTGGTACCCTATAAGCATCAATGTAGTAATATACAGATATACAGTAAAGTCAGATTGAGTACTGTTTTTTTAAATATAACAACTTTTTTCCCTTATGCATAGTGGGAGTAAACTGCCCTCTCAGGTACCATCAGGATTTTAAATATTGCAGAAAAAGCAAAGAAAAATGACTGTCTTTTTGCTGCAAACTTCATTGAAAACTCATGCTGCTTAAAAATGAGTTTAGCACAGCCTCTCTTAAATGGAGATTAGTGTTTGCAAAATGAGCTCATAGTATAAGATTAAAGTAGGAGGATAAAAATGGAGATCCTCAAAACTCTGCCTGGGCAACAGAGGAAATAAGGTAATCTCAGTTTTATGCATTAAGTATGGTCTGTTTTCTAAAGCATAAAATCAGGCAGCTGCCACCAAACTAGGTCAATGCTCAGAAACAATTGAGCCAAAATTGAGCCATATAAGCCCAAAAGAAACAATGTGTCATGGGTCCTTAAGTAAATACTAAGGCAAATAAATATAATATGGTATAAGTTTTATTTACAAATAAAATACTTACATTTAGGTTTGGGACTATTTTTTCTATCCGGGAACTTGATTAAGGGTGTATGTGGCTTGACTACCTAAAACAAGACAGCAGTGGAAGGAGGAAGGGAAGGGTGCGGGGAAGGGAGGAGAGTTTGGGTAAATAAAATATAAAAGTTCATGAGATTTTCATGGCAAGAATGCTACACACTAAGCAATTATTTTTACCCTGTTGCTTTGCGCTTTCATTAACACCAGATTTGGGAGATTTACAATAATTTAAATTTTATTTTTAATTAAGGTTAAGACTGTCCAAGTGACATTTCAGATTCAAAGCTGTATTAGACCGTAAAGCAAATGCAATGCTTTATTAGTTTTCACTCAACTATGGCTTATAGAGGAGTAACTATAACTGCAGTATTAATTGGATTTTTGTAGTCTCAGAAGTAAACAGCTATATATTAGTAGGTGTGGAGTTCAACCCCCATCTGCATTAAGATATTTTTTGCAGGGTTTTGGAGAGGAGCCTGGAGCTGGAGTGCGGAGCAGTAGGTTTTTGCCTCGAGCTGGAGTGGAGCAATTTAAAAATTTGATTGCTCCAAATCCCTGATTATTTGCATTGATTTTTTTCAAAAAAGTTTATTTCTTTAAAATAAAAAAGGCTTTCCCCTCATTTCTAAGAACAGCAGTTTATGAGTTGCAAATAAGCACTTATGGGAAGGTGATATTTTGAGTGTGCATAATCTCCTTTTCATCAGGGCTACTGCAAGATAGGCAATTTGCCGGCATCCCTATAGCAGTAGGAATAATACCACAAGAGAAGCAGGCAATTGAGCCCTGGATCCAACAGACCAGGTGACTAGTCAATGGAGGTAGGGAAGAAAAGGATGTGAGGACATCAAGATATTGGAGAGCCCCTATTTGGTTGGTCCATGAAGCAGAAAAGCAAATTTCGCTACACACAAAGTGCTATCACAAGCACAAAGGAAACAAAACTGGAAAAAACAGAAAAGAAGATTTTTTTTTCTCAAATCCCTTTAAGGTATCTTAATGGTTATTTGTACTAATAGCAGGTGCTTATTTCTGACTGAAGTGTGATTTGCAAGCTGGTGTCCCTTTAAGGGGAAGCTGAAGACAGTTAAGAGTAAGCTATTGCAAAATAGCCAGAATGGTTATAGAAAGAATTGGAATAGAGGCTCTTGAAGAAAGAGCAGCGAGGATTTATTCCCTCCCTCGGTTCCGCGCCCTCTCTCCACCGACTCCTCTGAGTCTCTCGAGGAAGCTCTCCCAGGGTGATCAAGCGCCGCCGGCATCTCCACGTACAGCACCCGTGCGAGGCCCCCCAGGGCCGGACTGCTGTAGTGCGAGCACCGCGCGCTTCCAGGCACCGAGGTCGAAACGACAGGTCGTGCGAGCAGAGCCTCGGGCCTTGCACCTCAACGCAGAGCGAGGTTGTGGGGACACGACAAGGCCCGCACGGGGGGGCGGCAGCAGCAGCTCTGAAGGGAGCCTGGCTGTAGCCACTGCCAAGTATCGCCCATGGAAGCAGGTGAGCCCGTGGGCAGCGGCAGTCCGGGTCCGTCCCTCCCGCCATGGCGGAAGAGTCCCCGCCCCCGGGCAGGTGAGGCCCCCACTGCTGTCACTGATCCCCAACGCGCGCCCGGCCTCACTCATGCCCCCCCCCCCCCGCAGTGTCCCCGCAATCCCGCAGTTCAGACCCGCTCGCCCCTTCTCCGGACTCAGGCCCAGAAGCACCTCGGCCCACCACTGCCCAGAGCCCCCACCAGCGCCCCGGCTCCCCAGCGGCTCCTCCAGGCCAAGGACATCAGTCCCGGCCGCTCTCGCTCTGCGGCTGCTCCGGCGTCTCCAGCCGCCGGCGGAGGTGGGCAGATGGCACCAGACTCCCGCCCGGCGGCCGAACGCAGAGTGCTGGGCCCGCCCCCTTCGCGGGGAAACAACCCTAGTTACCTGAACGACCCTGCTGGCGGCCGCCATCTTGCTGCCCATGGTGACCCGCTGCCAGTTACTGCATCCTCCAGCCCCCGAGCAGGGCGCCGGCGCGAAAGGCGGGGCCATTCGGGGGGCGGGGCAGAGCTAGAACTGCCTGGAGAGCGGGGCTGGAGTCAAGCTCCCTGCGGGGGCCAGGCCAGAGCCGCCTGGGGGGGCGGGGCTCTGCTGCCTCATGGGCATCGGTTGCTCTGGAAGGGCAGCATTGTGCTGGCTTGTTTCTACACTTGTGGCGGCCACATACACAATATTTATGGCTGGGTTCCTTGTGTTGGCAAAAAGCTATGCTGAGTACAATCTTATGCTGTACACAGAGGTGCTAGAACAATTTCTAGGGTGGGGTTGCTGAGAGCCATTAAACCAAACTGTAAAACCTACGTATGACAGAAACCACTTCAAACCAGGGGGTGCTGCAGCACCCCCCCACTTCCAGCACCTGTGGCCGTACATTCCCCATTAGACCCGACCTAGGTGTTTAAATACACTTTTCCAGTGAGTAGTGAACTTTCTATCCCAGCAAGCTTGTTGCAGACACCGAATGTGCCCAAGGCAAGTAACAGTGGTAGTCCGTGCCCGGAGTGCTTAGCGCCAATAAACACACCGACGTGGAGAAGCAAGCAAAGTTTATTTGGGATCCCAAAGTGATGTTGGGAGACTTGGCACGCCTCAAATCCAGCACGATTTAATACAAGCACGTTACCTTTTTTTATACTTTAGCTAAGTTCGTCCCCCTTTTCCTCCCTCCCCCTTTCCCCCCTTGTAGCAGTTACATGTTACATTAAGCAGCTACACAAAACAGTCAAACAAAGCTGGCAACTACAAGTTTATTTCGTTAGGCCCACTCCTTTGAATTATTATCTTGTCCTGTCTTTTGAGAGGTATTATTTTACTCCCTTTTTGCCAGAGGTATGCAGGCCTCATTAATTTTGCTGTGTACCAGTTTGAGCTGCATTACAACTGATAACGGCTGGTGCACCTGGCCTTTCCCATCTGCCAGCCTCTGAGGTCGATTAGAGTTTAAACATGGAAGGACTCTTGCTCACTAGAGGCCTACAACAGGGAGACTTTATATTCGTATTGCCTTTCACTTTTCTAAGTTACCTAGGGTTATGCTTAGTGACACCAACAAGCTTGGCTTCCTTGTCAGAAGTATTATTAGAAGGCTAAGAAGGATATTACCAGGTGCTTACACAGGGAGAGGCTATCTGGTAGAATGCTTATTAGTCTAGCAGCGTTAAAGTGACCATATTTTGCTGGGTACATAACTGGCATGTTAATATTTCCATAGCCACAATCTCCCATATTTTTGAACCATTTCTCTATAGTTGGACTATTTTTCCCCCAGTGAGATGCTATCAATATCTGAGCAGCTACTAGCAAACAAAAGATCAAGTCTTCATTTCCTTTTGTGTGATCATTTCCAGCAGGAAGCCCTAGAAAGTTTACCAAACGATCATTTGGCAATATATCCACTAAATAGTGATAGTTGGTTACAGATTGCATCCTATTGCTCTCCAATGACTGGACAAGTCCACCATATATGCATAAAATCTCTTTTACCACAATTTCTCCAACAGTTATTCAATCTCTCTCTACATTTTAACGTGACTGGTGAGAGGTACACTGAAACAGTATCTTAAAGTGTATTTTATTGTGCTACAAACTAAGGTTGCTAGCCCTCTTTTCCATGCCTCTGGAGTTATTTGTTTATATAGGTCCTTTCCTCAGTGTCATATGTGGACTTTTGTTAGAAAAGTTGTAAAGATTATCAGTTCGATATATAAATAATAAGAACACTGTAGCTTGGCTTGACCAGACTGTATATGCCAAATAAGTTGTAATGCCATCACTTCTGTTAAAGTTATCTTTTTATATACAATATTTTTTTGCTAGAAAGTTGAGTCAGGCATTATGTCTCTCAAAAATACTGGTGCTACAAAAAGGTGGGCTGGTTAATTTTGATCTCTAACGAGGTTAGAAAAGTTTCTTTACTGAAGAGCTGGCCAACCATATATATTCTATGGCTCTTTGAATCTTTAAAATGCTCTAGTTTGTCACTTGGTTAAGATCTGGATTATTTAAGTGTCATTGGGAAGGAAACAAAAACAAGAGACAAGATGTAATATATCAAAACCATAAGGGTTTTTGCTAAAAGATGTGTGTAAATTTCTGGAGTTTTTTTTTGTTTTTAATTAATCCATGGTAGCCTAATGAGGTTTACACTGGCACAACTTCCTTGTTCAATAAAGACCCAGTCTTTGGCGGTGTCAGAGTGCCACCAATCCATTACTGCTTTGCGCTGTCTGGTTTTCATAGTACCATAGAATATTTGGAATAGCAAGTCCATCCTGTTTAATAGGATAGTACAAAATGTCTGCACTTACTTGTGGTCTTATCTTATTCCATATACATTATAACATGATCTGTATTCCTGCTAGGGTTTTGCCCAAGATGATTACAGGCAGATTTTGAAACAAGAAAGATACTTAACAAAATGTTCATTTTGACTGCAGCAATTCTTCCCAACCAAGAAATTGCAGACTTTCCCCAGCACTACAGATCTTTTTTAATTTGCTGAAGTGATGGTTTGATATTTAAATCATAGAGCTTTTATAGTTTGTTCGAGATTTGAATTCCCAAGTATCTATAGAATCTGATACCTATTTGTACTCAGATATGTTCAGGAAGAGTGACTTTTCAGAGTCTCGACAACTTATAGCTAGCATTTCAGATTTGGTATAATGTATTTTGAATCCAGACACTTCCCCAATTTCCTGGATTTCTTTAGAAACTAATTTTAGGAAAATATTTGGCTTAGATAAAAATATTACATCATCATCTGCATATAAAGCTATTTTCTGATGTGTTCCTATCCAAGTTTTATTCTTATGACACATTAACTGTTCCTTAGCACCAGTGCAAAAAGTAAAGGAGCCAGCAGGCCTAGTCCTTCTGTGTAATTCAAACAGGGGAGACTTAATCTGATTAACTCTCAGCTGTTTTTGGGGTGGTGTAAAGAGCAGTTATCCATTTAAGGAACTGAGACCAATGTTCATATAGGACAGGACTTGAAACAAAGTTCCACTCCATTCGATCAAAGGCTCTCTCTGCATCAAGTCGTAACAAAACATTTTTGTTCTGGCATTACGGATGATTGCAAGTACTTTCTGAATGTTGTCTGACATTTGTCTATCCTTAATAAATCCAGTCTGATCTGGATTTATATAAAGGTGAGAACACTGACTGCAATTGGCTAACTAGTAATTTTCCTAAAATCTTTGTCATGATGCAGCAGTGATATGGGTCAACAGGAGCTGCATCATGATAGGGTCTTTTCCAGTGTTAGGGAGAACCACCACAGTAGTTCTTTCATAGGTTGTGGAAGTTCCTCCCCTAATGAGTGGAACCTTCAGTAGCATTCTAAGGGACCCACAATTACCTCCTAAAATTCAGCTGGAAAGCCATCAGATCCTGGAACTTTACCACTTTTCACACCTGCTACTATTAAAGGGAGGTGAAAATCAGTGCAGTGCTCAAAAGGATAAAAAAATGCTTATTTAAATCTTAATTTTAGCCACATACCTTAGTAACATGAAGAACAGAAAAATAGACAGTTACCTTTTCCATAACTGGTGTTCTTCGAGATGTGTTGCTCATGTCTATTCCACAATAGGTGTGCATGCTTGCCACGTGCACTAGTGTTGGAAGTTTTTCCCCTGGCAGTACCCATAGAGGAGTGCCCCTAGCGACCCCTGGAGTGGGACCTCCATGGTGTGGTATAAGGGGCGCTGTGCACTCCACCCACCCTAAGTTCCTTCTCGCCAGACAACTCTGACAAAGGGGAAGGAGGGCAGGATGTGGAGCTCCTTGATGTTTATGTGGAGGGCCAGATCCTGTGCAGACCACAGACCTTGGGTCAGAACGTCCCTCATATGGGCTCCCCATGCCAGGTCTGATGCACCAGACGGGGGCCTGCCTCTGAATGGGACCCCATGTAGCATGTTGCCAGGGGAGGACCACCATTGTAGGGAGGTGATGGCCGGTTCAGGCACAGTGAGGACTTTGTCCATCCTGTCTCTAGACTGGGAGAACGCCGAGGCCAACCACAGCTGGAGCAGCCTCATCCTGAGTTTGGTGTGGTGGACCATATACATGCGTGCCAACATGTGACCCAAGAGTTAGAGGTATGCTCTGCCTGTTGTCAATGGAAACCTTGTGACCATGTCTATGAGCCCTTTCAGGGTCTCAAACCTGTCCTGAGGAAGGAAGGGAGGGAGGCAGGCTCTGGCCGACGTGGCATCCAGGACCACCCTGATTAACTGTGTTGTACTAGGACTAACATGGACTTGGTGTCATTTACCAACAGGCCCAAAGTGGCGCACATGGACAGAGGGTGGTTGGGCGGGGTGGAGGCAGACTAGAGGGTGTAACCCCAGGAAATGGTATTGAGGACCTATCAGTCCTAGGTCAGCCGCAACCACTCCAGGAGGAAAGCACACAACTGATTGGGGAAGAGAAGCTTTATAGTGGGTGAATCCCTGATGAGAACTGACAGGGCACCCCCCGGGTGTCCCGTCAAAACTGCCTTTTCTTTGCTTGCTTGCCCTTGGAGGACCCCTGCTGCAGGGAAGGCGGAAACTGCCTCTGCAGATGTTTCTTATAGTTCCATGACATTCAGAGTGGGCGGCTTGAGTGGGAGCCTGCTGTGGCTTAAACTTAGGTTTAGCTGGAGCCGGAACATAGAGGCCCAGAGTCTGAAGCGTCGGGTAGGAGTCTTTCAGGCCATGCAGTTTTATATCCGTTTGTTCTGCAGAGTTTTGCCATCAAACGGGAGGTCCTGCAAGGAGGTGTGTGCCTCACTGGACAGCCCAGAAAGCAGGAGCCATGATGCCCTTTTCATGGACACCGCAGAGGCCATGGACCACGTGGCCGTGTCTGCCGCATCCGACTTTGCCTGCAGGGTTGTCCTGGCAGCTGCTGTACCCTCTTCCACCAGCGCTTTGAACTCCTTCCTGTCACACTCCTGGAGGAAGTCCTCAAACTTGGGCAAAGAGCCCTACAGGTTGAACTCATACCAGCCCAGGAGAGCCTGATGGTTTGCCACCCGTATTCGTCCTCGAGCTTCCAGTTACATTTTCCTTCCAAATGAGTCCAGCCTCCTTGAATCTTTATTTTTCGGTGTAGGGGTTGGTTGGCTCTGCTGCTCCCTGTGGCTGACCGACTCGACAACCAGGGAGTTAGGGGAAAGATGAGTGTATAGGTATTCCCGCCACTTGGTAGGCACAAAATACTTGCCTTCTGCTCTCTTGGAGATTGGGGCCAATGAGGCCAGGGTTTGCCATAGGGCATTTGAAATTTTCACCACCCCTTCGTGGAGAGACAAGGCCACGCTGCCCAGTACTGAGGCGGACAGTACATTAAACAGGGAATCCAAGGGCTCCTCCACCTCCTCTGCCTGGAGGTTGAGGCTTGATGCCATCCTTTTTAATAGTTCTTGGTGCGCCTTAGAGTCCTCCTGTGGGATGGACGGAGGAGGGGCCATAATTGCCTCATCAGGGGAGGGTGACGAGGTCAGTGCTGTACTTTGTGTGTCCACCGGCACCGGAGGGTCCACATCCTAGTCAGTCTCTGGGCACAGTGCCGAGGATGTACATCCCACTGACTCCTAAAATAGCACCAAGTCTTCCATACATATTACTTCACATGGGATCATTAAAAAATACAGACTATTTACTATATCATCACCAATTCTGAAGAGCTGCAAGATTCATGAGAAGACAAAGGGAAGCAGTCAGCACGAGTCATTTTATTGAGGTTATTACTAAGAGACTTAAAACTACAGTATATAGTTGAATCTATTTTTTGCATTTTGAAGCTTAACAAAAACAGAAGTCACATTCTCATCTTAAGAGTTTTGTCCCCAACTTCAGATCACCTCTTTTGAATTTGTTACCTGCATTTTTATTTAACTAAATGCATTTCCTTTATCCAAAATGTTACTTTTTACTTAATTTTCTTTAAGTGTGGAATGAAGTCCAGATACGAATCTGTCAAATTGTAAAGAATAAAGTTAAAACTAAGTTCAATTGTATAGAAATTCAGCACTGACCTATATAAAAATTCCACATGCCTTCTGCACAACCCCCATTTTCTCTATATTGGCTGTTGTGATTCAGGACACACAGTTTTTATTGAAGCTGGTGTTAGAGAGCTGCAGGAGCAGATACAGCACAGACAAAATGATGATCAAAACCAATTAGTCATTTTGAAGTCATACAAAATAAAATGAGCTCAACTTTTAAAGAAGTTTTAAATCATACATAACACTTTTGGCCAAAGTGCTACACTGGTTATCAATAGTAGCCTTTGTAAATGACTACACACCCTTTGTCCGATTACTATTTTCACAATGTGCAGTACTGGGACATGTCCTTAGGAAAGGATGCAGGGGAATTAGGGGATTGAGATGCCACCTTACTTTCCTGCACAGGGTATCCCACAATGAGAGTCACACTTCAGGGAGCAACAGCACCAGGGGGACTGCTACTCCCACTCCCAGGCAGGAAGATGGGGGAAGAAAGCAGAGCCTTATTTCCAGCCTTCAATATGCCAGCCAGTAGCAGATCATTGTGCTCCTTGGTGTGGAGGGACAGACAGGACTTAGACAGCTGCAGTCCTTTCCCTGGACTTGAGCAACTATGCACTTACCTCAGCTCAGACTGTAATGTTACAATCTAGGTCCTTAAAATAATGATTCAGTTTTGCACCACCAACTGTGTAATTGCACATCTGAATCACCATAGCAGAGGAAATGCACTTGTAGAAAGGTCCTTTTTTCAAAGTCTCTTAAATTGTCTTGTTATTGTTACCATTACTTGTGTAAGTCTAGTTGAACTCCGGTTTATTGGTGCATATTATATAAAAACTATAGCTTAAAAAAAAAAAAAAAAAAGAGTCTTGTGGCTTATTCAGATACAGTCCACATTTTTCTCAAGCTGTAGAACGATTGCCTTCAAAACTGGATCCTCTGCCCAGTTGACTTTACTTCCAATAATGATGCCCTGTAATAAGATAGTTATCCTTAGGTTAAATGCCATAGGAAAACCAGTTTAAAACTCCCCCTAAAATGTTAAAACACTATTTTAACTGTCACTTAGTAAGAAGATGCCCAAGTTGTTGCCTTTTTTAAAGTTTGAACCAGTATATAAAGTACATGAACTGAAAAAAATCTCTAGTTTTATTAACTCAAAACACAGAAAATGTGTTGATTTAACACCATGCATATGATCTTGGTGCTGAGAACAGGAAGTATTAATTTCAACCCAAAGGATATCTCCCCTCAAGAAATACTGAAGTGCTTACAAAAATGAAGGTTATTTACGTGTAACTTGTACCTAGTTCAGTATATTCACACTTAAGGGTACTGCGCCACCTTGTGGTAGCAGGTTTCAGGGTAGTAGCCGTGTTAGTCTGTATCAGCAGAAAGAACGAGGAGTGCTTGTGGCACCTTACAAGACTAATCAATTAAGGTCGGCTATTATTTCCTGCTGATAATAGCCCACCTTAATTGATTAGTCCCGTTAGAGTTGGTATGGCAACACCCTTTTTTCATGTTCTCTGTGTATGTGTGTGTACATATATATATCTTCCTACTGGATTTTCCACTGCATACATCTGATGAAGTAGGTTTTAGTCCACGAAAGCTTATGCTCATATAAATCAGTTAGTCTCCAAGGTGCCACAAGTACTCCTCATACCTTGTGGTAGAATCTTCTAGCAGTGTCAGCTACAGAATTCTCATCCCATTCCGCCCCACCCCTACAGTGTCACTGATGTACTGAGGGCAAGGCTATATAGAGGGCCGAGCTCTCTCTCCACCTCAGTTCCTTCCACCACAAAGCCAGAGGGACAGAATGAAACGAGGACTCCAACAAAGAGGTAAGCTGGGTGGGAAGTGTGAACATGCAGAGTCATCCTGAACTCTGGTTACAAGTAATAAATGGTTACTAACTTTTCCGTAACTGTTTTTCTTTGAGAGGTGTTCCACTGTAGGTGTTTGTGTGCTCCGGTGCACAGGTGGAGAGTTTTTATCCTTAGTGGTACCTGCTGGGGAGGCCTTAGCACCCTCTGCTGTCTCACACACTGCCCAGGCATAAAGGGCTGAGCTACCCCAACCCCCCTCAGTTCTTTCCTACCAGACCAGCTCCATTACGGAGGGGATGGAGGGTGGGTTGTGGAATGGACATGTGCAACACAATTCAAAGAACATGTTACAGAAAGATTAATAACAGTTTTTTCTTCTTTGAGTGATTGCCCATGATCATTCTACTGTAGGTGACTCAAAAAGGAGTCCTATCTGGAGTTGGGTTTAGAGTCTATTTGAACAGGGACGGGAGGACCGCTCATCCAAATTTAGCACAGTCTCAAGGTTGCTGAGAGATTGCATAGTAAGAGGCAAACGTGTGATGTGTACTGACACAGAGGTGCTTGGTACCTGAACTGAGGTAGATGACTCAGATAAGAGGACGTGGCACCAACACCATCAGCAGATGGAACTGGGCTTAAAGCCCTTACAAATATGTCACACCTGTCACTCACAAGCCTTCCTCAAGCACTTACAACAGCTGGGGTGAGGGTCACTATTAGGCATTGCCTAATTACAAGAGTGGCAAGGTTTGAAAGCCAGAGAGTACAGCATATCTTCAGTACCCAAACTGGGTGCTGGAATCACAGAAAACAAACAAACAAAAAAACCCCCAAACTAACTAACCCCCCCCTCAATCTACACTAAATTATACACAGGTACTGTTTACAGATTTTGACTAAGATTTGTAGAGGCAAGGATAGGGAGCTCTAACAACTATTATGAGCAGTAGGAAGGAACTGAGGACAGTCAGTGACAGCTTGGCCCTTTATGCCTGCTCAGCGTGCATGATACAAACTGAAGTATGAAAATATGCATCTTTTAGATAGAGAATTGTGAATCAATCCATGACCGACAGTGACAGGACTATGGTGTCAGAGTCAACATACGGAACCAATACTTCTGTATGTACATGTTCAAGGCCCGTCAGTCAGTTAAAACCCCCCATCCTTCTTCAAACCCTGGCCTCTCAGGTATCTGAGAACATCCTTGACTGCTTCTATCAGAAGAAATGTTTTCACTTCTGCAATAAGAATCACCTTGAGAGTGAGATTCCTGAAAAGGGAAGGATAGGGAAAATTGTGGGGAGGCAACCTTTGGATTATTTGGCATAGTCTGTTTCAATAATCTCTAGGACCCACTGGTCCAAGGCAATTTGCCTCCATACATTGATGAAGTAGGCTAGTCTGTTCCCAAATTAAAGGAGAGATTGGTCGTAGTTAACTGTTTTTTGACTCTTTGCATATCTTGTCAAAACTGGGGCTTGAGGCTTTGTGGTAAGGATGCTGATGATGCAGTGGATTGTTTAGGTTTAGACCTTGGTTTGAAAGGCCTTTTTTCATATTGACTCTGAGAAACTGCCTGCTGCTGGTATTGCTGATGTCTGATCTGTTAAAAAAATAGGACAATGAAGACTGTGGACAGGATTGCCTCCGGTACCTGCAAGAGGGAGAGGGCTTCCTTCTAGGAGGGAATCAGACCTGGATAACGAGCCATCGATCTTATATCCTTCAGTTTTCGCAGTAACTCATGTCTTTTTACTAAACAGACCTTCCTCTTCCCCTTCAGTCTAGTGTCTATAGTTAAGGATGAGGAATGGTGCCATACATGCCTCCTAACGGCCACAGCAGATACCAATGCGCTTGCAACAGAGTCTGAAACATCAAAGGCAGCTCAAATGGAAAGTTTAGCTACATTTTGACCCTCTACTAAGAGGGCATTAGCCAACCTTTTTCTGTCATCCGGCAGGTCAAAAAAATAAAGTCATTTCCCACCGCCCCCACCCAATAAATGGAATTGGTAATGGGCCATGGTTGCTTGATAATTCATCACCCTAATACTGAAGGACGAGGAAGAACACTTTTCTCCCTAGCGACTTGATCTTTTTGCCCTCTATCAGCTGATATGGAATGCTTCTGCTCAGTTCTTGTTCTATGGCGGACAGCAGCCATCACCAGGGATTGTACTCAGACAGGATTGGCATGAAAATAAGAAAAACCTTCAGAAGGTGCCTGGTATAGTTTATCTGACTTTTTGGAGATGGGCTGATGATGCAGCAGTGGACCAAATGGATCTGGCTGACTGTAGCAGTCCATCTATGATGGGTAGGGATATCCTACTCTTAGCTGTAGCACCATAGATATTGCATACCAGGCAGGTAGTCTCTTCCAAAGATACCACAGGTTGATTCAAGATGGAAACCATGTTGTCCACCAGATTGTGGAACTGCATAGTGTCCTCAACTGGAGAGGAGGCTAAAGCCACCCCCACATTTTTGTTAGGTGATGGATTTGGTTCATAATCCGTGTCCATCTGCTTCTGTTAAAAGGAGTGGAGGCTACCTCCTCCTACTCTTCTCCCTTGGAATAAAGTTTAGGAATCACTGCCTTTATCATCAGCGTATCCAGAAGAGTTGGATCAAAGTATCTTTGGGCTTCTGGATCCTTCGCATATGAGATATTACCTCTCCATCCACATGGAGAATAGCTGAAAAAAATCCTAAGGTGGTCCCCAGTACAATCATAGGCCCCAGGGCTGCCAGTCTCCCTGGCAACTAGGATGTGGGAATATGCCAGCCAGGGGAGGACCAAAGGCAGGTCCCAATCACACTGTCAGTCTCTGCGTTCTTCCTCTATCATCCTCAGTAAAAATCTGGGTCTGGATCTGAGACAGAGTGAACCAGGGACAACAACAGATCCAGCAGGAGATATGGGGAATTGGCTTTTTGTGAAGAACCATAGACCACTGAGGAAGAGGGAGGATAGGAGAATCTGTGAAATGGTCCCCCTGCATGCCTTCTAGTATCTTCTTCCTGATAGGGAATGTGGAAGAGGATCTCAGAGTTGGGGAAATAGGCCTTCTCTTAAAACACAAGTGCCTTGCATTCTGTTTCTTTAGTTCCACCGTAACATGGAACCGAAAAAGAATCACTAACCGACTAAACTAACAGCTCACGCTAACTACTGAGAAAAGATACTCTGGCGAGAATGAAGAGGTTCACAGCAGTCTGTGGCATGCAGTTGGAAGGAACTGAGGTGGGGAGAATGCTCTGCACCTATAAAGCCTTGCCCTCAGTACATCAGTGATGCTGATGGGAGGGTCAGGGAGGAAAAGAGTGCTCTAGCTCAGTGGTTGTCAACCTTGTTTCATTTGCAGACCCCTAAAACATTTCAAATGGCAGTGCAGACCCCCTTGGAAATCTATTGTCCGTATATATAATTGGATTCTGTTCAGTTTTCAGTCTAAATGGACCCTTTAGACAGTCTGCAGACCCCAGGTTAAGAACCATGGCTCTAGCAAACACTGCTAGTAGGTGCTACTGCAAGGCACCACAAGGTGGCACAGTACTCCAAGTGGGCATATGCAGAGCCACCCTGCTGCCTGTGGAGTTTGGGCTGCTGCGGGGCCCCCACTGCCGGCAGCAGCTGGTCAGCTGTGGGGCTCCCATGATCACAGAGGTCACTGGAAGTCACAGATTCCATGATTTCCACAACCTCAGCCTTACTTATGGCCTGATCCAAAGCCAACTGAAGACAATGGCAATCTCTATCTTGACTGCAGTCCCTTAGAATGGAAGTACCTTCTCTTACTTAACTATGGAGTTACAAATGCAATGCTAACATCCACACCAACCTCTCGTAAACATATGATCACTCAACATAGAAATATATGGTGCTTCCTTTGAAATTTTTCCCAATGCCACACATCTTTACAGAAGGTGATGATAGCCCCTCTCCTTTTAATATCCAAAGCCTTCAAAACATGCTCCTACCCCTTCTTCCACCCTAGGATTTTAATTGGGATTTAATGGTCGTTCAACCAGAAGACTCATCATATCATTTAAGTACCTTAAACGGTGTAACAAATGGATAAAAATCTGGTAAACATTTCAAAAACAGTTTAAGATTCTCAGTATTTGAAGTACCAAAATCATGATATTTATATACAGGCTAGTTTGCAGTTATAAAAATTACAGTTTAAAAAGAGTAAATTAATCAGACATTTTTAGAGATTCTATAAAGTATTTCTCTCAAGTAAATATCCATCACCAAAAAATAGCTGAATGCCTACCAAAAGTTCATCAGTTGTGTTTGGTTGAGATACGATAGAAATGAGTTTTACAAGTTTATCCTATTTTCAAAGCAACAGATTAAGTTACCTGGAAGATATTTTGAATTAACGTAGTCATCTGTGTTTCTTTTTGCAAGTTTCTACATAGTCTCTTTAACATTTCACCCACTTCCATGCTCTCTAGTTCCTCTTTTTGTTTTTTCTTCAGAGTGTGTATCTCTAGCAGTTTGTGTTCTCCAGCTTGCTTTAGAGCTATTCAGTTCACAGAAAAATGGAAGATTAGAACTAGACTGGATAAAATCCTAGCAAACATACTGTAGGGAACAATTCCTGGATTGACAGACCGATGTCCCATCTTACCTAATATATTTTGCTTTCTTTCTAATTTTTATGATTCTGTGAAGAGATTGTTTGAAGAAAAGTTTGGGTGCCCTGGATTTCTAAAACACGGACACGCACTTTCCCTATGTCAAATTGATAGTAAAAGAACAAAGCTGATTGTTTTGTCAGTAGTTTTAACTAACTATGCCATTCAAAAGGCTGATACGATATTTGAAAAGATCTGCATATAATTTAGTTTTGAAGAATGGTTTTAAAGAAATCCAAATCCAACCCCTGGCCAAGTCATGTAGGCATGTTACAACCATTCCCTCTCCCCAAAATATTATTCTTTACGAAGAGATCTTTATGAATCAGACTTTTCCATCAAAACATTACACAAAGGTACAGTATGATAAAATGGTATGTAAAGAGATATTCTAAGATGGGGGTGGTTGTACTAAAGCAGTCTAAATGATGTTTAGCAGGAAACAGTGGAATGAGACTGCATTCTTCTGAAGTTCTCCAGTCTCCTTGTTCTAAACCATAGTACCTGTCCTGTTTGATTGCAGACATTCAACATACCAGCTCACTTTCATGTGCACATCATACTTAATATTTAGGAAGTTTTACATCTAGACCAGAGCTTTACAGTTATACAAGATAACGCAGTTGTCATAAGACACTTTTTAAAGCTTGTCACAAAGTTTGAGCTTACAATCTGAAAGATACAGAAGGCAGCAAGACAATATACGCTTGCTAGCAGGTTATATACACTTACCGAATCTCCTTTTTTTAATCTCGTTCAGTTTTTCTTCCAACTCACGTGCTTGCTGTGTTAAAAAAGGGTTTGACATATTGATATTAATATATTGTCAATCTGTAGTACTGTTTAATAGGTACTAATTCTATACACAAAATAAATTAAATAGAACAATGAGGCAAAGTGCAGTTCTATGTAAAAAGGAAGTTTACTGAGCAGACTCTCTCTTCGTATATTCAGTCACCTGTTTATTTTTGTGAACAAATCATTTTTAAAATAATTGTATTACTGTCAACAATAACTATGGTTTTCTGGTTTGTGTATCATTAAGTTCCAAATGCAGGACCACTTTTGCATTTCCATTGTTTTCAAATTCTGCCCTTCATTACACCTGTACAAGATCACTGATGACAACAGACCTGTGCAGTTGTAACTGAGGGGACAATTTGACTTGCAGAATATTTGTTAAAGGTGATGATATATGAACCAGGAAAAATCCAGCTTGACTTTCAGATCTCAAGATCAGTTCTGCATTTGACTTACTACTACACAATACTCTGATTAAAATAAATAGCACTATACAAATCAGTAAGGCACATATTAGACTAAAAACTGGTGGACAGATCTCAAAAATGTAATTCTTGAGGATTCTTCATTAATGAGTGGTTTCTAGTGAGGGTCTGGAGGGTTCTTGGCCCAATGTCTTCAATATTTGATTAATGATCTGGAAGAACATAACATCACTGCTTTGCAGATGACACAAAGATTGGTGGAGTGGTGAATAATAATAAAAAACAGATTATTTACTCAGACAATCTGAATCACTTGGTAAATTGGGTGCAATCAAATGATATGCACTTTAATACAGCCAACTGCAGAGTTATCTATCTAGGAATGCCGGTCACACTTACAGGACAAGGAATTATCCTGGAAAGCAGCAACTATGAAAAAGAATAAGGGGACATGGTAGAAAGCCAGCTGAACTCCCAATGTAAAGCTGTAGCTAGAAGGGCTAGCCTGATTCTTGGATGTATAAACATGGGCATCTCAAGTAAAAGTAGGCATGCAATACTAGCTCTATAGAAGGCATTGATGAAGTCACTATTGGAATACTGCATCTAGCTTTGGTGTCTAAACACTGAGAAAGATATTTTAAAATTTGAGGATTCCAAAAAGAGCTCCATGAATCACCTGCCTGGAAAACTTGCAGTCTTTAAATAATGACTGAATGTCTTTCTAAATGACATGCTCTGATTCAACAAGTTATTGGGACTATAGCAGGAATTATTGGGTGAAATTCTATGATCTGCATTATGCAGTTTAGACTAGATAGATAGTTATCCATTCTGGCCTTAAAGTCTGTGAATCCACAACTTGCAGTCTTCTTAATTATAAACTAAATTGGATATAGACTAAATCAAAACTGTAAATGTGGAACACACAATGCCTTTCAAAATAAAAACAACTTCCCTTTCCACAATAGATTTAAATGCATCATGTTTCAGACTCCTCACAGCAGTTATATCCCTCTGGCTAATGTCCCTTCCGCTCTACAGCTGTCGATTAAATTGCTATAGATTAAATTTCCAGCAGACAGACAGTCCCAAACATAAATCTACAGCATCTATTATCCCCATCATAATAGGTTCAATATCAACATAAATCTCAAACCTAAAATGTTAACAGTATAGACAAATTAGAGTTTTGTCCTAAAAGAATCAGACCGTCTCTCAGAACTATGTTTAAAAAGGTATTTTGGTAACCCACTGAAGTCTGAAAATGATTTAATAATTAGTAATACCAAGGATACTTGCCTGCTGAGATTCAAGTATTGCAGTACTAAGCATTATTATGTGTTTTATAGTTTCCAAGATCAACCTAAAGAGGGAACAAATAATTAATTAATTACCAAACCATAAATTAACACTATGAACATTTTAATCATAATGATTTGGATTAGGGAAAGATTGTTCCTTTAGCATTATTAAAAGCATAATGTGCTAACACTTGAAAAAGTACATATTTATTCCCTGGATATATTATGCTAAATACAGTTCAAGAAATCAAGTAAATATTCTCTTTGCACCCTTATCAGATCATCAGGATTTAATTTTCAACAGTTCTAGCACTGTGCAAAAGGTACACAACTTGCTAGGCATCAAGGTGATGGCAGCATCATGCAAAAGAAAATCTAGGTTAAGAAGTAACCTAGAACTTTTGCCTTCAGGATAGTGGTGAAGGCATCATGGACATGGAGCATTTTTATTTCCTAGAATGGGAAGGAAGGGTGTCCAAGCCAACTGTTCAGACAGCGTCCCTTAGTACCACTTTTTAGCTACCCAGTGGAACTGTGCAACAAACAGAAAGGGAAAAATGACTGAGGTAGTTTGACAGTCTCTCTACTCTGGAGCGTCAGGTCCACCTCCCCACTCATCCAGCGCACACAAAAAGCACCTTACTTTGAGTCGGCATCATTGTGTCTCAGTTTGGTTCTGAGGGCATCTATAAGCTGGATCCTACACATGGTGGGGAAAGAGGAAAAATTCTGGCTGATGAGAAAGCCAAGGAAAAAACAAAACCTTAGATAAAGCTGAAAGAAAAACTGAGTTTGAGCATCTGCTTCTTCTCATGTATTTGGTGCATATGTAAAATACACCTCTACCCCGATATGTGACCTGATATAACACAAATTCAGATATAACATGGTAAAGCAGTGCTCCAAAGGGCTGGGGCTGCGCACTCCAGTGGATCAAAGCAAGTTCGATATAACGCAGTTTCACCTATAATGCGATAAGATTTTTTGGCTCCCAAGGACAGTGTTATATCAAGGTAGAGGTATACACCCAAAATGTATTATCTGAGGATTTTCTTATAAATGGTCATTTAAAAACAAAACAAAACATAAAAGCCCTCTAATATGCTCCCTCCAGGTTTTGTGTGTGTTAAAGTGAGAATGTCCCCCAACCACTAATTCTTTCAGTTACTTCAGTAATCCTACTTAATCCAAGACTACAAATGGGAGGAGGAAGAGGAGGAGGAGAAGAGGTGTGCAGGGACATGGATCTCTATGGGGAAAATCAAACACTAATGCAGGAGAGCCACCACTTTCCATACATGGTGCATTTTTATATAAAAATAATAATCTGTCCCTATGTACCAATGAAGTTGTTGTTAATGATTAACAGTTGTAATTATTTGTATTACGATAGCACCTAGGGTGCTTAACAGATCAAGGTCCCATTGTGAAAGGCCCTGTATGTAGAATAATGGTCTCTAACCCAGAAGAGTTTACAGTCTAAATAGATTAGATAGACAAAGATTTTGGGGGAAGGATTTAACATACAAGCAGAGTGAACAATTTGATGGTCTGTGTGATGGCATGGAGGTCACCCCCTTTCAGTCAGGCATGGTACCACAGGTCAACCCTTCCTCACTTCCCTTCCCTGGGCTATAAACAAGAGTGCCCTTCCATCCCCTTTTAAGAGTCTTATTTATCGATAGCCATAAGCACAGGTAGAAGCTCACTCGGATATACCCAGAGACATTCATTGCTTTAGGTTAAGCCCAACTAACAGTTTCTGTCTCCTTCCTTCTGGAGACTCTTCTTTCCTGTGCCTGAAAACCATGTGTGGGCCAGGAATGCTTCCTGGTTCCTTTGAGGGCTACCCCTTTTCAGTACTTCTGTAAGCAGGAATCCACAGCTCTCTTCTTTGGAACTGGGCTGTATTAGTTAGTTCCATACTTTCTCCTTAGCCAGGAGTCTCCCCAGCTCTCCTCCCTGCAGCCGGGTTCTGTTAGGAATAACTAGACAATCTGACTAAGCAGAAGCCCTCAGCTCTCCTCTCTGGAGCTGAATTGTGGATTAGCCCGCTGTGGGACATTGGGAAGCACTGCAGTATTTAAGATCTAAAGAAAGCTGTCATTTTGTGCTCAAGGAGTTTCTAAAGCCATTGAGATCTCACTGGAGATTTGGTAGAATAGTAGACAGGGGAGGAGAAGACATCTCTAGTGGAAATTAGGCCTGTTTGCACTAGAAAATTAGGTCGGTTGAACTATGCTAGTCAGGAGTTTGAAAAATTCACACCCCTGAGTGGCGTATGACATAAATCCTCATATAGACAGTGCTAGGTCAATTGAAAAATTGCTGAATTGCTACAGCAACACAGCTGTGCTGCTGTAGAATTCTGTGTGTAGACAAGCCCTTAGACTCAGACAACATTTTCGCAAGTATTGCCATTTTCCTCAGCCGTCCCCAAAAAAGATTCTTCTCTCATATAAATTTGAGTCAAATCTAGTTTCTTTCTCACAAATTAATAAAAGACTGTCATTTAAATCCATAGTAGGAAACCAGAGATATTTTTAAACTGATCATTCAAAAACAAACGCCTTTTTATTCAGTTCTGACCTTTCAATTATATACCTAAAAAGCTGATAATGGGAGGCAGGGGAATTTGGATTTTATTTTGTGAACCTGTACTCCAGAACTGGTACCATATTTTATTCCGGTTAATTTCATTGATCTGTTGTATTATGAGCTTCCTAATAAATAGCTTAAAGAGAATCAAGCCCTAGGTACCCAAGCTGGAAAAAGCAAACTTTATTTTCTTAATTCCTGCTTCCTGTTTCTCTCATTGAATTTCCTGCACAGTAAATACAGATTACTTCTGAAGTGTTATAAATGTACAGCTTACGGGCCTATGCCTCCAAAGTCTTATGCATGTAAGTAACTTCTCATGTTAACAATCCTATTAGCTTTAGTAAGACTATTTGAATATAGATGAGAAAATTCATCTTTTCAGGATTGGGGCCCTTCCATGACCTGAGTATTCTTTGTTTTATCCTTTTAATTTCTTTTATAAGGTATATTTGTCTACAATCTTTTTGGCCACCTGTGACAGAGGCACATTGGTGGTTCATTATGCTATGTCAGCAGCTCTTGTCAAGCCTGACATACTCACTACACCTAACACACTGTCGTCAAGACATATACTCACACGATGGCATCTAAGATATCACTGGAAAACTAAACTCACTGTATGTATGTATGGGGGTGCATACAAAGTTATGGATATGTGCTAGAATTATGTTCTTAAAACGTGTTTGGCAAGCAATGCATAAGCCCAGTCTGCCTTAGACAAAGGAATATGTATTTGTTTGTCTGACCAGCCTTGTAATCAGGCAGAGACAATGAAGTTATATTTTCATAAAACGTAAACACAGCTAGTGAGTGGAGACAGCCTCTTGCAGGAGTATGAACCTCAAATGATATGCAATTGAATCAACTGACTGTATACAATATTACTGTATTATAAGAGTATATCAAGTAAAGTCTTTTATGAAAGCTAACACTTGTGATTAAGACATACATTTCACAAAGGTATTAACACTATATGAGGAATTATGGATACTTAATGATATAATAAATTCAAAAAGTCTGTGACCAAACACACGAAGAAACAGGTTTTCCCCCAGACAGGAAGGAAAGGAACTAACTACCTGTCTCCAGTAAAATTAAGCAAGGTATGGCCAAAAACAATGGAAGCCCTATTTACATACAAATCAGCAAGGGAATGGGAAGTCCGCAAGAAAGGAAGAATAGCATGCAGTCATCTGAGTCTGGGGAAAAAAAAAAACTGAGTTTGGGTAGATATAAGGAGAGAGAAGACAGCATCCATCGCTGGACAGACAAGGGGTCAGAGTTCTTGCAGCCAAGGTAACTGATGTCTCTGGGAACTGAATACAAGTGAAAAACTGCTGAGGCAAAGATCTTTCACTTAGGAAGACAAGGGAAACCAGCACCTTGTACTTCTGTGGAATGTCCTAACTGAAAGTCTGCCATGGCTAGAAAGAAAAAGACTGGTAAGAAATTTACCTTGAACCAAGGCTGGTGGAGACCAGGGTGGGGCTGTTGTGTTCTAGCTCGGCTGGTAGGGTCAGAATGCTGAACCATTGTATACTTGTTTACTGACTGTTGGTGTCTGGGCTGTGAGTCACAGCAGCAGAGCGTTTAAGGCACCCCAGAGTTACAGGGCAGGTACCAACACAACCTCAACTAGTGTGGACTGCACCCCAAAACGTGACACCACCATTCTAACATTTCTGATGTTAATTGCAACTCTAACTTCTTGGTTCAACATTAAGGAAGTCTTATGTAATTCTGTTACTATTTAAACAAAATTTCAGAATAAAACTTTAAGAGAAGGTTTACCTTTGTAACACCAGTGTTTTGTTTTGAAAGGAGACTTTCACTTGTTCCGTTTCTTTTTCCAGATCTTCTGCAGCACTAAAAACAAATGCAATAGCAGAAGACTTTAGAATTCTACAGACAAACAAAAACGACACACTTTAAATAAAACATGGTTACACTGCCTTCTTTTGGAGTAAGACACTTTTCCAATATATTATTGATGAACTTCCCCTTTAAAAAGCAGAGGATGACTGATTATGGTACCATTGTGCCACTGGTACCACAACGCATGTGTTCTGCTGTGCTTTGATACCAACTTGGTTTCCAGTGGTATGGCAGAAAGAATATTTGTATAATGATTTGGAAGAACAAATGTTAAAGAGAAGCACTAAGACCTACCAACTCACAGATTCAGGTCCCCTATCCCCCAACTTACCATAGGGGACCTGGTAGCAACCCTTTCTGGTTTAAACTCTCTATTATGAAGTATTCTTGTGACCTCTTCTTTAAGAGCCATCATCACCTCCATTGTCTGCAGCAGACTTTTAATACTCAGCAGGGAGAAATTGTCTAGTCTATATAAGTGCCTTTTCTTTGTCCCATGAAATTCCATTCAGATTTAACTGCTTTGTAAAGTGTAATTGGGCTCCTCAGGAAGATGTTGGTAGCCTGCAAACCCAATGAACATTCTAAAGAGCCCAGTCCTGCCGCCACCAACCTTGCAACAGCAGCCTGTCCACTAAGAATACTCTGGAGAACCTATAGCAGAGTAGGGAGGGAAAGAGAGAAGAAAGAGGCTCTCCCCACTACTCTCCTGACCCCAGCATAAAGCTCCTTACCCCTACTCTGGAGGCACCAGATGGAACAGAAGCTCCCTCAGCTCCCAAAGTGGCAAAGGGAGTGAGTCAGATGAAGCTCCCCTCAGCCACCCTCAGGATTCAGCACATGGTGCCAGCCCTCCACTATCAGAGTTAGTCTTGTAGCCCAAGTTGTAGAAGTTGGTTCTGCAGTAGTGAAAGCTGAGGATTCAAATCCTCATGATGAGACACATACCAAATCCCCATTGTGTAACTAATAGTTTTGTTGAGAAAATTACACGTGAAACAAACCCAAATCCCTAAGTTAAAAGAATGTAATTTAGCCTACAAAAATCAAGCACTTGAAATTTAAGAAGTGCCAGATTTATAATTGTCCATGCAACCTTAATTCAACCACACTGAGTATATGCATTTTGATCTTTAATTACACAATCACAATCAGTTTTTTCCCAATAAGACCTCAGTCTCATTCCATGCACAAACTGGATGCACAAAAGGACTGAATTAAGATTGCATGAGCAATCATGAATCTGGCCAATTTTCCAACCTAGATAATATTATTGACTTTTTCCTATGTAAGGATATTTACACTGCAGAAATAGCTAGCGCCACCACATGAACGTGTTAATTTCTTCCCTCTAGGCCATAATACGAGATGCTCCTGCCGTCTCTCAGTAATGCAAAACAGCACTCAGAACTAGTGCCAAAAACTGCAGTCATGGTTCTCCTCTGATTATGGTTGCTTAAAAGATATCTAACAGAACAAAAATCGTACTATGAACAGATTTGGGAATGGAGAAAAATCAGTAAGGGGAATGCCTTCACTTTTCTATTCATAATCAGCATTTTAAAGATCAGAAAGAAAAGTAAGAACACATTATTAAGAGAATTCTGTATCTCCCACCGTTTGAATCATTAGGAATATTTGTTTGAAAATAGAATCTGTATTTGCATTTCTGCTTCTGATGCTTATTTATCTGAACTCTTTAAGATACATTAGAAATATTCTGATTACTACATCCAGTTACAAGAGTACATTCCCTTTTTCAAAGCATATTTATTATAAAAGTATAATTAATAAAAGAGGAACCAGTAACCTGAAAGTCCAATGTAGTTTTGGACCCTAAATGCAACTTGCTATCTGAACGCCTAACATAGGCAAAATACTTTAAGAGATGTACATAAGATTCTATTCTCATTTAAAGGTGTAATTTAGTTTAGCACTTGGATATTTGTAGCTAAACCCCAACCAACATTCTGAAGACTATGGGTATGAGGGAGCAGAGTCAAATATTTGAGAGGTGGAATAAAATTTCTCTGCTTATCCCTGCACACTCCACAAGTGAAATTAAAGCTCTGATAATTAATGCAACATTCTTATTAAAAGGAGGGCAGTAAGAATAGAACCTATGACAGCTTTCCCTTTACCCCTATTTTAAAAGTTAAAAATAGTTATCAGAAGACATACGCCTCAATTAGCTTTTCTTCTATGGCTTGGTCTGGAATGCTTTCTTCACCTGCAAATCAATGGTATTTTTAAGTTAACAAGATTGAAAAAAAAATCTGTTTACACAGAATATGTGAGATGTCAGTTGAACAGATTTCTGAAAACCTTTATTATAGTTTTAAACTTTGTGATGATACTGAAAGGGGACTAATTTGAAATTCCAAAAGCACACCATTGTCACAGGATTATACTTTGCAAACAATGAGGTTGGATGTTCAGTGCAAGAACAAGGTATTTAATAAAAATCTGAACAAGCATCTTGTTTGTAGAAGAAAAAATTTTAAATGTTTACCTTTATTATTGGTTTCTCATCTTTTATTACTTTACTGCAATATTAGTAAAATTAAGATAGAGCATGCAGGTACATTGTTTTCTGTTATGACAGCATGGACATTTACTTGCATTGGATAGACATGGTGAAGAATGACAGAAGAAAAAAGGGTTTAAAGATGAATGAAGCCGGAAAAGTGATACAAAACAGAACTTCATTTAGCTCGATTTTTGCTGTGGAGCTAATGAACAAGAAAGACAGACAGAAAGACAGACAGAAAGACAGAAAGGAACTTACCTGCATGAACTGTTGTATTATATTCCATAAGTTGCTGTTTTATTTGTTCTCTTAGTCTATAAAAGGAAAGAAGAAAAGTAAAATAAAAAGCATCTTATTTTATTTATTTAGATTTAAAACAATAATAAGACACCTCCTCTAAAGCTCTAGACACCCTCAAACATCATAAATACAACAAATAAAATCCCAGACACTTCAAAAGGAAGTCAGACACCTAAAGAAACTCCCTTCCATTCATTTGTTATTGTGGGAAGTATATCCCTCAGCCCTCTCCAAAAACACAATCAAGAGAGTATTTTGCTGCATACCTAGCAAAATATTTGCAAGTTCGGGGGGGGGGGGAGAAAGAGGGCAGGGGCTGTTTGTTTTTTAACAGCATCTGTTCTAAAGGGATCCCAAAACCAGTAGTGAATTACAACAATGACCTAGATAGACTCAGGTGACATCTTCACACAAGGGGGTGAGGGGGAGTGTATTTTCATCAGGATAGATATCTTGACATAAAATCCTAGCGGAAAATTAAGCAAGTAGTTCTTATTTTGATGTAGGTAGGCGTGTCAATTCTATATCCCTCAGGTTTATTTCAACTACTTCAGTTAAGGTAAGAACTACAGTGCCTTGCCTCCTCTAGGATCTCTCAGTGTAAAAACACATTATTTTGTGCAATGCAGATGTAAGCAGGGGGAATAGGCCCACTATTTGGGGAACTTTCCTGGCTTATACACTATCCCAATGAAATCGGCTAGCGAAAGGATCGAAGTCCTCATTCCCACTTCCTTTACCCAGAGGCCTGCCTGACCTCGAGGGCTCCCCTTCCACTCTCCTGTGTGGCAGAGTTCTTGTAACCCCAACAAGGCTGGGCCCAGGATTCCTGGGGGACTCAACCCCCAACCTTGTTGTAGTTACTTAAGGCAAGGGCTAGGGTGTCCTCACTCTAAGGTGCTCTCTCTGCACTGGACACTTCCTTGACCCATTGATCGTTATATACAGTTCAAAGCAAATACAATTTATTAAACAGCAATCAATTTAAAAAAAAATAAGAAAAAACGGGAAAGGTTCAAGGAAAACACATAACCCCACTCTGTGGGATGGGGACAGTACAAACAGCATCACTGGAATGTAAGGGAAGTTCAGTCTGTTCCTCACATGTCTCAGGTCTCCTTCTCAGGCCCTGGATGTGCTGCAGGAATGCTGGGGGTTGGACACTTGCACTGGTGGTGGCCACACACTCTCAGGGCATGTCTACATTTACCTCTGGAGCGATCGATCCAGCAGGGGTCGATTTATCATGCCTAGTGGAGTCGTGCTAATCGACCACCAAACACTCTCCTGTTGACTCCACTGCAGCGAGAAGCTTAGGCAGAGCCAATCGGGAGCGTCAGCAGTCAACCTACCGCAGTGAAGACACTGCGGTAAGTAGCTCCAAGTAAATCAACTTCAGCTTTGAAAATAGCGTAGCTGAAGTTGTGTAACTTAGACCGACTTAGCATGCCAACCCCACTACCTAGCGTAGACCAGGCCTCAGGCTCTAGGTGGCAGGACCCTTCTTTCCCAGCATCAGCCTCTTCACTCCCCCACCCCTCATCAGGGTGACGACCCCCCTCCAAGTCTTGCCTGCGAGGGCCTCCTGGCTGGGGCCATCTCCCTGTGCTGGGCCCATTGCCCAGGGTCCGCCTTCACTCTCCCCAACTGCTCACTGCACCCAGCTCTAGACTGATCCAGTCCCAGCTCCACTCTGCCTCAGCACCGATGCTGCTCTGGCTCCAGCTCCCTGGGCTGCTTTTTCTGGCTCCTCTGGCTCTGGTTGCTCCAGCTCTGCCCCCAGCACAGGACTGATCTCTGTGCTGCTTCTGTAGCTCTGCTCCTAGCACTGACCTGATCCCTGGGCTGCTTCGCTGACTAGCACAGCTCTGCTTCCCAGCTCAGCTCAGGCCCCTGCTCTCTCCTTAGCTTGGTCCCACTCTGTCTGACCCAGACAATTGCAGCTCACATGGAGCCGGGACCCCCCGGACTCCCTTGTTAGCCTGCGGCCCTGATCTGGAGCTTGGCCTCTCCCCATTGCTCCTGGGAACTGTCAGTCTCGGTTTTGATTTCCCATCCACCCTCCTCCTTCCTTTTGGTAGTGGGAACTAGCCAACCGAGAAAACCGCACTGACCCAAACATAACCTCAGTTACACAGACCTTCACATGACAGTATCATGCTGAAGTTTTACTGAGCATACACACAAAGGGCTCCAGGCTTATCCCTTTACTCTTTCGGAAGGGGACCCCAAGACTGCACCAGCAAAGCCACCAGACATAGTTACTTTCTTCTCCTGGAGTGATCAGCAACCAGGAAGGGTTCAGATCTGGGCAGGCTACATCCTTAGCTCACGTGGGCCCATGGATCGGGGCTGGGCACGCGCCAGCTCCCCTCCCGTACACGTCAGGGCCCGGGCCCGGGCCGGGGAGTGCCGGGGCGCTCCAGGAGCCAGTGTCACAGAGAAAGGGCAGGGCCGAGCCTGGCCCGGGGGTCATTTCAATCCAGGGCCCTGGGTCCGGCTCTGAGCTACAGGCCCGGCGGAGGGGGCCGCAGGCCGCGCCCGGCGGGGAGTCCCGCGGGTTCGGCCGATGCTCCGGGGTGATGGAGATCCCCCGGCCGCAGCACTTACCGGAGCAGGGTCACCAGGTCCAGGTTCTCGCCAGCCGCAGCCCCCAGCCCCGAGGCCGCCCCGGCCTCTACGGATCCACCGGCGGCAGCGCTGTGAGCCACCAGACTCCCTAGGGCTTTGGACACGTCCCTCACTCGCTGTAGTGGCTCCATCCCGACAGCAGCAACAACGGACCCGGCAGCAGCTCAACCGCCGCCGCGTCGCGCCTTCAAACCGCCCGCCAACGTCACTAGCGCCATCGATAAGCGCGGCCGGCGGCTACTCCTGGCTGGATACCCGAAATGCTCCCGGTCGCTTCCCGGGCTCGTAATTCGGCGTTCTCCTCTCAGGCCTGATGAGAGGGTGGTCCCCGCGGGAAGGGGCGGGAGAGGGAGTGACGTGATTGGGGAGTTCACGGCTCCAACAGACACCGGAGCGAGGGGAACGGGTCCAGCGTACCCAGCCGGGCCGGGGGAGGGTTCAGGGCTCCAGCAGACACCGGAGCGAGGGGAACGGGTCCAGCCTACCTAGCCGGCGGGGGAGGGTTCACGGCTCCAGCAGAAGGAAGGTTGCTCCTTAGCGTGGAGTTGGTGGACGAGGCAGCTCTCTAGGGGTAGGTGGCCCCCCGGGGCAGGATGGGGCACTGTTGTGCACTAGCCCCGCACCACACCACAATTGCATGCTTTACCCGCCCGTATTTTTGCCCTCACACTAGACTCCAGCCAGGCACAGAGCTGCTGTGTGACCTGCTCCGCCCATGTCCTTTTCTTTATGAACTTTCATACCCAGCTCATTTCACAATTCAGCCCTGTCCTGATGTTTTACTGCACTACTATTTTAAACACTCCTTTGCCTTCACTTTCCCAACACGGAGGTGTAGCAATGTTTCACACTTATTCCTGATTTTTAAGTGCACTTGCAACATTACAGCTAAGTGTAATTGTTATTTTGAACAGGCTCACTGATAGAAATTCCAGGCCCCAGGGCACAACAGTCAATTGGCCCCCACAAGCTGCGTGGATGTGATCCACTTGACAGTTGGGTGGTGCCGCACTTGTGCTGGCTGGTGCCCAGTACGCTGCCAGCTATGCTTTTCCAGCACAGCAAAGGCTTCCATATGCCTGCCTGGTAGGGTTTCCAACTGTTTAATCATGTCAATCCAAAGACCCTTGCCCCAACACCTGCCCAACCCCTTTCCTAAGACCATGCCCCTGCTTTGAGGCCCTGGCTGCTGCTCACTCCAGCCCCACTTCCTGTCCCTCTTCCCCACGCTCACTCACTTTCACCAAGCTGGGGCCAGGGTGTGGGGTGCAACCTCTAGGACGGAGTTCAGGTTCAGGAGGATGTTTAGGTAGGGGCTCCCGGAGGGAGTGCAGGGTGTGGGAGGGGTGCATTCTCTGGGAGGGAGTTTGGATGAGGAGTGCAGGCTCTAGGCTGGGGTTAGCGCTTACTTCTTGAAACTGACCAACACACCCTTTTAGTAGCAGCTCCTAGGTGTGGGGCTTAGGGGAATCTCTGCACACCACTGTGCCATCAGAGACCCCTTCCCCAGGGATGTGCCAGTTGCTTCCACGAGCAGTGTGGAGCAAGGGTGAGTAGGAAGCCCGCCTTAGCTCTGCTGGCAGCCCTTGGATAACTGCCTCCTTTTTATCAAGCCTGTTTTTGAAGATATCATCTATGCAATGCCTTTTCTTAGAAGCTTGGGCAAAACCAGCCTGAGGTCTAAGAGTGATGTGCTTACATGTACAGATCATTTAAGTAACTTTCTTCCTGCCTGCTTTATAAGATCTCATTGAACAGATTTTTATGAAGTGTTCCACATTTAATTTACATATACAAATACTTTGAACATTACCACCCCATAAAGTCCCATTTTTGTGACACTGACAGACCAGCCAACCTGTGTATGACCTGTAAGAGGCATTGCACTTGTATCAAGACAATTCACTTCTACATGAACTTTAGAGACGTACTAGACTAGCAGTTATCAAGTCATTTGTAGTAATAGAAATATTTAGTATCTACACTCTATATATTTGTTTTTATTTACATTGATTAAACTTTAACAGAATATAGGTAACCAAGTAGCTTGTAGATGCTAATTCCCTTTCATGTCTTAATTATGTATGAGATTGTCCAATTAAGATTAAAGGTGTGAAATACTGTAGGAAACTAATATCTACATAGTTAAGCTGAAGACAGTGTTATAATAGAGAATGGTTTAATTGACATGTTAGTCAGGGTAACTGTATTATTTATATATGCATGGTAAATAGAATGTTAGCATTAAGGTGATGGGACAGTATGTGCTCAAAAAAAATCCTGTCATGCTGTTCTCACACTTAACTGTTGCTTCAGGTATAAAAGTGAAACTGGGCCTGATCCTTTCATCTCTAGCCCGCTTAAATTTTGAAGAGCTAAAAGATGTAGATGGAGCTCTTCCAAACTATTTTTAATATGCTGAAAAATGTCTGGAAGAACTAAGTACATCTAAGCTGCCTTTGCATTCTGATCTGTTGACATGATTTGAGAGAGAGACTTTTACAAGTCAGCAGTTGATTCTAGCACTGCTGTGATCTTGAATGAGGAACACAGAATCACTTGTATTTATATTGCTCTTTCAACCATATACAACTTTTCTTGATACTAAATCTTAGATGTTATCAAGGTTTGGCTGTCAGCAGGATATTTAGATCTGACCTCCTTGGGAACTGGTGAACCAAGTGGTTAGTAACTTGAGAGTGCAAGTATTATAGCAGTGAACTATACAACTAATGGATGTAACAAGTCCTCCACATCAGGTAGTTTGCTAGTAAGCTAGTTGCCAGCTATGTCCATTACAACTCTGAATGGATTTATGGTGGACCATGAGGCCACTTTTAATATTCCAAGATAGGAGTAGCAGGCACAATGTCATCTCTTTGTAAGAGACACCAGTTAGACTGAGACAGGCACCTGCCAATACTGTATCTCCTGTGGAGAGATTAAATTTTTACATTGCCAGCTGAGGGCTACAGTGTATTGTTCACCTCCCCAGGCCATCATTGCTCAAGGCTGAGCCACCCACTGCACTTTAGGTTAGAGGGGAAAAAATGACTAGAGAAGCTGGACACCTGTAGTAAATTATACTCTCCCAGTGTTCTTAAAGATAAACCTATAGCTTGGTGTTAGCAAAGCTGCACCACACTTTTACAGTGCAATATAACATTTCTGCAGCTATGATGGGAGAGCTGCCCTTGCTCTGACAAATACAGTTGGTACATGTGGGATCTGTTTTGCTATTGACACTGTCTCTGACACTATAAGGGCCCATTGATCCTCTGCTCTTAGTGCAAACAAACACCTGCCCCCCCGAGCACGCTAGGTAAATGTACTAGAGCTACAAGGTGGGTGAGAATAAGCAATCAGCCTCTTATTTTAAGATTTGTCACTGGAAAGTGATCATACCTTGGACATCATGACAGGAAACATGATTAGAGTAAGAAGCATAAAGTGCTTTATTAAAAGCTTTAGGTCAAGGACAAGATTATATACACACAAAAAACACATACAATGGCACATGGTGCCAACTTTAATCTAATTCTGCTAGTTTTAGCTAAAAAAAAAAGTTATGCCACTTTTGAGACAGGCTTAGCCAGATCCTGTATGACTGTAGAGTTTAGCTGTGGAAGAGTGCTAATCTTAGCATTTTTGCTGCTGGCATATTTGTTCTTGACTGTCTGAAATAAGAAAAAATGGAGGTTAAATCTTGCATATTATAAATTCCATGTGTTTGGGGGGGGGGGGGGGGGGGCGCGCTCAGTTTCTAGACATTGGACAAGAGCTGAAAATTGGTCCGCTTGTGCCATGACAGGCCTATGAACAGCTAATATTCAAAACCCACATTTAAGCAAGCTTTTCCGTGAGCTCATACCAGAGACTGTCCACATGAGGCAGGTAGACCTGAGTGTCTGTATTTACCAGTTAAGCTTCATTAGCAGCCAAGTTTAACAGTGAGCAGTTTGTTGGGTTAAGTGTTATGTGGCGCCAAGTGTTCTGTATTACTTTGTTCCCACCTTCACCATACCCATCCTGTAAAGGAAAACAGGTTCCTTACCATGTGTTTTGTAAGGCCCCGGTTAACTAGGATCACATTCTTTGCCATATGTTGCATGACAGGGTGAAGCGCACTCTCAGTGTAAGACAGGTAGTGTTGTAAAGTTGGTGTCTAAGACAAGGAAATTAGAGTTATTCAGTAGTTTACACTAATCCTATATTAGCTATCATCTAGAGGCAAAGATCCGCTCCTTGAAGTAGTAAGGAGCATGAGCTACACCTGTGTTCCCTTTCTGGCGTGGGAAGATGTCATGCTTTCCACAAGCCCATCTTATTTAGGTAGAACTTGCTCAGTATTATGCCCAGAGTTCCCATTTTGGGAAATGGAACCGTGGACCCTAGCCACTAAGGTAGGCTGGAGTGTAGTGTAGCTTACTGCAGAATTCAGTGGGGGGGTACTCCTTGTACATTAATTGTACCCATTTGATCAGTTTAGTCTCAAACTAGCAGGCACCAAGCTTACCCACTCTCCACCATCAAGAACCTTTAGAGCCAAGCAAAAAGCAGCTGCAGCAATCTGAGATGGAGGGTAGTGTACCATTTCATAATCCACCAGGGATAATTCCATCAGATATTTGGCTAGGGTGTGCTGTTCTAGGTCCACCTAGAATGAGAATCAAGCATTAGTTGTGTCTCAGTAAGCCCCAATGGGGGAAAACAAATGCATTCTACTTCTTCTTTACATCCCCTGGAATAGGATTGTCCCCAGCCCCATGTCTCTCGTTACATAGCTTATGAGAGTCTTGTCCCATTATTAGTGCACCTATTTTTGCCATCTGTGGGTTCTCCTTTAGACTGTACTAGCAGCAGCTTAGTCAGGTCTGCAAGCAACTCCATTCCCCTGAATACCAACTCCATTCCCCTGAATACCAGTTGTGTTTGTGCATAGCTCTAAAGTGGCAGCTAGCTACCAGCCAAGACAAGAGACTTGCATTTTGGAGAATCTAGTACAGATGGAATTGTCCATTTATGAATACCTTCAGATCTACTTGCAGGTGTGCTAAACTGATATGTTCCCTTTAATAAGGGCTTCAAGAGCCTCATGAATTTTACCTCTCCAATCTTTGATGCCCGCCTTAGAAAGTGCAGTGGCAGAGGGCGACCCAAGGCAAAGTCTAGAGCTTGTAGAATCTTCCTTTCCATTTGTTTGATCTGGGTCTTGGTGTAAGTGTGGTCTGTTACAAAGGCAAAGTCCCCAATTTCAGGAGGATACATTTCCTCGTACTTGCTGGCAATAAACATGGCCGTGACACCAACCAGCTGCAACATTTTCTTGGGCACGCTGTTGTCCTATAGTACGAAAGTGTATAATACAAGAATTACACAAGCCAATAAGTATTTGTCACAGGACAGCTGGCTACCATGCTGTTGAAGTCAGGTTTAAAACTAGAGTCTTTATACTACATTTAGTTTACTGTCAGTCACTGTCACGAACACACAAGTTTCTGGCCAGTTAGGAGATAACTTTAGAGCATTAAAACTCTCTCTAACCATCTATGAAGGGGTTCAGGAAACAAGAACCTTCTAGATTAGATGCAAGAAGGATGATTCGTTTCAAGTACAAAGTTTGTGCTCAAACCTTTAGTGTCATTAAACATGACTGACTGGACTACTTAAGTCTGAATTTTAATTTCAAGATTATTAAAAGCAGTCAGCCTTTGTTATAGTGAGTGCATAACATTAAGTAACATTCAGCATGTGCTGGGTTCAAAAAAGTTTGTCATTTATCTGCTATATACTGGAGAGCAATGGAATCATGGCAAAGGAACAAGGTGCCATGTCATGCCCTTACCTGCAGGAAGCGATCAATGATAGCAGCAGTCATGTACATAGTTTCTGAAAGTAGTCTGAATTTCATCTGAACCTGCACAAGCCAGTCAATTAGGATAGCCCGCATGTTTCCAGTAACTTCCTGGCCTGCCAGGTATTTTGGTCTGACATTTTGTTGCTTCTGCATGGAAGGAATATTTGTTACTACAGCAATTCTTGCATATGAGGAGTATTGGCACTACTACAGACTCTTTAGAAAACTGGAAGTTGCTAGTCTTGACCAACAGAAGTGCAGAGTCTACCTTCTTTGGCCAAGAGATATTTGAAGGCAACAGCTAACAATTACCATGTACTACTTTGCATATAAGAGCTCTAACAGACTCTTAAACACATTAGTGATCACAGAGCTAGTGTGCTAAAAACTACCAGCACTGGCATTTATTCTATTGCAGTGTATTTGTAGCATGTCAGTCACAGGATGAGAGAGAAACATGGGGAGTGAAGGAACCTTTTATTGGACTAAATTTTGTTGGAGAGGGGGAAGAGAGAGAGCGCACGCAGAGCTGTGTGTCTCAGAAGCTTCTCTTACCAAGAGAAGTTGGTCAAAAAGAAGTTATATAACACCTCACCCACCTTGTCCCTAGAAGGTTGTTAGATTAAGCGAAATGCTTGCCTCAAGGAGTTGCTGAGGCTCCTGCACCTTAGGAGTACTACAAGACAAGTCTAGGACTAGAGGTCCAGTTTCCCAAATAGCCATTGCACCAGAGATAATGAGACATACTAGAGTCAGGATAAAGTAGTTCATACCAACCTCAAGATCTCTCAGATAGCCATAGATGTCCTTTACATATTCACTGCAGAGATTTGGGTCAGCACCATCATCTACATCTACATCTTTCACTTCAAGCAAGACATCAGAAAAAGCCTGGCACAGCATCTCCTCTCCTGGCACACATCCAGAGGTCTCCATGGGGCTTGGGGATGGAGACTCCAACTGGGGAGAAAGTTTAAGATTGAGCAACCATAGCTTCTACTGAAGACTCAGGGAGGTAGATTGCCTACACCAGTGGGAGAACCCCTCATATGGGTAGGGTCTACACTGAAGAAGGGCTATAAATGCACCTGAAGCTTTCAAGTGTAGGCAAGCTCTCAGATAAGTCCCCATTCGTGCAGTAGTTTATCTACTACTGATGAGTTAGTCAAATAATCCACTCACAGACTACTACTTGAATCCACCTCTGCTTTTATCCTTCCTCCAGGGAAGGGAGCTTATAGGTGATGGGAGAAGTAGGCTGCACAGGCAGAGGCTCCAAGCCATGCAGGAGTCAGTGAGGTCATGGTAGGTGTGGAGGTGAAGAAGCGTGTTCCTCCTCCAGGCTCAGAGCAGGGCTGCAATGCCCGGGGGACTGGCACCGCACAGATACCTTAGCAGGCTCAGAGATTGGCTTCTGCTCCTTAGTCGGCTCGATCACCTCCGCAGCTCTCGTGGCTTTCCTGGGGAGGGGCTTCACCGCAGCGCTGGGGGGCTTCGTTTCCTGAGGCGAGAGAAGGGGGCGTGAGCGGCCAGGCTCGGGCTGCTCAGGGCTCCGGCGGGGGCAGGCGCCAGGCCTTACCTTTTTGGGAAGCGCTTTGGGTGGCTGCTCGCCCACTTTGTTGCCGATGTCGCCCAGGGCAGTTCTCGGCCTGAGGCCGGGCTTGGCAGCAGCCGCTCCCCGCTTGGCAGCGGCCACATTGCTCTTCACTTGGTTCTCGGCGTTGACTCTGGTGTTCTGCGGAGAAAAGCGCCGGTCAGCGCGGCAGGCCTGGGCAGGAGGGGACACTGGGGCACCTCCGGGCGGCAGCTTGCTCGGGAGCAGCACAGGGCTCCCCCCATCCTCCCAGGCCATGGCTTAGCCCAGGGCGGGGCAACGGCGAGCCTGTTGGCCGGGCTTGCCCGAGCCAGCTCCAGGCGAACTAACACCGGGGTGCCAGGGGGGAATGTCGCTCCTTGCAGCGGGCCCAGGGATGGAGCCGTAGCAGCATCCCGCGTGGAGGCGCATAGGTCCCCGCTTATACAGTCACTATCTGCCCCCCGCCCCGAAGAAGAAAGGGGCGCAGCCACCCATCCCCCCTCCACGGGGAAAGCCCAGCGGGGCCCCGACTCCTTCTTCCCCCTACTTACCCTGCTGATCCGCAGCGCCATGGCCCCCTGGGCCTTCTGCACCACAGAGCCCTGAACTCTGGCCCCGCCGCTGCCGCTTTTGCTGCCTGGCCTTGGGCAAGTGACTATCCCGACAGCTGCTCAGCTCACAAATGCATGATTCCCCAGCAGCTGCCGCCGCAGGTTTAAACCACGCACCGAGCTCCGCTCATTGGCTGCCCCCTTGTCTTCTCTCGATCCTCATTGGCCGCTCCTCGTTCCACCCCGAATGCGTTTCCGTGGAGACCAGGCGCTGATTCCTCAAGATGTTCGAAAAGGGGGCGGGAGGGGGTGTTTGTACCACGTGACACCTTGTTGCAGTTATAATTTCATCTCTTGGGGCTGCGTATGTTGGAGCCTGAGGGTGGGAAGTGGAGCCTGCCTATATCTGTGGCTGACAGTCTTTCAGTGGTCCTGTACTGTGTCCATTCTCATTCATTAACCCAGGAATTCTTAAAAGTAAGCTTCGTCTTGGGGAAGCATGATAAAGGGTATTGCACTCAGAGGCACTGTGTGAAAGGGGTCACCAGGATGAAAATTTGAGAACCAGTGAGTTAGACATTAGCTGCATTTTACTTTTATTTTCTTATGAATTGTATGCCTCACTACTTGAGTCACTTGAAACCTATCTTTCTGTAGTTGATAAACGTTTTACTATTTTATCTAAATCAGCGTGTTTGAATTGAAGTGTTTGAGAAAATCCATTTGAGAATTTAGGATTTGTGCACATCACGTTCTATTAATAAAATTGCAGATTTTATATGAGCTTGTATCGGGTCCAGGAGAGGACTTGGCAATACAAGGCATACACTTCCGGGAGAAAGTCTGGGAGTGGTAACTCAGGGCATGGCTGTACCACAAACTTAAGTTGACCTATGTTAGGTCGATTTACAAGCACCACAGTAATTACTGTGTTTTTCATGCCCATGCTGCCATCCTCAGCAGGAGTGCTTCCACCAACCTAAGAGGGGCAGTGGGGGGCGGGGCTAAGAGCTTGGCTACCATGGAGCTTTCAGCTCCGCAAGCAGTTACCTGCTGAGAGTCCAGTTAGGTGTCAGGGGGGCAGCAGGGCTCCCTGTGGTTTGCCGGGAGTCTGAGTAGCAGCCTAGCTCGGAGTCTGGTGAGAAGTCAGGCTCTAGCTGGAATCCCCCCCCCCTCGGGGTGATAGGTGTAGTTGTGAGCCAGGCATGGGGTTCACAGCAAGGAGCCTACTAGCCTTTCTTGAGAAGAATGTCAGTCAGCAACAGATGTAACACACTGTCTACATGGACACTGTCACCCTAACTACACCAATATAAGCCCTAAGCAATGTAAAAGGCACCCCAACTTGGAAAATTGAGGGGACACATCATCAGTCCAGACTGTACCCTGAGTAATGTCACAGTGGGCTGCAGCGCCAGGGGGAGTCAGTTAGTGTGTGAGCTATGTGGGTGTGGAGTGGGAACACAGAGGGTGGCCCAAAGGAAACTACAATGGGAAATTGATGATGGGTTGTGTGGAGAAGGAAGAGTGGGAAAACTGGAACAGCTCTGGAGGTTTGATGGGAATAGAGGGAGTCAGGTGGAAAAGGAGCCTAGGAGTAAGAGTGAACCAACAGCGATGCAAGAGAGGTGAGCTAGATGACAGAGATAAGGTGCCACCAGGCTGCAGATAGCTGAGTCAGGATTGGTAAAGGTGCTGGAAGGCTTAGGCCTTGGCTACACTTGCAAGTTGCAGCGCTGGTGAGGGGGTTACAGCGCTGCAACTTACTTGGTGTCCACACTTACAAAGCTCAGTCAGCCAGCGCTGCAACTCCCTGTCTGCAGCGCTGGCTGTACTCCTGGTCTGCTATGGGTGTAGCAAATCCAGCGCTGGTGATGCAGCGCTGGTCATCAGGTGTGGACACTCACCAGCGCTGTAATTGGCCTCCAGGGTATTAGGAGGTATCCCAGCATACCTTTTCAGCCCCTCTGGTCATCCCGTTCAACCCACTGCCCTGGGCTCAGATGCCGCCCTTTAAATGCCCGGGAATTTTAAAAAATCCCCTTCCTGTTTGCTCAGTAAGGCATGGAGTACAATCAATCAATCAATCAGTGACATGCCTCCACGCCCCAACGACCCAGCTGGAGCACTGCTGAGCTGCAGGATTCATCAGTGTTGGGTGAGGAAGCTGTGCAGGCACAGCTGCGCTCCAGCCATAGAATTATGATACTACGGCCAGATATCAAAGTCAATGCAATTACAGGGCTATGACCGGGACGCGGTGCAGTGCAGGGTTAAGGTAAAGGAGCTGCGGAGTGCCTACTGCAAAGCCACGTCAGGGAAACCACCGCTCAGGGTGCTGCCCCACGACCTGCCGTTTTTACAGGACTGGAATGCGATACTTGATGTAACCCCACTGCCAATCGCGAGGATCACGATGGACAGTTCAAGAGCTGGAGAGGAGGGGAGGGTGTAAGGAACCCGGAGTAGGCTATGAGGTTTTGGAGACTCCCAGGAGTCATGCAGCCAGGAGCTATTTCCAGCCAGGAAAGAAGCTCCAGTCGCAGCCGCTGGGACTGTAGTGAGGAACCAGCAGAGGAGCCTGGTTCCCGGTAAGAAGCTTTATTGTAAGGATGGAAATGTTTTGGGGAGGGGGCTATGGCTGCCTGCAAGCATGCCTACGATGTGAAATAGCTCATTGATTTGTCTATCACGTCGCGGTTATTCCTGCTCTGTATCTCTTCAAAAGTTTCAGCCAGAGCACATGCAATGCGCTTTCCAAGTTTATAGGGAGAGCACCTTGGTCCTTGTCCAGTCAGGCTAACACGTCCGCACCATTGTGCCGTGAGGGGTGGGGGACCATTGCTACACAGCAAGCTGCGTAGGGACCAGGGCGGAATCCACATAGGGTTAGAGACCCTTCCCGCCTTCCCAGGTGACCCGGAGCAGTGAGATATCGGGTAGGTTAAAATTCTGTGGGAAAATGCAGGATACTGTTAAGCTGCTATTTCCCTGTACTGCTGCTTTGCTTCCCCCAAGTCACAGAAAGCCCATGGATTCCAGAGTTCAAGCACGCCCCCCTTCCCAGGTGAGCGCGTATAGCAAGATGGGCTCTGAGTAACCTGCTGTGGGTGAGGGTTCAGTGCTATTTCCTGTAGCTGCTCTTTGCCGCAAGTACACCGAAACCCATTGATCCCAGAGTCAAGCAGCTCCCCTTCCCAGGTGAGAGCGTGTGGGGAAACTTTCACTTATTTCCTCTCTGCAGCCTTGCCAAACCTCTCTTGCTATGCTCCAATGTGTTAAATGATTGCTAGAAATAGTCTTAAAAACATACAGGTTGTGTAAAAGTTTATTCTCTCGGTTTTTTTTAAAGTGTGACCTTGGATACTGCTCCATCAGCGCAGACTTCTGAAAAACTACAGAACTTAAGAAAAAAAACCAAGAAGAATAAGGAGGAGCTGGTGACAGCAGTTATTGAATCTGTATTCATAGATAATAAAAGTTGCAAGACTGGAGGGGAAAAGGAAGCAGGAAAAGGAACAGGCTGCCAAGAGAAAGGAATTGGCTACCAAGAGAAGCACAGATCAGCTGCTAAGCATTCCCCCCATGGAACGCCACACAGACCTCATGCCAGGTCAATGCTAGCATGCAGGCAGAGCACTACTGTTGCCTTCCTCCGCCAATCCCAAAGCTCAACCCATTGTGCCCACTGTTTCCCAAAACACCTTCTCCAGCATCCTGGTTCTTACCACCACAGCTGCCCCAACACCCATACATTCACCTAACAGCCCTGAAACTACGACCTTACCCCTATGCAAACAACCCCCATCACCATGCAGCATTAATCCTGAAGTGCAGCAGGCATTGCACAGCACTCAAAGGAAGGACATATTCAAACCTCTGACTTTACTGCCTCATCACCCTACTTCCCCTGCCTTGTTTTATGTACTGTATTTTTAATAAAAGGATTTCTTGTCTTTTAAAAGTTTTTATTATTACAAGAAAGTGTAAACATACTTGTACCCACAAGTGAAAAATAGGCACTGCAAATCATTGCAACCACTGCACTTACTCCTTGTGGAAGGCACACCAACATGACTGTGTGGCTTTCAGCTCAAATTGCTCCTTTAAGGATCCCTAATCCTTGAGCACTGTGCTGGGCCTCTCTGAGCCCTGCTCTCTGGCTGTGCAAATTGAGCCTCCAGGCGTTGAACCTCGGAGGTCCATTCGTCACTGAAGGTTTCACCCTTCCCTTCACAAATCTTATGGAGGATACAGCACGCGGTATAATCGCTGGGATGCTGCTTTCCCCACTTAGCTTCCCATAAACAGAGTTCTCCAGCGCCCCTTTAAACGGCCAAAGCACACTCACAAAATCATTCTGCACCGGCTAGCCTGTAGTTGAACTGGTTCCTTGCTCCTGTCCAAGCTTCCCTGTATACAGTTTCATGAGCCAAGGCATTAACGGGTAAAACGGGTCTCCAAGGGTCACAATGGCATTTTGATGTCCCCCACCTGTGATCTTCCTGTCTGTGAAAAAATGTCCCTGCCTGCAGCTTCCTGAACATGCCACTGTTCCGAAAGATGCGTGCATCATGCACCTTCCGGCCACTCCTGTGTAAATGTCAGTTGAAACGCCCACGGTTGATCACAAGTGCCTGGAGAACCATAGAGAATACCCCTTCCAAACGTACTCGGTGCAGGTGGGGTGTGCCAGAATAGGAATATGCGTCCCACTATTGCCCTCCACAGTTAGGGAAAGCCCATTTGTGCAAAGCCATCCAGAATGTCTTGCACATTCCCAGAGTCAACGGTTCTTCTTAGCAGGATGCGCATTAATGGCCTGCAAACTGGCATCACCACTATTTCCAACGGTCGACTTTCCCACTCCAAACTGCGTTTGCGACCAATCGGTAGCTGTCTGGAGTTGCCAGCTTCCAGGCTGCAATAGCCACCCGCTTCTCCACTGACAGGGCAGCTCTCAGTCTCATGTCCTTGCGCTGCAGGGTTGGGCGAGCTCAGCACACAGTCCATGAAAGTGGCTTTTCTCATCCTAAAGTTCTGCAGCCACTGATCATCATCCAGACTGTGATGACGATGGATCCCACCACTCAGTGCTTGTTTCCGACCCAAAGGGGGCGTTCCACGTGCTGAGCACGTCCGTTACTGCCACAAGCAATTTAGTATCAGGTGCATCAGCTGAATCTATTTCATCATCTGAGCTTCCTCACTGTCACTTTGAGCATAAGGAATAGCTCAACTCCAGACGTGATGTGCTGCAACATTCATCAGCAAAATCCTGAGCAGCTCGGGCTCCATTTCTTACTGAAATCCGCAGCAGTCACAGTGGCACCAAACGGCTGAAAAGGGAAGCGATGCACCACGGGTCATTGGAACAGGAAGCGGAATGACCCGCACCCTTCCGTCCCCTTCCCATAACCCACAGCGCCAAAAGGGGACGAGGTGCTCTGTGGGATAGCTGCCCACAATGCACCACTCACAACAGCGCTGCAAATGCTGCAAGTGTGGACACACTGCAGCGCTGGCCCTACACAACTGTACGACCACAGCTTTAACTACCAGCGCTGCAAAAATGTAAGTGTAGCCATACCCTTAGTGGCAACCCCCAGAAGTAGTTTAAAAAGGGGCAGAGGGCTGGATGGGCTATGGAGTCTGCTTGTTTTGCTTGCACAGTACCCTGGTCTTTAACCTATGGACAACTCTACGTGTGAGGGAGCCCGTCAATGAGCCATCGAACTGCCTACCATCAGCAGCATCCCTTGCACTGTTCTCCCATTCCAATGCAGGGGAAAGAGAACAGATAGCTTGATGATGCGCTATCCCAATACATGTAATGCTGTACATCACTATTTTCAGTTTATCTTGCTCTTACTGGTTGGACTGTTTTCCACTGTTATATTATGCACATCTGTGGAAAAATTGGCAAATTATTTTTATAATTTTCAATAGAAAAAATAAATGTATTTTTCTGATCAGCTCTAATAATTAACTTGTGATTCCCCAATGACAGGATAGAGCACAATGAATACAAAGTCTTACAGAAGTTGCCTGAGAGGTAAGGAGTTGGGGAATCTCTGACTTTCACTTACTCCCAAAGCGAAACTCTCCTGCAGAAGTCCTGCCCAACCACTGACAGGGCAAAGTTTGCCTCTAGAGCAAGCTGCAGGTTTTTGCAGAATAATATTAGAGAGAGGAAAAATCCTGGAGGGTAACTGATCATCACTGTGTCTCACAGAACAGAGGAGGAACCCACTGCCTGCACTGGCACAGGCTACCACAAAACATGTAAAGATAATATACTTTTTCAGAAGAGGGGCATCTTCCCACCACATTAATTTTGTGGTATAGGGATATGTACAAAAATATGCAGTAGTGTTTTAATTTTCACATGCTACAACCAATTTTAGATCAAAAAGCAATATGCATTGTGAGTTATGATGGATTTCCATTAAAAGCTGTATTTTAAGAAGAAAGTCTCTATGTCAAAGTCAGTAAGATGGTATCAGACACCTACTAAAACAGCAAATTTTTACACTTTACAAAGGTCAGTATGTTTCTTCTAAACTTGTAAGAGTTAAGTATACATTACAAGCAGTAGTAAAGCTCATGATTAATACACCATAGTGCTGTAATATTGACTAATATGAGCAGTAGCAGTCTGTGTTCATCTTCTGCACCATGAGAATGTTGCAAAAGGTAAAACTGAATCTTCTATAGTATTTCAAATCTGCTCATTTATACATTTGAGATGAAAAAAATCTTTCAAAAAATTGCACAAGTCAAGATGCAGTACACAACAAACATTCAAAAAAAAATTTCTTGGCTACACTATACATATAGATTACTTGCTGCCACATATACAAATGAGATAGTTGCTGTTTCAAAGATGAAACTGATTTAGAACATACCATGAAACACTATCTACCTGTACACAAATTAAATTACTAGACCAGGAACTTGTCTGCGTTGAAAAACTATCAAGTTCTGCTTGATGGTGCAGTGAAACCTGAATTCTTTGCTTAAAAATATGGTTATAGCCTGAAAAGGGTTTCTATGGAAGCAGCAGAATGTCTTTCTTTGACTCTTATCGTGATGGGCAATAAAGGTGGAGTTTCTTATTGTTAGCCTAAAACAACTGAAGGGCCCTCTTAATGCTTATTAAGATGCAGGGTAATATGTTTGAAAGCCTGATAGCTGGTCCTATTGTAGGCTAGAGTGAGCCTAGGCTACACCAGCGTCACGTAACATTTTAAATGCGCTTGCCTAGGTCTTAGGCCTTATCTAGACAATAAGGTGTGATGTTAGCATGTCTAGACAAGACCTTAATATGCATTAAGAGGTCTTTTCAATTGTTGATAACGAACGAAAAAAAATAATCATACCTTTTTGCCTAGCAGTACATGCCAGTGGCTTCCTGCTCAGGTTGGTCAGTTTACAGTCACAACTGTCAGTACTGCAACTCAAACTTGACCATGATGTGTAAAGGTGGTTCCACTCATTTTGTTTGAAAGACCTGTTCAACAGTTTGTCACCACATTACTCTCCTCCTCTGATAGTCAGGTTTAAGTTGCATGATAGCTGTGAACATATAAGGCTACTAGTTCCATAGCTGGCCAGAGCCATCCAGAAAAAACTGAACAATGAAAAAATGAAAATCAAAGCAGAAAAAAATCCCCTTTGCACATTGAATTTGTGTTAGGATCTGCAAGTTAGTGGCTCTCTTTCTAGCTCACACACCAGCAATAAAATAAATGCAATCAGAACATTACATCAACAGAACTTCTAGTCAGAAGACCATCCTGATCACACTTCCAGGGCTGTACTGGTTCTGTAGCGCTTACAGAAGTAAAAACTTAAAAGTTGCAAACACAACTGAATACAGACACAAGATTGGTTGAGTAAGGAAGATGCCATTTTTACAGACTTTTTTTTCTGGCCACAACTACACTTTAAAAAAATCAGTCCAGTGGCCATACAAATGATTCTAATTCAGCACTAGTGGAAGAGAAGGGAATGGTATGGAACGTCCTTGTTTAAACACATATATACTGGAAATTAATACAGAAGGCAAGAAAAATTCTGATCACAAAAGAAGTTGGTTTGCTAAATGATATTTTAAATTATATTGTTAAATCTGATATGATACAGTAGTTACTAGGTCATTGAATGTTAAATTCCATCAACACTAATTGAGGTCTTTCATAATTAAAATATAAGAATTCAAGTACCTTCCCCAAACTGTATAAAGAGGACAAGTTTTGTGCCACAATAAAAATTGTGAGCAAATATGTGGAATAAATGATGAAAGAACTACTCAGTTACATTAAGTTAAGCATTGCATTATGCTATTGCTGAATTTGAAGGACACATTTAAGTGTTATTAATATAGGAAGAGGAAAAGCATGAGTGTCGCACAGGGAAATAAACTGATAGCTTTAAGGAAGTCTGTCTCCAACAACACAGTAAAAAACAGGTGCTCACTTAACTACTGCAGATTATCTTATTACCAGGCTTTTGCTCACAAAATAGCGAGTAAGGCTTTTCTTCTGTTGTGTGTATACATTGGCTAAAGTAAATATTTTTCACTTAAATTTACACATTTTGTATTATCTCGTAAAGCCCCAGACTATTAATATGGATTACAGGGACATTTTACTTAATACTATATTGTACAATGGTACAGTTTACATAACTAAATCTGTTTTAACAAGTCATAATATACTAAATCCAGTCTATGGGTAAGTTTTTTGAACTAGATGACAGACTTAGGGTAGGCTCCATTACCTAGCCACAATAGAAAGCAGTGTTTTTTTGTCTAGACATGGTACATGATCAGTTGTATGGAAAGATGCCATTCAGCTTCTCCTGAATAATGTGAGCTTCTTCGTACCTATTCCAAAGAGTCCTCCATGATAAACAAGGTACTGAAGAGTTCACTACCAGCTCATTCAGCTGCTCCTCCTCCCTCCTTGTGAATTAACTTTGACTATGAAATAGCTCTTTGCACAATACTGAGATAGTCTACAATTTTCTATTGAATGCCACAGAACTTACATATATCAATTGCATGAAAGTCCACAATTAGTTACTCTGTCAAGGAGAAAGAAATCTAGGCATCTAATAATAACTGGGTTATACCATTTTAACAGGAAGAGCATGGCTAGAGGAGAGCGTTAGGATGTTCATGGATGATGTTCTTTACACTTCAAACAATAATATTTCACTTGCAATTATAAAAAAGTGTAAAATGTTTATTTTACATAGTGGTTCCAATTGATTTTCAACCTCCCCAGTAAACAAGAACACAAAATAGTGCAAGGGCAAAAGTTGCAATTCTGTTCTTCCCTACATCCACACTGCTTGATTTTTTTCTTACAAAAATTATTTTGATATTAAATTTAAAATGATAGCATCTATTTGCCGTGGTATACTAAAATTATGGTTAGAAATCAGTTTTATACAGAGTGAATACATATAAAACTGTATATTCCTTTTTGTATCTAACAAACTCTGCAAAAAACCTTGACTTCATATGTAGTTTAAGTTTTACTCTTCATAATAAATGTGTAAACATGCATGCGCACACAAAGATTCCTCAAAATCATTTTGAAGGAAATGAAGTATTTTTGGAGGCAATTTTGTTTCTCCTGCAAAGCATTTTCTTTTCCCTTTAATTTTGACATGAACATAATTCTTGATTTGACGTTCCATACTTTAGGGAAGGTATGGAATACATTTGTGCTCATCCACACACATGTAGCAAGATTTCTGTTTAATAAACACCAAGTACGGTATTTCAGATTTACATTATTTCCACATATACAACAAATGTTCTAGTCCATCTTATTTTCTTTATAAAAGCACCCTGATCCAGTCTCAACATATTAAGCTTTTATAAAAAAAATCAAATATATACTATATTTGTTTCTGTACATTTATGTGCAAGGTCTCCTGACAAAATAATACAAATATTGAATACTACAGTTTATATCCCAGTGGTGAACGTAACTTCACATCACATGATGTAAGTTCCATCTTTGTAGTATTTCATGGATTCCATTTGTTGCGTCATAGCAATGACTTCATGGAATCCTGTACTGAGGCCAGACATATGTTGAAAATAGGCTTCTTTCTCCACCTGGACAGTTAAATTGTTCACTCCAGCATCTTTCAGAACCGCTGTTACCTGAGCATAACAGAAATTCAATATTAAATCTCATTAATTGTAATGTGTGATTATACTCAGACACTAGAATGGTAGTTAGACGAGAGCAAAACGTCACATCAAATCTAGATACAACATTTACTATGGCCCAGAGAGGAGCCAGTCAGAAAATTAAAATGACTATATTTGTAGCTAGAATTTTTGGGGAAAAAATGTCAAGCAGTCAAAAGTTAGGAATCACACAGGCAACCTTAATGCTTAATTGAGCGGGCTGAATTATGATATAGTCTAAAATGACTACATATTTATTCCCTCAGGAATTCTGCCTCATTCAGTGCAAGAATGGACATTATGTTTTATCCTCACTGTTCAACGTGTTCTCAAGCCTTATTTATTGCACACTATTCAAATTCTGCTCTGAATACAGAATTATTAATTTCCTCAGAGGCTTTACTATGGTACTCATCACTATGGTATCAGTGCTTCACAAACAAAAACTATCTTTACAACACCCCTATTTTACAGATGGAGATCTGAGGTACAGAGATTAAAGGTAAAAAAGTATCCAATAATTTCAGATGCCCAATTTAAGATGCCTAGGATCTGATTCCCCCCCCCCCCAGAGTATTTAGTGTTGTATAGGACTTAATATGTTCAAAGTACAGCTCCCATTGACTTCAACTCCACCATCAATGCTCAACACTTCCACAAATCAGACCCCAGAGTCTCAAGGCAGTAGCACCCAGAAAATTAGGAACACACAATTAATAGTGACTATGAAAGTTCGGTTTAAATCAGTGTTTTCAACCTATTTTCATTTGTGGATCCCTAATAAATTTCAAATGGAGGTTTGGGCCCCTTTGGAAATCATAGGGATAGCATGTGGACCCCAGCCTCATACCCCAACTCCTGCTCAATTTCAGTCTCACTCCCATGTCCTTCCCACACACCATTTTATTCTGGCTCCCAGTTTCCTTGCACAGCCTTACCCAGTCAAAAGCCCCACACCGAAGCTCACTCCCAGTCTTCTTCCCTGCCCCCCAACTCTACACCTAGTCCTAATCTACTCCTTCCATTACCTACACTGCCCTTCCAGGCCCAGCTCTTGTCTTCCTGAATTAAGTTGCTCCCTCCTCCATGCTGCCTGGGTGCCAGAAAAGGGAGCATCAGGAACACTCCTGCTCTCAATTCCTAAGCCTAGTGCAACAGCAACTCCTGGCAGCTACAGGCACCAGTTGCAGGGAAAGTACAGGGAAAGGGCAAGGGCAAACCATGGTGAATCATTTTTGCTGAAACTTAATTTTTTTTAAAGTTGGAGGAAAACATCCAGCATGGAAAGTTTCAGGCCTAATTGTTAAAGTTTGGTAAAGTTATAAGTAGCAAAAAACGGTCTTTATAATTAGAAGTGTCTGACAACGTCAACTACAGGCAGAGCTGGTAGCAATGTCTAACATAAAAAAAGATGGTCTAAAAAGGTTTCACCATTTTTAAAATAAATTATTAACTCAGGTCTCATCTAACTTGGAACAGTAAAAAGAGAACCAGTGAAATTGTATTTACAAGAGTAAAAACTGAGCTGTTGAACAAGTAAGGGATTTTTATTCAGACTGTTTAAAACCTTTGTTTCTTTTTGTTAGTACACCTCTACCTCAATATTCTCAGAAGCCAAAAAATCTTACCGCATTATAGGTCAAACCGCGTTATATCGAACTTGCTTTGATCTGCCAGAGCGTGCAGCCCTGCCCCCCCAGAGCACTGCTTTACCATGTTATATCCGAATTCGTGTTGTATCCGGTCGCACTATAGTGAGGTAGAGGTGTACCATTTAACAGAACTGATTAATGAACATTTTGGAGATAATGTCATAAAAACATATCACTCTTGCCCCTTCATTTCAGGTGAGAGTTCCTAAAATATATCTCAGATCCCCAGGAAGTCCTCCAGCAAAGCAAAGGAAAAATAAGCTTAACACTTCTGATATTCCTAAGATTAAAAACAAGCAGAAAAAAGCCCCACACCACCATCCTGAAGAACTCGTTCAGGCTTTTGTTATACCATGAAAAAAAACTACAAAACTAGTTTCCCCCAAAAAATCCTTTTGGCAGGTCACGTCTAAAGCAAGACAAAAGAAACTGGCTGATCTGTTTTCAAATGTCAAAAGCCCACCACCAAACAAACTTTTTATAGGACAACAGCAGAAGGAGGAGCAGAGCAATACTGAAAAGGCTTGTCCTGGAACATCAGCTACCAGCTATGGAAATCATTACAACAGCAGCTTCAAACTTAAGCCTATGATTGAAATATTCAGGGTTAATCAACAGGGCGTAAAATATGAAGAGCCAACAGATTCTGAAAGTGTTATATAGTTACCTGCTGTATAATTCTCTGTTCCATCACATCTGACATCACTTGTACATGTAAAGTACCTGCCACAACACTAGCAGAGTGACACCAGAAATGAGGATCTCTGTAGGATATTAAACCATCTATTTTCTGGATCTGTAAAAAATTGCATTAACAGTAAGAATTACTTTTGCAGTATGCTACTTTATGCCTTCCTGCACACTTAAATAGCTCCTGGTGGCAATTACTTCATGCAGCAGATTCTATTATACAGTAAAATAAACTGCCATCATTTTATGTTATATACATTAATTGTTATATAGCAACATTTTTGGAATAGAGAGAGTGTTCCATCATTGCCAAAAATAGAAGGCAAAATGAAAAATTTGTGTGTAGGGTCTAAAAAGGAGGGACAAAGACTCAAGTGGAGTCCCCAACTGGTGGCCAGACTATAGTGGCATCAAAGGAGAGACTAGCAGAGAGGCTGGCTTTGGGCACCCAAGCATTTCTAAGGACCTATTCCCATGACAACCAAGATAAGCAGACACTTCAATATCCAAGTTGGACTTAATATGTTCACGTTTCCTCTCCTTGTCCACATGAGGTGTTTTGTTGTTTTTTTTTTAAGTGAACCTTATTAGGGTATTTATTGTAATATTTCTTTACTAAGTTTCATACTGGTTAATTTTTTTTCTCCCCACTCCTAACATTTTGATTATTTTCTGGTTTTGTTTCTTGTTTTTATTTACCCCACCTCAAGGTCACTCACACTTTAATTCCCTCTTCTGCATTGCTCAGTCTCCTTTTCCATCTCCTTTCACTAAATCATGTAAGTCCACAATCCACCCTTCTCCTCTTCTTCCTCTCCACGGATCTCCCCCATACAATTTAATTCCATTCTGTATTCCCTGGTGACAAGAATCTATTATCCCCATTCCCTGGTGACAGGCAGTGTTCAATACGCTTGTTGCTGAAGTCTCCCTTCTACTCTTGTTGATGGAATCCTGGAAGTTCCCACACCAGTTCCCAATGTAGAAGTATTTAGCAAGCACTCCATGTACTTCAGGAGTGGGCCCATGGGGGTTCTGGGCAGGACACTCACAAAAGCTAACACCGGGAGCAATAATTAGTGGATTAAGAGTTAACAATGGGAGTGGAGTGCTACCACAGACTTCAGGCCTTGACTGATTTAGTAGGAGCAGAAAGCAGTCTAGACTGAAGGGGAAGGAAAAATCAGCAATAGAGACTTCAAATGGGAAGAAGAGAACTAGCTTCAGTTTTGCAGCCCCATTCACTACAAGCCAACCTTTTCCACAGTAGACTGGAAGACTGGCCAAAATGCAACTGCATGCCCAGGAAAGAATACTGCCGCCAAATGAAATCTTTCCATGCCAGGGTTTTAAAAAAAGCCTGCCCAGCTTTTCTGAGATTTACTGGGTTTAGTAATTACAATTAAGTATTAAATAGTGCTCCCACACTCTGCTGGATAGGTTTACCGCATTACTAAGTTAGTCTATGGTTATGAGCTGTCCATAAAAGGAAAAGCAACATATGGCTGCCATTGTTATTTAAAGAGTCTATTCTGCAAAAATCATGATTTTTAAAATTGTAAATGTTAAACTAATAAAACCAAAAAACTCATGTATCTCTATAAAAACTGATTAACTTAGACAAGCAATTTGGGATACCCAAGAGTCTTAGACAAAGATAACTGGCACAATGAGGAATGACTGCATATAAAAGTTAATAAATGCAGTCAAACTCATAAATCTAGATTGTATATAAACAAAGAAAGTAAAACAAAATACAAGTTTAAATTCCGACCTTTTCTAGCGCAATGTGCAGATCTTTCTCACATTCTGGTGGTAGCCTCAGCAAAAGCACTTGACAGGCATCTTTGATCAGTGGGATAACACTGAGAAAAATTAATGTAGCAATAAAGAGAGAGCACAGGGGATCAGCTATCAGCCATCCAAACTGTTGAATAAATATCGTAGATATGATCACACCAACACTACCCAGGGTGTCTGCCAACACATGTAAAAACACACCTGAAACAAAATAAGACTTTGAATGACTGAGTGCCTGCATTTAGTTGCCATCAGCACATGGACTATATAGCATGAGTATTAAAATAAAATCTCTCAGGACATGGATCAAAATTCTCTTGGATCACTGGTCTTGGACCTATGGTAGAAAAGTTTACTGATGTGCTAAAGTGTTTCTAATGCTAGCAAGTATTAAGAGAGACCATTATCATTTTGTTTTTACTCCAACTCTGGTGTGATTTATATCTCTCATAACCTGCTGCTGCTAGGATTAATGTTTTAGATCATTTGAACTCTAGTACTCCCAGTTTGCATTTAGAAGGTACAAAACATTAATCTCAACACTAATAGTTTGAGAGATTAATCCTGGTACTTCAGCTCCCACTAAAGAATATGCAAGTAGTGAGAAGCTGAGCAGACTACCAAAAAAAATTTTTAAAAAAATTCAGATCAGTAGAATAGTCATCTAAGCTATTTGATTGCATTCAACTTCTCTATTAAAATAATATAGCATGGTGATAGTTAAATGCTTGAACCAATACATTTTACATACTAAAACTTATTGTAATAGACTTAATGTGACAAATATTTGGCAGATTTGCTAGATACTGTATTTTTTCCATACTATCAGGAAGATTCCAGAAAGTAACCACATTATTTATTAAATAATGCTGCCAGTTTTGTGTTTTAGGTTAGTCTGGTCTTTAGCAGAACTGATGAGAAATATTATTTTATATTATGAATCAGTGACAAACACGGTTTACAAAGTTTTGTAGAAACTGTGTTGCATGCTGGTTCCTAAAGGGAAACTATGAACAACTATGTCAGTCTCAACGTCCCATTGGTCTATTTAGCTCACAACCATCTCTATGGCTTTGTTCAGACTACTACCAATGTTACCAACACACAGAATGACTTCCCAGTCCTGGCCCACCCAGTCACTACTCTCTTCCCTCAAATCCTCTCAAAATTCACTTCTTCCTTACTGACCACAAGTAGCAAGTTAATTATTTTTAAAAACTCAAGACTAACTGAACCAGAAGTTCAAGCGTATAGATGCTATCCCAGTGTGACAGTCTATACTATTTTGGTCACCACTTTTCATAAAATTATGATAACTTTTGTACAAAGTATGCCTTGTGAGGTGCAATTTGAAAACTTATAATCTGCTGAACATTATTGTCCTGTTGATGTGTGTAGCAGGGATGTGTATGAAATTATAAGATTCTATGTATGATTGTTACTGTAACATGCTGTACACTTCTGGGTAACATCCACTAACAAGTTTTTCAGAGTAAAAGGCACTCTAGCTCCAGCAAGGTGTGAAAGAGCAATCATCAGTTTAAACAGCTGTTCTTCAGCAACAGGAATTGTAAACAAGAAATTTACAATTCACCTGAAGGACAGCTGGCAGAGCATATATACAACACAACTGTTGATCCCAGGACCCAGCAAGGATTTTTCAAATAAAAAGGATCAGGACATATGAAGAGTGAAAACAGGCCCCTGACCACCTCTCCTCTCCCATCTCTACTCACTGCAGCAAGATTGTTTGAAAGACAAAGAATCATCATCACTGAACTGGGAAGAGTGGTCCTAATGAACGCTTTCCAGTTAGGACTGCTGAAAGTTTTGGGTGAGAAACCCTTTTGCTTTCAAATCTTATCTAGCTTGGTAAAGTTTAGGATTTAGCTTGGTAAAGTTTCTGTGTTTATCTTTTATTTCTCTTGTAACCAATACTGACTTTTATGCCTTTACTCTTATAAGCACTTAAAATCTTTCTTAAAAGAATAAAATGTTTATTAACTAATCTAAACCAGCATGTTTTGACTGAAGTGCTTGGGGAAATCTCATCGTTCCCTTTGATAGAAGGATGGACTTTTAATGAGTTTACACAGTTCGAGGAGAAGTGGGGGGAATCCGAAGCAGTGCAAGAGACACATTTCTGGGATGCAACGCTGGGACTGGGGGATTTGAGGATGTCACCCTATATATAGTTCATGTGTGGCTGGGAGAGCATTCATATTTTCAGCTGGGTTTGATTTTGCATGCTGAAGGCTGCGTGAGCAGGCCACGAGTGGCTGTTCTGATAGCAAATCAGAGTAAAAGGCTGGAGAGTTAAGGGGACACTGTGGCTCCACAGTCTAGACTATACCCTGGGGGATGTCATACAATAAGTGGCAAGTTAATTATTTTTAAAAAAGCTAACGCTTTAACTCAGTGGTTCTCAAACTTTTGTACTGGTGACCCCTTTCAAATAGCAAGCCTATGAGTGCAACTCCCCCTTATAAATAAGAAACACTTTCTTATATATTTAACTCCATGATAAATGCTGGAGGCAAAGCGAAATTTGGGGTGGAGGCTGACAGCTCACGAGCCCCCATGTAATAACCCCGACCCCCAGTCTGAGAATCCCTGCTTTAACTGAACCAGAAGTTCAGGCCTATAGATGCTACCCCAGTACAAATAATTAAATAGGTGAATGTGTCTAAATAGTGCAACTGTTCACATGTATTGCTGTTAAACTTGGTTCTTCCACTCCCCATCCCTTTCCTAGTTACTTTAATTGACCAGCTGTCATATGCCATCTAAAATTCGATGCATGTATGTTGGAGTTATACTTGGTCTTTAAGACATGTAGTACATTATAGGTACTGTAAAAATATTATGGATCAAATAATAATAAAAAGAAATCAACATTAAGTGCCTCTAAGACCCGTACCATCACAAATCTGAGAACATTAAGTGTGAGGGAAGAAGCTAGTGGAATATCCCAAATTATGTTTATTCTTTAAAACATTTTAGCTAGAAAAAGTGTTTCCAAAAAGCTCTATCTGTGCTATATAAAAAGACTGCCAGAAAACACATTTGAGAGAGATTAAGAAAAGTGGACAAGGGATACTTTGATTTAAAGGTTTTTTGACAGCTAGTTTACTTTTAAAATTAAACAATTTGTACTTACCTCTCATGTTGGCATTCATACCTCCTCCTGAAAACCCATGAGAGTGATTGTGTCCATGACTGTGATTGTGTCCGTGGTCACTGTGGGAATGGCCATGACTGTGTCCATGTACATGACCATGGTGTGAATGGCTGTGATCATGTGAGTGACAGCCTCCACGAGAAGCCCCATGGGAGTGGGCATGGCTAAAGGCACAGATACCAACAAGGTTTACTATCAGCCCTCCAACCGAGACTGGCTATGAGAGGGAGAAAAGAAAGAAAAAAAAGCACAACCTTTAAATCCAATATTTCTTCCTTAACACTCAGATTAACTTGTTTGATAGAATACTACATTTTTTCTGTTAACAGCACCTAACATACTTCCGTGGCATGTCCAGTTAGCTGAAGTTAACAATGACAATAGCAGAAGGATTCCCTTGCTGCTGAATGCTCACAAGTAAATCTTCTCTTCATGTGAAGGACTTCTCTTTTCCTCTTAAAAATCTAAGACCAGCAAGTACAGACATAGACAACTTTGCTTTCAACAAAGTGAGACTGAGTTCATCTACTTCTCCCACAAGAAACAGAGCTCTGAGGATACAGCGAAAGTTCTCTCTTAACTCCCCAGAATCACTTATCAAGTAGAATATACAGGAAGAGTTAAAAAGGACCTGCACACTTCATCATAAATTGTAAATATTTTGGGGTAGGGACCATGTCGCCTTATGGGTTTGAGCAATACATTGTGGGTGCTACCAGAATACAAATAATTCTCCACTACTCTTGCATGAAGAGACTGGAAAACAGGAAAATGCCAGTTAGAAAGGAAACAAAGAACCCCCACCTCCTAGCAGAGGGTGCAGGAATAGGAAGTTCTCCTTTGGAGAATGTGGCCACAGAGCTCATCCTGAAAGCAGTATGAGATACAGGATAGCAATGTTTTTAAAACAGGACTTAACTCTAGATGAGTGTCTCTTTTAAATTACACTATTAAAATTTAGTATTTAAGTGTCTATATAAGTGCTGGAGTTCAATGCCTTCAATGGGAGGAAAGAGGTAACTTCACACTTGTTTGAAAAACAAAAAAAAAATAGAAGTAAAATTTATTTTTGTTTAAGAAGTGAAGGCTTAGACTTAGGGAAAAAAAGCAAAAATTGTGAAAAAACAAGATCTACAGTTTTGATTCCATGATTTAGCTGTACCCATACATACATCAAGGACCGTTTTAAGACTACCTGTGGTAATCGGCACCAGAGTTCCCTAAATTTTTTTTACATCCATGTGTACTGATATGGGGCAGAGTGTTGGGGGGGTGGGGGGAAGGGCTCTGGCAGGGGTGCAGGCTCTAGGGTCGGGCCAGGAATGAGTGGTTCAGGAGGGGGCTCAGGGCTGGGGCAGAGGGTTAGGTTGCAGAGTTGTGAGAGCTCTAGCTGGGGGTGCGGGTTCTGGGATGGGTAGTGAGAGGTTTGGGGGTCTGGGCTGCCCCATGGCTGCGGTCGGGAGAGGGCTCCCCCCAGCCCTCTCTTGCCCCAGCAGCTTGGGGCAGGGGGAGGGGTGCATCTCCCTACTGCGGTAGGTCCACACTGGGGCGCCTCTCCTCACTGTAGCCCTGAGCCCCCTACGCAGGGCTTAATAGGCAGCTGCATGGCTGTGCAGCCTAGAGAGAACTTAGATCAGCTCCTATTTGAACAGTAAGCTAATCTGAAATCTGATCTATGTTCTTTTACATCTCTGCTGAAGTCGAGATTTGTTAAATCCAATTTGAGGCTTGCTTTTCTTACAGGAAAGGCACAAGGTTGAAAGATTCCCATTGAAGTAATCAGTGCTACTCTTTCTGCCCAAAGGATTGTTACTGAACATACAGCACTTTTCTCTCCAGGAACTGACCTAATACTTCTATAATCATACCAGATCCTACTGGACTGGGGTTCAAGAGACTGGAATCTGAAATTGCGAGTTAATTCAATTTCAGTGAAGGGTTGTTAAAGTGACTGAGATGAATCTAACACAAAGAAATCACAGAAATAGCCAATTACACTAACACAATTATATGGTTTGACATTTTTGCAACTGAATATGAAGGATACTAATTATCATTTCTCCAGCAATCAAAACCCTTATCTTGTAAATTATTTTGGAATCCAGTAGTATAATATACTGTATACAGTAATGAAATAGAGCAAGAGTAAGATATATTATAGCTATACAATAAACACATTATAGTTACCAAGTATGATAAACTTAGATGCTTCTATTGACCAACTCCAATGACCTGCTTTGACTGACTTAAAATGCATGTTAATACTTATGGCTCCATCATGGTTTTAAGTAGAGGCATACCTACCATACCTCTAAAGTCAGCTAGGATACAGTAACTCCTCACTTAAAGTTGTCACGGTTAACTTTGTTTCATTGTTACGTTGCTGATCAATTAGAGAACATGCTTGTTTAAAGTTGAACAATTCTCCCTTACAACGTTGTTTGGCAGTTGGCTACTTTGTCCACTGCTTGCAGAAAGAGAATCCTGTTGGAGCTACCTGGTGGGGGCTTGGAACCAGGGTGGACCAGCAGCCCCCCCTCCTCCCATCAGCTCTCCACTCTCCTAAGTTCCCTGTGCAACAGCTGCTCAGCAGGCTATCAAGCTACTCCTGCCTCTGCCTTGGAGCTGCTCCCGGAAGCCTCCTGCTTGCTGTGCAGAGGTGGGGGGAACAGGGGTGCTAATGTCAGGGTGTCCCCCTCCCCCTGTACCTTCTCTCTACAGGGTGGAAGGGGAGGAACAAGACAGGGCTCAGGACAAAGGGAGCTTGCTGGCAGCAGCTGCTGACTCAACTTGCTGATCTACCTAAAAAGACAGTGTACTTAGAGTGGGGTCAGTGTGTTTAAATGGGCAATGCACGACTCTCTCAGTGTGTGTGTGTCTGTCTTTCTCCGCCATGCTGTTTCCCCTCTCCCTCCATTCATGCTGCCTTGTAGAGTGTGGGACTACATTAACAATGTGTTAACCCTTGAGGACGCAGCCGAGTGCTAGGTCATCATTCAGCAGTAAGGCATTCCACCCTCTTCCACATTCTGACTTCACCATCTTAACCAAGCTTCACAATCATCATTGCTGTGTACATATTAAATTATTTAAAACTTATTTTGTGTGTGGGGGAGGGAGGTTTATGGCAAAAATTTTTTCCCTAGAACCTAACCCTCACCCCATTTGCATTAATTCTTATGGGGAAATTGGATTCACTTAACATCGTTTCGCTTAAAGCAGTAGTAATGTTCCTGAAAAATGCAACGTTAAGTTACTGTATTCAGTAGTTTATTTTGTAGCTAAATGGAACTTCCTTCCACGTATGTAATAGGAGAATCAAATAATTAAAGCCTCGTTCATGAAGCTAACCACACTATCCCCCTTTCCAACAGACAAATGCCATTCATTACAAAACTAAGACTGTAATAAGGAATTACTTCTGTAATTTATCTAATTTTGAATAGGTTTGGAGAGGATTTTTCTCTCTTTAAAATCAGAGAAGGTAACATATTTAGAAGCAGGCAATATAATGAAGTTTTTATCTTTAGACATATGGACTTTTAAATTCTGTTAGTCACTATATCGGGGTAGGCAACCTGCGGCATGCGAGCTGATTTTCAGTGGCACTCACACTGCCCAGGTCCTGGTCACCAGTCCAGGGGGCTCTGCATTTTAATTTAATTTTAAATGAAGCTTCTTAAACATTCTGAAACCTTATTTACTTTACATACAACAATCGTTTAGTTATATATTATAGACTTATAGAAAGAGACCTTCTAAAAAGGTTTAAAATGTATTATTGGCATGCGAAACCTTAAATTAAAGTGAATAAATGAAGACCTGGCACACCACTTCTGAAAGGTTGCTGACCCCTGCACTATATAACAGAAAGCAAAGGAACATTTTGAAGTCATACTGAAAACAAATGCTTGACATTATATAATTTGAGTCCCCACTATTCAGATGAGCGGATCTTAATTTCAATTAAGGAATAAATATTCTACAGGAGTAACTAAAACTGTTTTTAAACAGAAGAAAGTGACAAAAAAAACTTACAGTTAACATATTTGTATCTATGTCTGGAGGATCTACCAGTCTGGCCACAGACTCCATGAACACGAAGAAAGCTATTACCATTAGAAAAAGGCCATTAATAAATCCAGAGAGAATTTCTACACGGCCGTACCTGAAAGTGAACAAGTGTAATGTACATTTAAGAAAGACTGAGGAATAGCTAGATTTAGCATATTTGAAAATATTTGGCTTATTCATGCATTTAATACAGTATTTCCTTTTCAAGTCAGTTTGATTTTTCATAATGTTAGAACAAAGTACCATAACAAATATGTTACACAATTATTTTCTGCTCTGTTCTGTGGTAGCACTCACAATGTGGTAGGTGCTTTCCTAACACAGTACAATCTCTACCCCAAAAAGCTTACAATCAAAGACAAACTAAAGGAGATGGTAGGTAGACAAAAGGGATGAAAGATGGCCATGTGGTAATTGGCCCTTGTCCTCATAATACAAAGTTATAGTGATAAAATTAAAAAAGTTAACTATACTACACACATTATGGCTGATAGTTGACAAGCTGGCTAGGGGATTTAGCCACACAATTCTGCTAATTTCATTGGGAGTTATATGGCTAGATACCCCATTAAATTCTGAATCTCTCAACGTGTACATACACACACAATTCCAAATCCCTTCCTGCAATCATGCTGACATAAGTGCTTGTATTTTTCACATGTAATACCTCATTTTCTTTTTGAAAAACTGACTGATCTAGACTAGCACACTGGGTTCAGAACACTGGCAGACACTTTTGAGGGGCAGGGAGAAAGGGGAGGTGTAATGAAGTGTTTAAATATTAAGTGCCATGAAAACATTTCATGGTAGGAACATACCCCTAGTCGCTTGTGTTTAAGAGGAAAAAATGAGGACCTACACCTAGCTAGCAGCATCTCCTCAAAATAATTATGTAAAAGTCAGTGTACATACCCATATGAAAATATGCGAGTTGCTTTCCATCTAGTCATTAGAGCTGCGAAAAGTCCCATAACTAAAGCAGAACAATCAAAAAGCATATGAAATCCATCTGAGATTAGACCGAGGCTATTGGTCCACACTCCATAGAAGAGTTCCACAAAAGTAAAAGCCTAAAATGAAAGAAAAGAATTGATTTTTTTCTTGTAACGTTCTGAGATGAAACTGTGCTTTTATTTTGCATATGCAGTCAGCATGAAGCTCCGCCATAAGGGCGCTACTAATTTTAGAGTGTTTAAATATTTCTGCACCAGTTTACTCTATTCCCCTACAAAACAAAACAATGGATTGTAATATTAGGTTTTGTATTAAAAGTCAATGTAAATGCAGACATTTTAAAACTCCTCCTCTCTTCTGCACAAACATAATTTCTATAAAAGGGACAGCATCTATATGGGAAACTAGAATTCTTTATTTACAAACAAATCAATATAAACAGTACTGAGCAGGGAGTTCCGATCTCTTGGGCTGAAAGGACAATATAATCTGCAAGTCCATCTAGTCTACAGTGTGTCTATCAAAGCAGTCAACTTGGGAGACGGTTCTCATCAATTATGATGGTAATTATCTGGAACCAGGCAGTTTACCAATTCATTTTGCCAAGGCAATGGTCAACAGTGAGATGAAAAATTTGGATGAAAAATTCCTCTAGAGATGAAAGCTTCTGTAGCCATTTGTTTTGGTGGGTGCTTTTTAAAGATAAAGATAAAGATAATGACTGGTCCATCCTGGAGGATTATGAATATCCGAGAATTGGACAGCTGCTGTTCATAAATGATTTGTATCAAGGCTAGAGCACTCCTTAAATGTTTAGGGAGTACCTCAGATATCTGGTATGACCAACCAGCATATGTTGGTTACATTAAACTCCTTCAGAAGAAAGTACTCCTGTTAACGAGTCTTTACACAAGCCCCCTTACTCAGTAACATAATTGTCCCCAACAATGATTTTGAATTCCTCCCAAACAATCGTTATTTGTAACAAATCAAAAGGCTGTTTACCCAAAGACTGTCACCTAATGAATGGTTTCCTCTTCACTGAGGTTTCAAAAAGCCATTGCTTTAAGATGTAGTTTAACAAAAATGTTTTTCAGTCACTACAAATTTTATTTATGGAGGTTGCTTAATTACAGAATTACAGAAATTACTTCCGTTTTCTTTGCTAACTAAAAGGTTTTAAGTAGTTTAGGAATTAGTCTTGAGAGGAAGATGGTACCTACCTCATATCTCTTCCTGCATAACCCATCGGTATCTATAAAACTGTGACTCTATAAAACCAACTTTTGTTCCTAATTCTTCTCCAGTTCCTTCTTTCTCCATTAACTTCCCCATCTTCTACATTCACACCTTTGAAGTCATCTTTGGTTATATCTACACCACAATTAACAACCTGCAGTTGGCCCATGACAGCTGACACAGGCTCATGAGGCTTTTTAGCTCTTGGCTGTTATATTGCAGCGTCCAGTTCCAGACTCCTGCCTGAGCTCTGGGATCCTCTCACCTTGCAGGATCCAAGAGCCCAGGCTGCAGCCCAAGTCCAGAAGTCTACATTGCAATTAAACAGCCCTTCACCCAGAGCCCCCGTGAGCCTGAGTCAGACACAGCTGTCTAATTGCTGTGTCAACATACCCTTTGACACTTTACTCCCCTCACATCCAAACTTTCACACTCCCGGAAAATTACTAGAATCTTATTTGCTAACATTTTTGTGCATTCTTTGATCTCCCCCCTCAATTATTATAACTTAAGTCCATGCAGCTTCCCCATTTCTCACCTCTACTCCTGTCTATTCCAAAATGACACTAAACTGATCTCCCTCTACTGCTGTTGTCATCCCCTTTGAATGCCTTCAACTAACTTCCCACTTTCTATCTTATCTGCAGGCCCTCAAGCTCATTGCTCATATTTCTATGTCTTATGTGATCTCCCCTGTTCCCCCACTACATCTCTCATTTTGTTCCTACTGCCAATTACTCATTTTGTTTCTCAGTCATCTTTCATCTCCATCATCACACCATCATTCTGTGCCACACATTTGGAATTGTTTCCCAATTCTTGTCCACCAACCACCCTTTCCACTTCTTCAAATCAATTTATTCCAGAAATCCTCTGTCTTTCAACACTCTTTCCTGAATTACTGTTGAGTGTCTTGTGTGTGTGTATTGGATTGTATGATCATCAGGGCAGGAAACAGGTGCAGTGCTTTGCCAGGGAATATTTACATTACAGTAGGGCCCAGAAGAGTCAATAACGAGTGAGGCCCCTTGTGCTAGTCACCACACAAATACATATAAGGTGCCATGACTATTCATATTAACCTGACAAGTACAACTGTAAGGCAAACTATCCTCCCTTTAACAGAAGACCCAGCAACAATGCATTCGATCTTAAGATTCCATTAAATTAACTATGCCAAAACTAACTAAGTTCTGGAAAAAACTTTCTAAGTGTCATAGTGGTTAAGCACTGGAATAAACTGCCTAGGGAGGAGGTGGAATCTCCACCACCAGAGATTTTTAAGAACAGGTTGGACATACACCTGTCAGGGATGGTCTAGATAATACTTAGTAATAGGAGATATACCAATCTCCTATAACTGGAAGGGACCTTGAAAGGTCATCAAGTCTAGACTCCTGCCTTCACTAGCAGGACCAAATACTGATTTTGCCCCAGATCCCTAAGTGGCCCCCCTCAAGGATTGAACTCACAACCCTGGGTTTAGCAGGCCAGCGCTCAAACCACTGAGCTATCCCTCCATAGTCCTGCCATGAGTACAGGGGACTGGACTAGATGACCTCTCGAGGTGCCTTCCAGTTCTATGATTCTAAGTTAAAGGTCATATTAAAAGTTGCCAGTAAATTTTAAAAGAGATCGACCCTTTTTCTCTACTATGATTTGGTATTAGAGTTAAAAAAGTGCACTTACCAGATTTAGACACAAGAAGTAGAAAATCTGTCTAGAGTCATACTCCTCAAGGATTTGTTTCAGTGACTCTTTAATAAACCGGGGTAACGACTGAGAACTATGCTGCAAAGCATCACCCATAAAATTATAGAGAGGAATGCCTTCAGGAGAATAGCCAATAAGAGTGCCTTTCTGCCCTTTCCTGGAGGGGGACGACAGAATATTGGCAGCTGCAAAGAGAGGTACACGTTTTTGTTGTTGTTTTTAAGCTTTATGGATGATAGATAATGCAAGTGTTTTATCAGTGACTAAAACTTCCACAAGCATATCAAGATGGTGAAAGTCACCAGCTTCATCTTCAAGGCTAACATTTTATTGTTATACCAGACTGGATCATCATTTCCACAAGCAGAAAGATTTACTGTATCCTTTTTTACAGCCAATGAATTATGAATGTAGCCGTGGGTCTACAATACTGTGCTGTTCCCCCTCACCCATGGAATCCACAGAAGCAACTGTGGTGGAATTCTACAGAGAAATACTTTTTGTGACCTTCCAGTAATATAAAATTATTTTTAACGGGGAAAAAAAGGAATACGTACATAAAATGAAGAAAATGGCACTCACTACCACTCCTCCAGAGAGAACATGCTCTGTGATTTCATGGTGTGCTGGCTTGTTCATAGCTCGAAGCTGATCTGTTATTGGATGTGTCCAGAAGCTGCCAAAGAGCAGCGCACTAATTAAAATGAGCAGCGATCCATAACGGGCACACTTCGAGGCTTCAATCTTGACAGAACATATGGACTCCACATAAAAATCCAAGATCACGACGAAAAAGATAACAGTTATGAAAGGCATGATGAGAGAGGACCAGGATTCTACTTTACTCTGTGATAAAAAGAACAAATTCTTAGCAGTATTGATTACAGGTTAGCAGAAGTGTCACCTACATACATAAACTGGTACTATATCTAGTATTTAGTCTATTGCAAGTTTGCTATACTTTAGACACTTTAAATAAACAGGTATTCACAGATTATAATGCCACAAGGGACCATCATGATCATCTAGTCTGACCTCCTGTATAACACAGATCACAGAACTTCCCTGAATTAATTACTGCTTCAAGTTCAATAGCTGTGGTTGAACTAGAACAGGTCTTCTAGAAAAACATCCAGTTAGGAAATTAATGAAGTTGATTTGCTACAAAAATGTTTTCTATTGATTTAATTATCTCTACATAGAAAGATAGTGGTGTAAAAGCTGCAAATTTAGAACAAACAATATCTTCATCATCACTGCCTCTGTAAGGTTAGCAGAAAAACCAAACTACTGCATACAGTCCCATATATCCTCTTCTTATGAGTCTTGAGAGAGCAAATCCAACCAAAAAAACAAACATCAAATCACACAGATGTAAGTATCAGAAATACTGTGCATATAAAACCAATCTATTTTTCAAGGAAAAATCTCAAGAAAAGTAAAGTTTCAATAATGTAAAATAAATTCTTGTAAAGGAAAGGTATATGTTGCAGTTTACAAATGCAGAATATCAGTCACTTTTGCTGATGAACCCTTGCTATGCTGTTACCTCAGTTGTCAGAGATAGGACGATGACCCACGGGCACAACAGAAGGACGGAAACAAGATGAGACAAAGCTTGAAGACGCTTGGCTCCACCTACATCTACAGAGAGCTTTCGGGAAGCCATATGAAAACCAACCTTGCAACACAATGCCAGTACCAGCAACAGCACTCCACCCTGCAACACAGATAAATCCTATTAGCAGTAATTAAGAGCCAACTACCTCACTCTAATATAAGTAGTATTTACATGACAGAATATTAATATTCTTTTCCTTATTTCCTCCTTTTACTTATTAACATAAGACACAGACAAGGTATTCCCCTGTCCCCTCCAAAGATAAGCTTTATTTGCTAACAGTAACATTCTATGACTTAGTTTCCAACTCCCAGTATTTTTAACAGGAACTCCATCTTCAATTTCTCTTGCCATTCTCCCTTTTTTTACCCACAAAGCAGCACATTGGAAATGTTTGAAAATAAAATGGAATCGTCTTATATCATCCACACTCTTTGTATTTATTTACCTTCATTCAAGCCCTGTATCATTTCTCCCCAACCTTTTCTTTAGAAATTGTTCCCTAATCTTTATAAAATATATGTATATATACAAAATTAGCTTCTCATATTTCTTAGGTCTAATCTACCCTGTGCTAGGCTAACCAATTTAACTTAAACTCATCTGCCTGATTTATTTTTAAATAATGCCAGATGTTTTCTAACTGTGTCATAAATTCAGTATTTTCCTTTCGGCTTCTCATTTGCCAGTGCAGCAAAATTGGGGTACCACCCAACTCAAGTGAGGGTATCAGAATCTGGCTCTTAGGCTCCAAGAAGCGTGGGAAAGAGACAGACACACAAGACAATGATTGATAACACTAAGGAACAGAGGGCTTGTCTATTAAGGGTCATGAATATCTAAGTCACAGTTGAAAAAAAAACTACTTCAAGTAAAAAGAACAAATTTCAGAGATACTTTCAGCTCACGTATCAAAGCAAAATACTGCTAAGTAAATAGTTGACAGGACATTTTTAATTAATGCAGCTCTCTTCACAGAATTTTTATGAACACATCATTCAATAAATTCAGCATATAAATTACTGAAGAAAACAACTTACCTTGTGATCTGCAACTCCTAGGAAAGCAATGATTGTATGAAGAACATGGGTAAGAGCACTATCATGATGTCCCTCAGCTAAACAAATTAAGTTAAGAAAGATTCTCCAAATGAACCCTCTTCCAACCCCCACATTTCAACCTCATTCTCATAAGGATCACAAGTGATTTACTGATATTTAAAAAATAATGAAAAACACAGCTACAGGTATACAAGAGGACCAGAAACTGTAAATACAATAGGAGATCAATAGAGGAAACCATGTACATTTAAAGAAAGTAAAATTGGAATCAAATTTAGCTTTGAAGTTTGGATAATTCTAAAATTTTAAATTACAGAAGTCCATAAGTCTATTGCTTCTTTAGGGAAAACATTTGAAACAGTGTTACTCAATGAAAGAACTTGAAACATTTCACATAAGCTAGTCTTAATACTGATGTTAAATCTGGTAATTATTTGAACTTAAGAGGGTGAACTGGATACCAGAAATAAAATTTTAGATGAATTTTCACTGGAAGCATTACTTTATTTATCAATGACATGTCTAAAGTATGAAACATTCTGTTAATTGGAAACTCTTCAGAAGCTGTCTAACAAAAATTTGAACTTGAGAAAATTAATGAAATTGACAAATAAAAAAAGAGGTGCAATCAAGATAAAATTATTCCTTCTGAATTAGACAAAAATTATATTTTAACTTAGAAGCAAGTGAAATTGGTCTAACAGAAAATGAAGGAAGACAACTGGTAAGATTGGGTGTAGATGAGCATGCTAAAGTACTGACAGTCCTCTAATGTCCTTCCCACAATTCCTTCCAAAGGACAGACAAGCTCTCCCGCAGCTAACACAAATGATTGACAAAGAATGAGTACCTCAGCACAAGAAACCATGGGATGTACCCCAGACACACATGGGATTGCATAAACAGTGAGGACACAAAAATGTGGGTACAGCTTTGCAGAGGGGAGATTCAGACTAGGCTAGGCTAACCCATGTGCCAATCCACACAGGTTAACTGCACAGTATAGACATACTATGAGGTGCTGAGCATCCACAACTCCTGGGACATAGGCCTCAAGTTCTCTCTGAGAGGGAAACTGAACAGAGAAGCTTCTAGTTAGTTGAAGGGGCCTAATAACTAAATTGGGATTTTTCTGTCATCACGGTCATTTAGATTGCAATTATTTATAGCAAATGTATAGCCAATGCTGTTATCATTAAAGTAACTAATGACATGCATTTGACTGGATTAGTTGCTCAGAATGACTGTTTCCTCTTTTCTTTCCAGTCACGAGTACAATGCGCTGGAAAGAAAAATGCAGTTGAAACAAAGCTAACTTACACTTTTTCTCCAAAGACATGGTAAGAAAGGATACGATGTTCTGCAATTTTAGCCATGAGATCATCATTATCAAAAAGCAATAAGCAGATCACAGCAATGATGAAAAACGCAGCACCTCTTGTCTGGAAAGACAACAAAAGGGCATCGATATAAAATTGCTTATTTGGATGGCAAACATAAAATGTTGCAAAAAAAACCATGCAAAGGGCTTTTTCCCTCCCGCCAGCTGTGTGCATGTAAGTGTAAACACAAGAAAAACAAAGTCCAAACAAAATCCTTAAAGTAAAAATTACATTTGGAGAAACTGATCTTAGTTATAAAAAAAAAAACAAACCAACCTATATTCAGCTTTTATCATACTTGTTAAGTGACTTTGGACAAGTCACAGCAGTTCTGTGCCTCATTTCCCCCTCTGTAAAATGGGGATAATCACATTTGCTTCCTTTGTAAAGCACATTGAGATCTATAGATGAAAGGTATTATCAGAATTATTTGCTTTGAGAATATGGCTATGGTTGCTGTATGTGACCTTGGGAATGTCACCTAATCTCTCTGTACTTCAGTTGAAACATCCATAAGATAGGGATATTTTCTTGTTTCTCTGCTCACAGAGATATGAAGCTTAATTTACTAACGTTTGTAAATCACTTTGAAGTTCTTGGGTGGAAAGTGCTATACAAATGCAAAATACTATATTTTAAGTTTCTTCTGCATACAAATGATAAACTCTTTGCATCTCTTCATCATCATGAATCTCAAACAACTTTTCGTGCTGTTACTCCTTGTATGTGCGCCTGTTTACGTATTTATTTCATTAAAAAAGGAAGTAGAGATTGTAGTTTCACCTACATTTAAACTTAAAATATACATAATTTACTACCCCTTTTATGAATTTGAGTCAGAAACAATCAGGTTTACCTCTTCTGTATTCCTGAATACCTGTTACATTTTAAAGTCATACATTATAATGGTCTTTTTCAACAAAAAATATTTAAATACCTTTGCTGGTCCTCCTCCTGAACTTGTGAACAGAACACTAAGCAGAGACACAACAACAACATCACTGTGCTCAAACAGCAACAATGTCCTACAAAACAAGAGAGACACCAATTTTTATCACGTCCATTTCAATATGATGTACTAGCTTGATATACCTGGTTTCAACTAAAATTAAATGGAAGGGAGGTCAAGGATTTAATATATAGCTTCAATAGGAACACTGTGCAATTCAAAAGAACGGTAGGGAACCTGAAGTGTACTCCAGCAATCCAGCTGTTGAAAGGCTCTGCCATGATGACAAATCATATAACACCTATTTTCTAGCTCAAACAATAGATCATGTACAGTAATTGAGCAGCAGTAACTACCGAAACACTTTTTAAACAGTAGTGTGCTTTATTAGAGCATCAAGAATCAAATTGCTCAAGATGGAATTAATGTTCATACTACAATAACATCTGATAAATCTGAAGTTCCCTGTTCTCTGCCTGGGAAAAGGACCTTTTCTCTTCCTGTTAACTTCTGATTACTGAGGAGCTGATTTCCTTCTCATACAATCACCTCAATGCAGACAACGTATAGTTCTCACTTTTGGATCCTCATCCACCATTCATAACTCCAGTGACTTCCTCTACTGCTGGTAGCTTTCCCAAGCAGCAGAAGTTTGAAAGTGACAGTTTGTCAGTTTTACAAATGTGCATAGTTTTCTTAGCAGCAGCAGTAAAAGTGACTACATTTTCATTGCTTCTGCTTGGGAAAACATCTAGCATTCACGAAGACACTGGAACTTTCAGCTGACCTGAGAAAACAGCAGTAAACCGATTCACATTTGGACATCTTCGCTGTCATAAGAGCTAAACCTCCCCTGCCCCCCCCCCTTTTTTTAAGACAAATGAAAGCTTAACCTTTGCAGAATTAGATAGCTTTAAGCCCTATCTCCACACATTAACTATTCAGAGAGAAGCTTTCCCGAAGCTCTTCACCTCTGGAAGTCCAATGTTGCCATCTTTTTTCTGATCCTTTCTGAATCAGTCAAGATTGCTACTTAATGAACTAAAGAGACTATCATTGCGTGGTGCAAGGGATTTTTTCTCTACACAGACCTAAGAGTATTACCATTACCACAGTACTCCTTTCAGCAAGGAGGGGCTGTGCGTAAACTAGGATGTCCTGTAGCAAACCAGGAACTGAATAATGGCTACTCATCTGAGGATTTATTTTTATAAACAAATAGAAGTATGTTTTTATCAAACACTTCATTTAAAAAGAAATTAAGTGTGCAGAGTTGCTATTTCAAATAACTATAAAACAAATTAAGTTAGTGTATACAAATAAAGTATGCTTTCAGGCATGTACATTACCTGAGAGGTCCACAAAGAGTGAGGCCAAAAAACCACAAAAGTGAAATGATACAGCCAACAACAGCATGTTTAACTATTTTGATCCACTATAAAAGAAAAACATTTTATTAACGTTTTTTGCCTGCTTTCCAACAAACATCTTGCATTCAGTTCACATACCAAATCACTACATTAAAGGAACATTAAAATGTATGCGTAGAGCATCTTCAGAAATTAAAACAATTTGACTTGTCTTGACTACTTCACAATGACCCATTATGTTTACTTTTGGAAATATATTTTATGGCTGAAATTCTTTTATCATTTTCTATCACAGTGGCAAATTCTTTTGATGTAGTTTTAGTGCCTTTTTTAAAAAAAAATCCATGGGTTACAATAGTTAGGCTGAAGTCAAATTTACTTAGCGGTCAAAAGATGCTAACACTCAGAGTATTACGCAATAAAATACATCTGACAAACATTCACAGTGCTAGATAAAATTGTTCAACATTATAAAACTAAGGCCTTGACCCTACAAATATTTACAAATGTACTTAATTTTAATCCCAGTCAACTGGGACTACTTAAGTGCTTACAATTAAGCATGCACCTAAAATCTGAAGGATTATGATTTAAGAAGTCTTTATCAGGAGATGCAGCTCATTTTTATTAAAATAAAACTACTTAGGATGTATTTTAGTGAGACAAGTGGGTGAGAAGTTCTGTTGGTCCAATAAAAGATATTACCTCATCCACCAGGTCTCTCTAATATCCTGGGACCAACATGGTTACAACAACACTGCGAACAATACATGTATTTTCTTGTTTTAAACCAGACAACAAACTAGATAAAGTTAGATGCGATTTTTATTTTTTAAATAATCCACTCAAGTTATGCTTATGCCAAAAATCTTAAATATCCAAAATTTGAGTTAAGACCAAATTAATACCTTTAGCTGACAGAAAGATACATTTTTCCTGATGTATGACAAAACCAAGAAATTTGGTCCCCCTCTCACTTTCTTTCAAATTCTGCCATGAGCTTTCTTAAGCCAAATTTACCTTTAGGACATTTCCTGGTTCAGATCCTCTATACTAAATACATTCCAAATGACTATGTAGTGGCACAATCAATTATTTTATATAAAGATGAATGCAGGGAACGGGTGACAACCGAAGTTCTTCCTCTCCTTATTTCAGGCTCCTTTCTGACAACTGCTTGGACTCCTCTGCACGGTGGGATCAGCACAAAGGGGCTGAAAGCTGGTGGCTCAGACTCTCCTGCACAATACAATCCTCTGGGCCACCCCTCTCCTCCTGGTCCCTGGTACAGGAGGCATTCCCCAGGGTGCAGCTTAGGACTGATCTCTTCATATTTACAGCTATTTGCACGTTAGTTGGTAAAGAACAGAGTGCTCAGGCAGGATGTAATTTTCTACAGGACTTGAGCTCCTAAGTCACTTCGGTCATTTTGAAAATCCCAGCCGTGTTTTCCAGATGAAACCAGAAACATCCCTTTCACTTCCAGCGAGCAAGTGAACATTTTACTAGAGCCCTTATTCATATTGTCCCAGAGTATCTAAACGTGAATGTTCAAGCATTAGGTATAAGTCAACTCACCTGGCGCTTGGTCACAGTTTTTCCAGAAGAAAATGGCTTTTGAAACAAAACCATAAAAAATGCACACCTGTTAGGGGAAATATTCTCCATTAATGTACTAGTTCACGTGCACTTTCAGTCAAAGTTCAAATGTAGCTATTTTATTATTCACACTAGTTCTAGGGAATTGTTTCTCATCCCGTAACAAGTAACTATTCTACAGCGCCACTTGTATTTTAAATGAATGCTGCCTGGCTTTTGTGGGAGGGAAAAAACAATAGTGGCTCAACATGTTTCTGTCCCCCATAGCCCATTTCAGCTATTCAAGTAGCCATAAGCTTCAGTAAGCTTTTTGTAGCAAATGAATTTTAGTCCTGCCTACTTTGCCAGCCATACAAGTCTGGCAGAGGATAGCCAAATGATTGTTAATTCACAATTAGCAGGGATCAAAATAAGTGAATGTGTAGAAAAGAATAGTGTTTTGAAGGGTAGCATGATTATATAATACTACTGTTACATCTTCATTTCTAAGGTGCCCCTACCTGAAGATTTCTGAGTGCATAAAAACTAAATAAAGCCACTCACTCACACACACCCGTACTAGAACTGGCCTGAAACAGTATACCCAATATCCTACCTTCCCAACAACCATAAAAAATAGATTATGTTGTTTCGAAATAGTCAAGTGAAAAACCCAAAACTGGAAATAAAATGGGAACATGATAACATTGACTAATATCAATTAGCTTATGTTATCAAGTTAGTTACAGCACAGCTTTCACAATTCTTTATGAGCTAAGCTTAAATTAGTATTGGTCCAGTTACCAGCAAAACTCTTAATGATGACAATAGATATAGGAACTAAGATTCTAGAGTGGAGGGAGATTAGCTTCCTTCCAAAGAAAAGGGTAGCAGAAGAAGAAACCACACTGATCTTACCTGTAAGTTTTACTTAAATGAAATATTCTAGATACACATTTATTCTCTTTACTAAATATTTGTCATTACATCATCTGTCTAAAAGTGGCAACTACAAGCACTCTAATTAATTAAAAAAATTCTCTTTCTTCCCTATAGTTTCTCAAACTACAGTAAGTATGCTTAAAAGGTTAGGGTTTTAGATATTATTGATTCTAATGAGATATTCTTCCTCGTAAGTACAGGGACTATTACCAGAATTTGGGATGATCATTTTAAATGCATCTACCATTGCATTTCTATTATCAATTAAATGGTTAGTTTTGTAGCATCATACAGCTGTGCATTACAACACAAATTCTTTTACCATCCATGGCAAAAGTATGCTTAGACTACCCTTTATCTAATAAGAAAGTCAAAGCACAACAGCTACACTCTAAACATCACTACATCAGTACCTACAAATTCCACATTGAAAATAAAAATCTAAAAAGGGGTAAAGGAAAAGTAGGCCCAGTAGCTAGATAGGACAACAAAGCATCTCAACTTTTTTCTTGCACATCTGACAGGAGCTGTTATGCTTTGTCGAAAAGTACATCCCATTAGAAACAAGGAAGGTTTTTCCCTTTCACAACCTGTCATGCACAAACGTCCTTGACTTATTATGAACGAAATTTTTTTCTTTCAGAACGAATCTTTTACTAACCCAATGGAAAGAAACCCAGGCATTTATTGCCACCAAACTAGTCTCAAATGAAAGAAGCTGCAGCTGTGTTATAAAAGGCTTAAACAACAGCACACTTACCCCAGCTGTACTATAAAGATAAACTGGACAAGATGGACCACTTTCAGGAGATCATAGGATTCAAAAAGTCCCAGAGCCTTTAAAAACTTGCTGAAACACAGCAGCACAATGTATCTAGTCAGCCTGCAAAAGAACGAATGATCACAGGCATTTCCTAAGCAGAGGCAAGAGGGACCGAGATGCACCCGGGGACGCAGGCTCGCTCAGAGGCCCTCTGCACGCCTGGGCACTGGGTGAAATACAGCCCGAGCGGGCCGCGCAGGGGCTCCCCTCCACCCCCTGCTAGCAGCCTGAGTAGAGACCCCGGAGAGGGGCCCAGTTCCCCCCGTTCCTCGCGCTGGGCGCTGCAGTTACCGGGCGCTGGGCACATCCACGGGCCCCAGCCCGCCGCCTCCGGCCAGGGCCTCGCCGCTGTAGACCGTCTCCATGCCGGGTCTCAGGAGCCGCGGAGGCCGCCTCCCCCGCCGCGGGGCCTCCTCATCCTCCACCTGCTGCGAGCTAGGGCCGGGCGCGCCGGCTCGCTCGGAGGGAGGCAAGGCCCGTAGGCCGCGGCCCGCAGCGGAACTTGCGGAGGCTGAGCGGGGCCAGCCACGTCCTCAGCAGCCGGAACCCCCCTCACTACAGCGCGGCGGGCGGGGGAGCGCCAGCGCCCTCCCCTTCTCCGGCCCAGTGGACCCGCCCGGCCCGGCCCGCGGCAACGCCACCTGCCGGTCTGGGGCGGCTGCTGAGCGCAGCAGCGACCCGCCCGCTAAGGAGCGCGGGGGAGGAGCAGGGAACGGGTCACTGGCACTGCCCGATGCGGCGCTGGCAGTGATCTTGGCCTCCCTGACCTGTGCCTGCACGGAAGCCTGTTCCCCCGCCCTGCTTTGCGCCTTTCCGCACTGCCCCCCTTTGCCCTGCTCCTTCCTTCTCCTCCCGCCTGCACTGCCCCCTTGCCCCGTCCGCGTCCCCAGCACTGGCCCTCCCCCTTGCCCTGCACCTTCCTCCTCCTCCCCCCTCGTACTGCCTCTTGTCCTGTCCTCGTCCCCGCACTGCCCCCCTTGCCAGCACCTTCCTCTTCTCTCCCCCACTGCCCCTGGTCTGTACCCCCCGCACTGTCCCCCTGGCATGCACCTCCTCCTCCTCCCCCTGCACTGCCCCCCCTTGTCCTGCCCCTTCCTCCTCCTCCACCTCACACTACCCCCTTGCCCGGTCCCTGCCCCTGCACTGCCCCCCCTCCTCTTGCTCCTTCCTCCTCCTGCCCCTCCTTGCCCTGTCCCTGCCCCTGCACTGACCCCCCTTGGCCTGTCACGTCCCTCACACTGACCCCCTCTTGCCCTGCCCCTTCTTCATTGTGTCCCTCCCCTGCAGTGACCTCCCCTTGCCCTGCTTCTTCCTTTTCCTTCCCTCACTGTCCCCCTTGCCCTGTCCGTGCCCCCGCACTGATCCCCCTTGCCCTGCCCCTTCCTCATACTCCCCTGCCACTGCCCTCCTTGCCTGTCATCTCCCCTGCACTGACCCCCACTTGCCCTGCCTCTTCCTTTTCCTCCTCCCGCACTGACCCCCCTTGCCCTGCCCCTTCCTCCTTCTCCCCTTCGCCTGCACTGCCCCCTCTTGCCCTGTCCCCTCCTCAGTGCCACCTGGGACCCCCACCCCTGCCCTGATCCTCTTCCTGCCCTACCTTGCCTCTTCCTTCCCCCCACATCCCATGCAGCCTGGGACCCCCCTGCCCTGTGCCTTCCACTTTATGACCTGGGTGGGAGCCTGTGCCTCCCCCATCCTGGGTGCTCCCTTTCACTGTGCAGCCTGGGCTGCCTCATCCCGTGTCCTTCCTCCCAGGCTGGGCCTTGTCATGCTGTCTGGTCTGTGAGTGCAAACCTCAGGGAAGACTCTCAAGACGCAGGGCAGACACCCCAAACTAGTGGTATGTTTTATAATTAGGTTTCACCAACCCAGTAACAGATGTGAACTTCTAAAGTCCTATAACAGTCTAAGTTGCCAACTCTCATGATTTTGTCATGAGTCTCCTGGTAATTATTATTTTCCTTAATGTCCCAGCTCCTGGAGTCAAGTGGATAGGTGATGGTTTCTGCCTTCATTTATTAAAGAAAAAGTAAGCTTTTAGCTCTCTTGTTTGTGAAAAAAGCTTCCAAATGTGACCCCTGTGCACCCTAAAGGCTCAAAAAGCAGAAGGCAAATAAAAAGAACTCCACATCTGTTATTTTTACACAATCTCTTGATTTTAAAGCCAATCTTATGATTTTTGATGAGCCTGACTCATGATTTTTGAATATTTGGGGTTGGCAATACTGCCATGGAGTTACAGACAGTCCCTTTGGGCATTCCAGTTTTTCCCACCACCCAGGCAAGCTGGATTTTGTAATAGAGTGGTTGCTATATTCCAAAATTCACAAAATATTCAGGTTGCTCCCAGTCATTTACCCGAGGTCAATTTGTCTCTCAGATCTCACACCAAAGACAACGCTTGTAGCAAATCCTATAGTAAAATACTAAGAATGTATTAACTAACTAAAAGAAATGAGAGTTATTTACAGATTAAAGCAGGTACTATATATACATACATGGGTTACAATCGATATGGTTCCAAAAGATGACAGCTGAATGTCTTTTTAGGGCTAACCCAGGTTGACTCTGGGGATCTGTACTTTTGTTTCCTAGCTCCAACCTTGTGAGAGTCCAAACAGCAAAGTGAGATGAAGAACTTTCATGCCAGCTATCTTTATTTCCTTCCTTCAGAATTCAAGCTGATGCAAGGAGCTTCCTTGCATGTAATATCTTCACGGATGTGAGGGCCATTAGCCCAGTCTTTGTATCATGGTGCTTCACAATGGCCCACTTAGTTTTGATAGTCCTTGATTGGTGGGGAACCCTCCTGCAGCCTGGGTTCACAAGTTCAGAGCAGGCATTTTGACAGTTATAAAGTAAAACGTACACATTATCTTATAGCATGGGCTACAGACAGCGACGGCTCCAGGCACCAATGCTCCAAGCGTGTGCTGGGGCGGCAAGCCACAGGGGGCGGCCTGCCGGTCCCGTGGCTTCGGTGGCAATTCAGCAGCAGGTACGCTGAAGCCGCAGGACTGGTGGAGAATCCACGGGACCGGGGACCTCTTGCAGGCAAGATGCCGAATCCGTAGGACCGGGGACCTCTCACAGGCACGACACCGAAGGCTGCCTGACTGCCTTGCTTGGGGTGGCAAAAAAGCTAGAGCCGCCCCTGACTACAGACATTACAATAAAGAGTAATGCATGCAGCAAGTTACAAACATTTTATGGATCTAAACACATCTTTATAAGTCTAATACCTAACTGGAACTATTCTAACATACAGGTGAGCTGGTCTAATTTCCAGCTATGAATTTGTCAGTGCTCAGCTGATGCCTACAGCCTTGGCAAAAGCTGGCCCCTGGTCTGTCAGTGTCACAGGCCTCCTCATCCTTCTCATCCATGCAGCCTGAGTCTTCCCCTGCCCCTGTACCCTTCCCCTCACATGCAGCCTCGGCCTCCACTTGCCCCTGTGACCCCTCTCCCCCATGCAGCCTAGGCCTCCTGCTGCCCTTGTACCCTCTCTCCCCTGTGAGACTGGGCCTTTCCCTGCCCTGTGTCCCCTTTTCTCCATGCAACCTGGACCTCCCCCTGTGCACTTTAAAGCCTGGGCTTTCCACTTTCCCAACAGCAGCCTACCCTATGCCCCCCAATAACAGCCTGGTCTCTGCCTTCCCTTTTCTGCCTCTCACGGCAGTCTGGCCTCCCCTTTCCATCTGCCCCCCAGTGGCAACCCAGGCTGTCCATCTCCCCTGGGGATCGCCCTATCAGTCAATCCTCTTTCAGCTTTTCCTAGCAACCTCTACCTCCCCTCCATTTCCCTGTGGGTCTGGCCTTCCTGGCGTGCCTGTCACAGGGGAAGCATGTGTAATTTGCAGGAGTGTGGTGCTCAGACCAAGGCACTACCAGGCTCAAGTTGAGCACCAAGGGCTCTCTCCTATGCACACACGTGGGCCAGGTGTGCTCACAGGGCTCATTTACATTGTGCAACATAACCACCCTCAGACACAGTTGTGGAGGTTTGAGTGAGCTGACACAATGCTGACCATGTCAGTGTAGGCCAGGGCAAAGAGTGTGCAGCATGGTATCAGCTAGTCCTGGTTAAACCCTGATCCCAAGGAACTCAGACATGCTGGGAGAGGGATGTGTATGTGGGACAAAGCTGTGATGAGCAGCTGGTGGGCCGGCCAATGTGTGATTATGTCTTGGCCTTACTCATGCTATGGAGCACTTGCTTGAGCAAGGATTGACTACTCTTCTGATTGTGTTTTGATTTAAGACCTGATTCAGTGAGGTGATTAATTCTAATGCCTGTTCAAATGTCTTTGTAATTTGACATTACATTACATCACAAATCAAAGAAATCAGCATATAGTTTTCTCACGCAGGGATGATACTTTAATGTCTGAGTATTCAAAATCATAGTCCACAAGCATTACATTATTTTCTGTCTTTATAAATAAGGTTACAGTTTTCAAAAATTAATAGAAAGGAAAAGCTGTGGGGTCAAACACTTAATTGAAATAAGATTAATGAAGATAAAAAAAAGAATAACTACACAGTGATTTATATTTGGTTAACTTGCTAGCACAGAAAAATCTCCTGTTACGTTAGGCCTTTTCACCTTTTCAAATGGGTTTTTGTTGTTTACTTCCATTTACTGCTTATTATATTGATCTATTTCTGTTGATTTTTGTCTGTGCAGGTGCTTGTTTCTCAAGGCTGCCCACTGATGCTCTGTATCATTGTGTTTGCTGACATTTCAGACATGCTGTTAGACTCACAATCCAGAGATTTGAAATAACTGCCAGGAGTGTGGCAACGGCTACTTGTTTGTCGGAAAAGGAGGTGTACTGGTACATTTTACCAAACTTTTAATTAGTGCCACCTTCAGTCTGGCACCCTGTCATAGCTTCCTACTCAGATTTGAACCTTAGCGTTCATAAACTGAGAAGCTAGCATGAACCCTCTAAACTTAATTACCAGCTTAGATCTGATATCGCTGCCACCAGCCAGGAATTCCAGGGCCTGACTCCCTCTCTGGTCTCCCAAAACCTTCTCTGGGGGACCCCACAGACTCAGAAGCCCTGAGTCTTGCACCAAGGAAAACACCTCGTCATAAATAGATAGCTAGAGTTAGGTTTCTTTACCTGTAAAGGGTTAACAAAAGGGAACCAAACACCTGACCAGAGGACCAATCGAGAAACCGGATTTTTCAAGTAGGGTGGGAACCTCTCGAGGTTTTTGGCTTTGTTCTCTGTCTTTTTGTTTCCTCAGCTGTGAGTAAACAAGCTTTTCTTCTGTCTCCAATCTTCTGTCTATTCTCTGTGCTACCAAAGTGTGAGTACAAGGCAGCAAAAAGCAATAGGCCTGTTATATGCTTTGTTTTGTATTATACCTGTGGAGCTTGCTTGACTGATTTAAACTGGCCTATTTTTTATCAGACTGTTTATTCCTATTTTCTTATAAGCAATATCCCTGTATTATCTCTTATGCAAGTGTTTAGTTTATATTATTTTTTTCTTTTTATATAAAGTTTCTTTTAAGACTTGCTTGAGGTCTTTTCTCTAGTTTAAGCTACGGGAAGAAGGGAGGGGGAATCTCTTTGTGTTGCTTGACTAGCTTTGAAAGGCATAGCCCAGGGGAGGTAAATTACCTCGCTGGTTTATTCAAGGAGCATAGTACGGCATCCCTCGGCTAACCCAGGAAAGGGAGGGAACTCGGGGATGAGATAGGGAGACCCAGGGGCTCTGGATCTTGGGGGGTCCCCAGGGATAGGTTGGGGCGACTTGGGGCGATCAGGAGCCCTATAATCCTGATTGGTGGCAGCGGAGAAATAGATCCAAGCTGGGTAGTAAGCTTGGAGGTTTATGTTAGCCCCCATATTTTGGATGCTTAAGGTCCAGATTGGGACAGAGACTTTTAACACACTCCTCCCTTGTCTCCTCTTTATTCATCCCAGCTCCTCCTCCTGGGTATCCTGGGCGATACTGTACTTAAACTCCTTGAATGCAAACAGAGAGTGGCAATTTCCTTCCCCCCTTCTTCTTCCATGAGGCTATGCAGATTCACACTAGTCAAGCTAAACAAAAGAGATTTCCCCCTCCTTCGTTCCTTACCTTAACCCGAGAAAAACTCAAACAGGTAAGTTTTAAAAGAAAGCTTTATATAAAAGAAAGAAGAAAAGACATAAAAATATATTCTCTGTTTCCAAGGTGACAATAATACAGGGCCAATTGCTTAAAAGAAAATGAATAAACAGGCCTTATTCAAAAAGAGATACAATTTAAACATTCCAGCAAACTACACACATGTAAATATCAAAAAAAACAATAACAGCCTATTGTGTTTCTACCTTGTACTCACAACTTTGAAACTGAAGATTAGAAGCTTGAAGATAGAAAGACCCTCTCATAGCTGAGAGCCAGATAAAGACACAGACCCAACATTCCGTCCCTGAGCTTAAAAAATCCGGTTTTCCTGATTGGTCCTTTGGTCATGTGTTTTGGTTCCTTTGTTAACCCTTTACAGGTGAAAGAAACATTAACCCTTAGCTATCTATTTATGACACGCCCCCCCAGATCACAGACAGTGGGAAACTTCACTGGCGTGATTTCTTTCTAGAACTTAAGACTAACAGATTAATAAAACACATGCACCTTTACTTATACTACTAAGCAAGTGACTAACAAGACTTTTACATCTTAAAGGACAAGTTTTAACACAGTGTATTCCGGGAAACTCTCACGGGAGAGTGCATCAGCTATTGTCTAGAAGCTCTGAAATCCATGTGTGAATTTCAAAATCCAAATTTTGGAGAGCTAAACTCCATCGAAGCAGTTTCTTGTTGTTCCCCTTTGCAGTATGAAGCCACTTTAGCGCAGCTGGTCAGTTTGTAGCTGGAACCGCCGTCCCAAACGTATGGGCGTAGCTTTTCCAGGGCGTACACAATGCATAGCATTGCCTTTCACTGCTGACCAGTGGACTTTCCCTCTCAGACAGTTTCTTGCTGAGAAAACACTACAGGATGGAAGTTGTGATCTGTCCTTCCTGGCATGAGAACTGCTCATACCACGCTCATGAGTGCATCGGTGGTTACTAGGAATGGTTTGTCAAAGTCCGGGGCCCTTAGCACAGGGTCAGACATGAGCGTCGCCTTAAGTTGGTAAAGGCTCCTGACACTCATCAGTCCACTTAACTGCATTTGGCTGGGTCTTTTTGGTCATGTGGGTCAGTGGCGCAGCGATATGCTGTTTAGTGTGGTACAAATTGCCTGTAATTACCCGGCCAAGCCTAAGAAGGATTGGACCTATTTCTTGACTTTGGACAGGCCACTTTTGGATAGCATCCACCTTGGCCTGTAGGGTTTATGGTTCCTCGACCCACCTGGTGTCCCAGTAGTCACTCTGTTTTGGCCTATTTGACACTTTTGGCCTCAAACGTTAGTTCGGCCTGCCTGATGCGCATCAAAGACCTTTTCCAGGTGTACTAGGTGTTCGGGCCAGGAGTCTGAAAAAATGGCACATCTCAAGGTAGCAACTGCATATTCTGCCCAGTCCTGCTAGGGACCATCTACCAGCCTCTGGAAGGTGGCAGTGCATTTCGCAGCCCGAAAGGAAGCCAATTAAAATTTATACACCTCTGCATGGGTGACGATGCTGACCTTCCTTTTGCAGGTTCATCTAGCGGTACTTGCCAGTACCCCTTGGTTAAGTCAATTGTGAGATGAACTGGGCACGTCCCAACTTCTCCAATAGCTCATGCTGCATGGATTGGATAGTTGTCTGGACGAGTTACCGGCATTTAGCTATAGGTAGTCCACGCAAAAGCGTATTTCCCCATCTGGTTTGGTACCAGAACCACTGGAGTGCCCATGGCACTGGTAGATGAGCGGAATTATACCCATTTGTTAGCAATGTTCTGGATCTCCATCTCTATAGCAGCTTGGGCGTGAGGAGACACCCGGTAGGTGGTGTTCTAATTGGTTGAGCGTTCTGTGTCACTGGAGTGGTATGCCTGTTCAGCCGTCCTGGATGGACTGAGAACAATGGGGCGAAGCTCAGTGCACAGCTCCTTGATTTGTTGTGCTGCAGGCGTTCCAGGGTGGTTGAGAGGTTTCACCTCTTCCACGCCACCATCTTTTTTCCCGTCGTAGAGACACCGTCAGGCCACTCAGCGTCATCTCTTCCCTGGACTGTAAACTGACAACCTCTGAAGTCTCTGGAATAAAAGGGTTTGAGGAATTAAGATGATACACTTTGGGTTTTAGTGAGGAATGGGAAATGCTATGAGGGTAGGTTAAACAGCTCCCCGGTGCTCTTGGACGGTGAATGGCCCTTCCCATGATGCTTCCTACCTTATGCGGCTGCTTTTGTGCCTCTTAAGACCATAACCTGACCTTGAAGGAACGTTCTCTGGTATGTTTATCATACCAGCCTTTTGCTCTTCCTGAGTATCCTTTAGGTTTTTCTCTAGCAAGGCTAAAGAGTGTCGGAGGGTGTTTTGTAGGTTGCTTACAAAGTCCAGAATGTTAGTTCCTGGAGAGGGTGTAAACCCCTCCCATTGTTGCTTCACCAACTGTAATGGCCCCTTAACCTCGTGGCCATACACAAGTTCAAAGTGGTGAAAACCCTAAACTGGGATGTGGTACAGCCCTGTAAGCAAAGAGTAACTGCTGCAACACTAGGTCCCAGTCATTGGAGTGTTCATTCACGAATTTACGGATCATGGCCCCCAAAGTTCCATTAAACCTTTCGACCAGGCCATTGGTTTGATGGTGGTAAGAGGTGGCAACCAAGTGATTCACCCCATGAGTTTCCCACAGGTCTTTCATGGTGCCTGCCAGGAATTAGATCCTGAATCTGTAAGGATATCAGAGGGCCAACCTACCCTGGCAAAAATGTCTGTTAGGGCCTGGCACACAGCTTTAGCCCTGGTGTTGCCTAGAGCTACTGCTTCCGGCATCGGGTAGCAAAGTCCACAAAAGTCAGTACGTACTGCTTTCCTCTGGGCGTCTTTCTTGGGAAAGGACCCAGAATATCCACAGCTACTCGCTGAAATGGGACCTCAATTATGGGAGTGGCTGGAGAGGGGCCTTGACCAGATCTTGGGGCTTTCCCACTCTTTGGCACACCTCACAAGACCGGACATATACTTGGCAACGTCCTTGCCCATCCCCTCCCAGTGGAAGGACTTCCCCAATCTGTCCTTGGTTCTGTTCACCCCAGCATGGCCACTGGGATGATCATGGGCTAAGCTTAAGGAGAAGCTTTCCCGGTACTTAGTTGGAACCACCAACCATTTTGCAAAGCCGGCTGCCATTCTTCCTGGTGTCCACCAGAAAGAATTTTCCTTGTATAAAAGTCCCATGGTCTATAACAAACTGGGATCGGGTAGAAGAGCTGAGGAGAGGTGGTGGAGCACTCCGTGCTGCCCGCCCAAGCTTTTCTGAAGGTATGTCATCGCTTCTTCAGTATGTCTGCTTTTCTTTCTTCCTCTTAGGCTGGGGAACACCAGCTTCTTTTTAAACAACTGGTTGCTTTTTCTCTGTTAAGGCCTAGGAATGAGGAGGGGAAATCTCTTTGTGATAGTTTGTCCTAGGTTTGAATCTGCATAGCCTCACCGGAAGAAGGAGAGGAATGGAAGGTAAATTGCCCTCTCTGTGTTTTGCTTCAAGGAGTTAAGTACAGTATCCCCAGGATACCCAGGGAGGAGGAAGCTGGGGATGAGATAAAGAGGAGCAAGGGGAGGAGGTTGTTTCCCTTTGGTGTGAGGACTCAGGTGCTTTGCTGAGTCTGGGGTCCCCTAGAGCTTTTTGGAGACAGAAAGGGAGTCAGGCCTGGAAATTCCTGGCTGGTGGCCAGCATATCAGTCTAAGCTGGTAATTTAGTTAGAGGCTCATGCTAGCTCTCTTTATGGCTAGGTTGAAAATCTGAGTAGGAATAGGTCTCTTGACATGGTGGCAGTATAAGCCACTTTAGCAATGGGTGCTGGTTGTTTCTTGCTTTGAAACCGTCTCCTGGTGCCTGGGATTTTCAGGAGGTGAGCCTGTCGGGTATGGTTGTCTGTTGCTTCTGGTTCAGGCCGCTGGCCCTCTGGCATTGGTTGAGATGTGGTTGCTTGCTGGTGCTGGTTGCTGGGTCCAGTTCCGGGCATGGAACTGGAGGTGGCTGTGGCTGGTTAAGCCATTTTGGCAGGGGATCCGGGTCATACCTTTCTGGGTCTTTGGTAACACAGATGGCTTCTGTGGGCTTAGGAATGGTGGGTCTGGAAGCTTGCTGCCATTTGGCGCATGTAACCATTCCCACTCTCTGGGCCCGCTTCACCTGGTTGGCCAAGTCTTCCCCCTAGCATGGGATGGGAAATAATGTCATAGACTGCAAAAGTCCACATTCCTGACCAGCCTTTGTACTGGACAGGCAGTTCAGCTGTAGGCAAGTCTACAGCTTGTGACATGAAGGGGTAAATGGTCACTTTGCCTTTGGGTTGATGAGTTTGGGATCAACGAAGGATTGGTGGATAGCTGACACTTGTGCCCCGTGTCTCTCCACGCGGTAACCTTCTTTCCGCCCACTCTCAAATTTTCCCTTCGCTCCAAGGGTATTTGAGAGGTATCTGGGCCTGGGGATCTTTGGTGTGATGGTGGTGTAATGACTTGCACCCGGGTGGGGTTCTTTGGGCAGTTGGCTTTATATGTCCCAGTTCATTACACTTATAGCATCTTCCAGCTGACGGGTCACTGGGTCGAGGTGAGTTACTGGAGACTGGTGAGGTGGAAGAATAGGTGTCTGTGGCTTTCTTGGGTTGTAGGTGGGGTTTGGGTTGCCCTCGGTTGTAGGGTTTATTGTCGGTGCCCCCTGGGGTTTTCATTCCCCTTTACAGTAGCTTTCTTGCTTTCTGCCACTTCCATCCATTTGGCTCCAATCTCCCCCGCCTCGGTGAGATTTTTGGGTTTTCCATCTTGTATGTACCGTGTTATGTCCTCAGGAACACCATCCAAGAACTGCTCCATTTGTATGAGGAGGTGCAGTTCGTCAATGGATTGAACATTGGTTCCTGATATCCAGGCCTTATAATTCTTTCCAACGTAGTAGGCGTGTTTGGGAAATGACCCATCTGGTTTCCACTTTTGGGTTCTGAAACGCCGACGGGCATGATCCGGGGTTATCCCCATTCTGTATCTGGCCTTGGTTTGAAACAGTTTATAATCATTCATTTTGTCCTTTGGCATTTCAGCCGCCACCTCTGCTAAGGGTCACTGAGGTGTGACCTCAGCTCTACCATGTACTGGTCTTCAGAGATGCTGTACCCAATGCAGGCCCTTTCAAAATTTTTCTAAGAAGGCCTCAGTGTCATCACCTGCCTTGTTGGGAAATTTCTTGTGCTGTGAAGAAGTATTGGCGAAGGGTTTAGGATTGGCTGGGTTCTGTTGCTTAGCCTGTCTACTTCCAGTTCATGCTTTCTCTGTTTTTCCCTCTCTTCACTTTCTTTGTTGTGTTTCTCCATTTCTTGGGTGTTTCTCCTCTCTCGTCGTGGAGGGCTGCATCTCTTCTTCTGCTTGTTCTCTTTGTGGGCTGCCTCTTTGGCTGCTTCTTCTTTTGTAGCTCTTCCGTTCTTGTTTGTGAGTGCTCTTTTTCTCTCTGGCTCATCTCTGTTTTTTAGTTCTATTTTTTGTCCATGCTTCCAGCTGTTCCTTTTCTGGTTTTCCTTGGACAGTCTGGTTCCTGCTTTCTTGTGTTGGGTGCGCCTCTGGTGTTTATTGTCTGAACTGCTGGCTCTTTAGTTAAGGTCTGCTGGGCCAAAACTCTGTTTTCCTGAGTTTCTGCCTAGCAACACTGCTTTTTGTTATTTTTTCTTTCTAGCTAATCTTGATATGTAAATTAACTAAAAAAAGCCACTTTATTTACCTGTGTGTTTTGCTGGGTACTTGATTCCCAATGGAATTCTATTGTTTAACAAAAGACCCTTTTGTCACCTGTAATGGCTCCTTGCTTAAATGCAAGCCAAACTGAGCAGTAGAGAAACAGAAAAAAAAATTCTCTCTGGCTCCTTTTAAAACCAAACCCTTTCTCTCTGCTAAAAGCCCTAGCAGAGAAAAGAAAATATAATACTCCTACTGGCTTCTGGATTCTTATCTTTCCCACTTCGCTGCCACCATATCATAGCTTCCTACTCAGATTTGAACCTTAGCGTTCAAAACTGAGAAGCTAGCATGAACCCTCTAAGCTTAATTACCAGCTTAGATCTGATATCGCTGCCACCAGCCAGGAATTTCAGGGCCTGGCTCCTCTGGTCTCCCAAAACCTTCTCTGGGGACCCCAAGACTCAGAAGCCCTGAGTCTCACAACAAAGGGAAATAACCCCCTCCCTTGTCTCCTCTTTAATCTCATCCCCCCAGCTTTTCCTCCCTGGGTATCCTGGAGATTACTGTACTTAAACTCCTGAATGCAAAACAGAGAGGCATTTACCTTCCCCCTCCTCTTCCCTGAGGCTATGCAGATTCAAACCTAGTCAAAGCTAACACAAAAAGAGATTTCCCCTCCCTTCGTTCCTTAGCCTTAACCAGAGAAAAACTCAAACAGGTTTTAAAAGAGAAAGCTTTATATAAAAAAGCTTTAAAAAAGAAAAAAGACATAAAAATATTCTCTGTATCAGGTTGACAATACACAGGGCTAATTGCTTAAAAGAAAAATATGAATAAACAGCCTTATTCAAAAAGAGAATACAATTTAAACATTCCAGCAAACTACACACATGTAAATACAAAAAAACAATAACAGCCTATTGTTTTCTACCTTTGTACTCACAACTTTGAAACTGAAGATTAGAAGCTTGAAGATAGAAAGACCCCTCTCATAGCTGAGAGCCAGATAAAAGACACAGACCCAAACATTCCGTCCCTGAGCTTTAAAAAATCCGGTTTCCTGATTGGTCCTTTGGTCATGTGTTTGGTTCCCTTTGTTAACCCTTTACAGGTGAAAGAAACATTAACCCATAGCTATCTATTTATGACACACCCACTGCCATATTTTACAAAGCTCACTTTCACTTACAACCTACTGCCAGCATGCTGATATACAGTGGTCCTGTGTCCTACTGTCTCAGACTAGTAGAAGAGCTGTGCCTGCACTGACTGACTCTTTCTCTTTCAACCAGTAAGCACAGGACTAGCCAGGATAGTGATTTTTCTCAGTGACCTGACTGATATCACCCTGCTTCTTGTGAGCTTGGCAACTGCTGTAAATGAGCAACCTTTCCGATGGTTTTGATACCATTCTTCATGTTTATTTATACCATGCTACCACAAACTGTACCCACTGCAGCCTATGCACATGGGGTAGGACTGTAATTTGATTAATGGTACAGTGTAGCAAGAGCAACCCTCCTGCAGTGCAGTTTTGTGCATATCTTCCCCCTTACATTTTTGGGGAGCGCTTTTATTTTATTTAAAAGAAATGATCTGGCCCTGTGTTCGTCTCTGTCCTCTTGTCTCCTGGAATGAATAGAAATTGACAAGAATCATAAATAAGGCACTGGAGATGGCACTTCAGATAAATTGATTTTAGTCATTTTCCATTGCTGCAGCCACTTCACCTCACCTAATGCTACTCAGAAACAATCAACCTGCATGTGGAACAGGCCAGAAGGAAAAAATCACTTGAGATATTGGGGCTAGAGTGTCTCTTTTGTGTTTTCTAAAAGGATGTAACAACATTGAAGGGGAAGCTTGCAAGAAGCACTTGTGAAGCATCTGTGCATGTTTAATCAGAAGGCAGTTGACCTGATAAACATGTAGATAAGTCAATCTAATGCATTTATTATGCATCAGATTATAAATTCTCTTTTCCTTTGTCTACAAGATTATTTCAAGTAAATGTATTTCTAATTAGGATACCTCATAATTAGGCTTTACAGAATTTAATTTTTTAAAATGATTTTGAGCTATAATATTGATATTTTATTTGTATCTTAAAATTTTTACAGTTGCACAAAATTATGGTGTTCATGCATTTTTGATTTTTATCGATTTAAATTTTCACAATTGCAGGAAAATTTTGTGGAGAGTGGGGAAGTCAGTCAATTATTTAATGACAGCAGACACTGAGATTCAAAAATTAAAGATTTATAACTGTTAAAACACAAATTGTCAACATCACATGTCAAAATAGAAAAAGGAAATAGCCTTAAATCAACAAATCATACCTGCTTTTAATGTTCATTTGCTAGTCCATTTGTAACAAGCCTACTTTAAAAGTCTAAATCACTGGATTTTGACTCTAAAAAGTTCTCAGGCAGCATTTTTCTTTCTTTGCCTATCTGTAAATTTTGATGATTATTGCTAGATATATTTTTGATTGGTTTGTGCACATACAGTGACATCAACATTTAGCGACATTTAGTGATAAAAATCAAAACCTTCCAAGCTTACTCATAATATAAACATTTCATTTTCATGAGGATCCCAAAAGGGGTGGTAGAAATATAGTCTATTGCCAGCATTATAGTACAAATGAGATTAGGCAGGACACTAGGGTTGCCAAGTGTCCGATTTTCAACTGGAAAGTCTGGTCTAAAAGGGCATCTGGCAGTGTCCAGTCAGATGTGCTGATCGGACACCAAAAGTCCAGTTACTGCAGTGCCAGGGGAGGCACCAGGTCATTAATTTGTCCCAGCTCTGGAGAGAGGAGCCCAGCTGGGGGACAGTGGAGATGATCCAGCAAGCAAGGGGGGACTCTTGGGGGAAGAGATGGGGTCTTGGGGGTCTGGTTACCAGCAATTGGAAAGGTGGCAACCCTACAGGATACCCAGTCTAAAATAGCAGACAATACTGAATTGTCACATTTACAATAATAATAGAGAAAACTTATGCAAATCTTAGGGCAGTAAAAGGAGTAGACTGAAAGCTATTTGGGGCAGGGACTTTCTTTTCATTGTTTTTGTGTATAGTACCTAGCCCCCGACTGGGGCTTCCTAAGTGCTACTGCAATGCTAATTAACCACAATAATAATTAATAATGCATTTTTGCAGCACCATATTATCTTGTTTGGATCATGACAAATTGTACCACAGTGCCAGCTCTGGGACATTTAGAGAAATTGCAGCTTACAGGTCAAAAACATCAGCCCTTGTCTCTTGACACTTAAAGCTTTAGAAAATCTGTTTGAGATTTTCAACACCATAACTTGCTTGGTGTTAAAAAGAAACATCAAGATTTCCAGTTGTACTATTTTCTGATATGTGACTTTTTCATTCAGTGAATTGCACTTTTAAAACTTTTCATTGTTCCTGGAGTTTTATACACAGCACCATACAGCAGAGGATTTAAGTCACAAGCTGTTCTTGTAGCAAGACTGAGAATGAAACTGTGATTCACTATATTTTAAAAATGGTAAAAGTATGCAGCATTTAGGATGAAAATTTTTTTACAGAATTTTTTTACGCTTTCACTACCTAATTTGATCTTCTGTTCTTGCTTTTGAGTATAAACTTATTTGTCTTTAAACTTGAATATGATACATACAGTTTTCCTTATGAAGTTTTAATGCATTATGTGATGTGGTCTAAATTACAAGTCCCCTCAGTGCTCAGCTGTCTTTAGATTTTTTGATGTACTAAATAAGACTAGAATTTAGTTCATGCTATGAGACCAGAGGAATTTTCTGTCTGTTTCTGTGGTGTATCTGTTGCTTGTCTCTCATGCACACATCTCCATCAAAGAGGCAGCCAGCCCCTGGGTTTGCGTTCAGCCTCCAGTCAACTGTCTCCACCCACACAGCTCAGATTCCTGGCATGTGACTTGTGATATGAGTAGTGGTATCTATTGTTTCAACTATCTTATTACTTAAAGGAGTTTAATTGTTATTTACATTTATCCTGAATGAAGCACAGCTGTTATTCCCACCAGCTTCACCAAGGTTTTACTCTCAGCATAACAATTAAATCTTCTCACAGGGAGTACTTCATCCACTAATGAAAAGTAGCTACATCTGGATAAGAAACAAAGTGTTTATTAGATTACAGCAGTGGTGGTTCTCAACTTATTTACCATTGTGGGACACAGATGATGTGTCCCACAATGTGTCATGTGGGCCACATCCAATACTACCTCTATGGTCCTGAGGATGTCACACGGGCCACAGCTCTGTGCTGATTGGACTGCAAGTGTCCCGCGGGACGCAGGTTGAGAACCACTGGTTTACAGAAATACTACACAAGAATTTAGGACAAGAAGGGAAGATTACAATAACCAAATGAAACTTCAGGCGGAATTTAGTGAGTAGAGGGTAATTACCCAAATTAGATTTGGGCTAACGCCCTGCATTAACAGAAAAGAGTCCTATGGCACCTTACAGACTAACAGACGTATTGGAGCATGAGCTTTTGTGGGTGAATACCCACTTCGTCGAATGCATGCATTAACAATGCTAACTCTTCCAAAAAGTGATGTGGAATTTTTAATGATTACAAGAGGTGAGGATCTTGGTTTTAGCTCATCCATATTGCATCTCCAGCAGCGTGGGACCTTCTAACACCATTACATAAGAACATAAGGACGGCCGTACCAGGTCAGACTAAAGGTCCATCTAGCCCAGTATCTGTCTACCGACAGTGGCCAATGCCAGGTGCCCCAGAGGGAGTGAAGCTAACAGGCAATGATCAAGTGATCTCTCTCCTGCCATCCATCTCCATCCTCTGATAACAGAGTTAGGGACATCATTTCTGTACCCTCCGGCTAATAGCCATCTTGGACTAGCCACCATGAATTTCAGTTCCTTTTTAAACATGTTACATCCCAGCCTCACAACCTCCTCAGTAAGAGTTCCACAATGACTGTATGAAAAAGACTCCTGTGATTGTTTTACCTGCTACCTATTAATTTCATTTGGTGACCCCTAGTTCTTGTATACGAATAAGTAAAAACTTTCTTATCCACTTTCTCCACATTCACTCAATGATTTAATACTTCATCATATCCCCCTTAATTCTCCTCTTCCAAGCTGAAGAGGCCAGCCTCTTAATCTTTCCTATATGGCCCTCTCAAACCCCTAATCATTTACTTGCCCCTTTTCTGACCTTTCTAGTCTAGAATATTTTTTTGAGGTGAGGAGACCACATCTGTACACAGATATCAGATGTGGCGTACCCATGGATTTATTCAGGCAATAAGATATTCTCAGTTTATTCTCTATCCCCTTTAATGATTCCAACATTTTGATTTTGCTTTTTGGAGCGCCTCGCAACTGTGTGACATACTTCAAGAACGTATCCACAATGGCCGCCAAGATCTTTTCCTGACTATTGTAAGTAAATTACCCCCATTCAATTGTATGTATATTGGTTATTTTTTCCAATGGCACACTTTACATTATCCACATGAAATTTCATTTGCCAATTTTGTTGCCCAATCGCTAGTTTTGTGAGATCTTTTGAAGTCTTCACAATCTGCTTTTCTTAAACTATCTTAGTAGTTAGATCATATGCAAACTTTGCCACCTCACTGTTACCCCTTTCTCCAGATATTTACAATAAATTGAATAGATTGTTCCTAGGACTGACCCTTGGGGAACACCACTAGTTACACCCTCTCCATTCTGAAATTTACCATAATTCCTACCCTTTGCTCCCGGTCTTTTAGCCATCTAATCCATGAAAGGACCTTCCCTTTTATCCCATGACAGCTTAATTTACGTAAGAGCCTTTGGTGAGGGACCTTGTCAAAGGCTTGCTGGAAATCTAAGCACACTATGTCCACTGGATCCCCCTTGTCTACATGTTTGTTGAGCCCTTCAAAGAACTCTAATAGATCAGTAAGACACGATTTCCCTTTACAGAAACCATGTTGACTATTGCTCAACAGTTTATGTTTTCTATGTGTCTGACAATTTTATTCTTAACTATTGTTTCGACTAATTTGCCCGGTACCGATGTTAGACTTACCAGTCTGTAATTTTGAGGCCCTGAGTCAGTACTGATTCTGGGAAAAGCATCCAAAAATAAATTTAAGAACAATTGATAAATGAACTGGGAGAGGGGCAATAGTAGGGATATAGATTAAATATCTCTCAGGACCCTTCAACAGGTGAGGCATGTGGAAAGGTCAGAAAAAGGGAGTTTCCAGTCTGCATTCGTTTATCTTACCCACCCATAATTCTATTCCTGTGCGTATCACCTACTGAATTACACTCAGCAGTGTCCAGTTGTTTCTTGGAGGTCTTCTACCAAAGCAGCGACCCAGCACAATACCATTTAGCTTATGAGACATGATGAAGGTATCAGAGTACATAGCAGTATGGCTGCTGGAAAATGAAAGCATTAGAGTTTTGCTTTACAGAAATAATAGCAATAGAACCTGATCATCTTGTTGCATTCACAAACAGGGACATTATTAAAATATATGTTACTTATGCAAGGTGCAATTGGCATGTCACAAGTCCTATGTCCAGAAGGGGGAGATGTTAACAAACAGCACAAAGTTTAGTTAGAGAATTGTAAATTAGACAGTTGGAACACAGCAGCTGGAGAGTTTAAAAAGTTGGTGAATGATTGGGGAATTGAAGAGAGACTTACTGTGCAAAGGTGGGGGAAATGGGAAAAAAGAAGAACAAACATCCTGTTTCAAGAAAGTGAAAATGGGGAAAGGAAATTGAAGGGAAGTAGATAGGTACAGGGAGTATTTTAAAAGGACCAAAAATAGGAGAAAAATCCATACCAGCAATAAAGACAGAAATATTGAAAATAAAAGATTTTAAAACAGCGAAACAACATTATAAAGACAATGGAATACAGGAATTCATTCACTACATTCCAGAAGGATTATAATAGATGTATTCCAAGTATAAGTTGTTCAGTCAATGCAATCATTAAGTATTTTGTTCAGAAAATACCTTGATGGTTTTGTGTTTATTGAATAATGGCAATTTGGACATCCATTCCACAAAAACTTGCTGGGATTAACTGAATAACCAGAGTGGCAGAGGATGTCTGTGTCTCTCTTCCCTCTGATTCAGTATGAGGGGACACAGAGTTTGCTTTGACTTCACTTCTTATTTTTCTTCCCATTCTAATGCAACCACCCACACTTGCCTTTTTCAGGTATGGAAAGCACAATAAGCTACCTCAGAGAAGCATGCAAAGGACTACATTCCAGGGACCTTGGTTCAGTTCTTATTGCCTGCATTCAGTAATGAGATCTCCAGCAAGTGGTGGAGAATTCCAGGATTGGCATCTGTTCTGGGATGGAAAGGGGAGGGGGGGCGATTTCTGAAAAAGTTTATAGTGACTTGGTTTACTGTGTATCTGATTCTCCTCTCACTTACACTGTTCTAAATAGGAGTAACTCTGTTGAAGCTAATGGAGTTATACTATAAGTGAGAGAAAAATCAGACCCTATATATTTAATTTATTTAGATAAAGGAAACCCTTTAATAAGAAAGCTTTACTGTTACTTTAAAATCTGACATTTTCTGTTTTATAAAGCTCCAGTATTGACTCAGAAGCAATAGCAGATTGAGAAGGCAAAAGATTTGATGCAAAATCAGGAAAGCTCCTGAAAATCAGTCACTTGAGAGGCTTTTGTGATTTCCTATAATGTGACATAACCCATTTATTGTGATTTTACTGGAAATTATCAGTTGAGGTCAATGTAGCAGAAAATAAAACAGCAGAGAAAACATGCTCAAACTTGCTGAGATGGTGTGTGAGCTCTGTTCCTTATCAAATCAGTAGCAGACTATATGCCAGATCAAATTTACATAAAGCAAATCCTGCAGCATCTATCATCCCACATTTTAACATGTGTGTTATTTCCTGTCAGTTTAATTTCATATTATCAGAAAACTTTTGTTTAACAATAAACCAAGCTTGATACTTGATTGTATAAATACAGGAATATACCACTGATTTTGCTTTCTATGCTGCCTGCTCATATACAGTGTGATGCTCAGCAGTACTAAGCAACTACAACAGTCTTTGGCCCAAATCCTGCCCTTCCTTGCCTAGGGGAGCTCTGATACTGAGTGGGCCTAGTGGAAGGCACAGAGAAGATCCTCAGCTACTTTGAAGTCTGGACCTGCTGCATGCCAAAAGGGAGGAAGATTACCTCTCTGCCCCTCCACCTACCTTTTGAGGATCCTGCTGCTCTCTCTGTTACAAAGGAGCCAAGAGACTCCTGGGGTTGCATGCAGTGTAGGCTTCACAGAGAAGGCAGAGGGATGAGGAGGGGCTCAGATACAGCATCCTCCCCAAAACTGGTAACTATGAGTGAGGATTTGGTAGTCCCTAGAGGCGCTTCTGCTCTCCCTTCTAGTTGTAGCGTCCTTAGTTCCCTTAGTTTCAATGGGGAGATTCCAATGAGAAACTGCAGAATTGGAATTAATTTGCAAACTGGACACCATTAAATTAGGCTTGAATAAAAACTGGGAGTGGATGGGTCATTACACAAAGTAAAAACTATTTCCCCATGCTAATTTCCCCCCCTACTGTTACTCACACCTTCTTGTCAACTGTTGGAAATGGGCCATCCTGATTATCACTACAAAAGTCTTTCTTCTCTTACTGACAATAGCCCACCTTAATTGATTACTCTCATTATAGTTAGTATGGCAACACCCATTTTTTCATGTCCTCTGTGTATATATATCTTCCTACTGTATTTTCCACTGCATGCATCCAATGAAGTGGGTTTTAACCCATGAAAGCTTATGCTCAAATAAATTTGTTAGTCTCTAAGGTGCCATAAGTACTCCTGTTCTTTTTGCTGATACAGACTAACATGGCTATCACTCTGAAATCTATTCCAGGCTGACAGCTCTGGTTTGGAGCTGCCAGATGGCTTTGCTGGCAAAGGGCAGCAGTATTTTCCTGATTCATAGTCATTTGGAGAGAGCCTGAACCCTATGCAGAGGCATCAGAAGAGGTATGGCCTCTGTTAATTCACTCCTTAGCAACCATCATGGACATATAGGACAGTGAGGGTGGAGTTACAGACTCAGAGGGATGGGGCTGAGCAGCTTTGAATCAGCTTTGCTGCTGAGGAAACCTGCCCTCTCAGGATGGAAACTTGCAGACATGCAGGGCCCTGGCCACCAGCCTGCACACCTGCTCAGCAACTGCTTCTGGATTTGACTACTGATGTCACTGTGAGATGTAGGAGCTCAGCACTTCTCAGGATCAAGTGCTCAGTTTATTGAGAAGACATTAATAATTGTCTTTAGCCAAGGCAGGAATTCATGAGCTTGTGCTAATAAAACACAGAGCAATTAAGTGACTTTCCAGAGGTCACATGGGAATTTATGGCTGAGTTGGCAATTGAATCCAAACCCCTGAGTCCCAGTCCAGTGCCTTAACCGTGAGACCAACTTTCCACTATGTACCAGTTTTTGATTTGATGTATAAACTGTAATAACTAATTGAAATCACCTCAAGTATTTTTGTGACTTTGCACTGTAAACTAATTGCGTTGAGACCAAAACTCCTACTCCTTTTCTCTCTGAGTACACCTGAACCATTAGAAATGTTTTACTTCTGCCCTGAGAATTTACAATATACACGTTTTATAATACCCCTTTTTGCTGACAGAGCTGAGTTCTGCTCTAGGAAACCTGTGACGCAAGATCAGTGTCAGCAAAGACAAATGACACTAACTCTGAGTATTAAGGCTGTAGCTTTGCTTTGGTTATATCTTATATCATCTTTCCATTGTGATATTTATAATTCCAAAATAATGAGGAGCACATGCTGTCTAGAAACTGGGCCTCATGGGTCTGTCTATACTAGCTTTTTACTTCAAATTTCCCACCCTTTCAGTATCACTGGCTATAGCAATGGTGGGAACATTAGAGTAGGACAGCCACTAGCATTGTACACAGCAACTTCTCTAGACCTACTCTGAGCAGGGTTCGATGACTTGGTAGTTAAAATGCCAGGGGTTAGACTACACTAGTTCTCCCACAGTTACTACCCCTGGTTGCACTGCACTGGTGGGAAATTTGAAGGAAACTAACAGGGTAGACATAGCCACACAGAGTCTATTGTCAGGACACAGAGATAAATGAAAGCTGTAGAAAAGAGATAGAAAGCAGAGCTCAGACTACAATCTATTTATGATATTTCTGTTCATATTTTATTTCCAATTATTTTAATATTAAGCTATAAAATGAAGTCAGAGTCCATGTTACACATTCTTCTTCCGTTCCGCAGACCTCAAGGGGATCAATGCTGCTTTATTATGATACATAGAAAATAGACGACCATTATCCATCACATTCATTCTCTTTCTCTCTCCCTCTTTCTTTATATATATTGGGTCCAGCTTGGGTCCAGATCCTCAAAGGTATGTAAGTGCTTAGCGTCCACCTAAATGCCTTTGAGGATCTTGACTGTGGTTCCAGTGTAAGCAGGACATATACTGAGGCTACACTTCTGTCCCTGGCAGAACATGTTCATTGGCCTTCAGAAATATCTTCATGAAAGCACTTAAAGTGAGAAGAAGGAGAAGGAAGGAGAGAAATATTGAGGCACTGAAAGTAAGGGAACATTTTAGTATCAAAGAAAGAAATAATTATTAATAATACTTTGGCTGTCGAGAATGACTTTGAGATCCTCAAAGTCTTTCCAAGCAATTAATCAATCAATAATTAAGCCCACAAGCCTCTGAGGAATGCAAGAGATATAGGGATCACTTTACTTGCCACTGAAATGCAGCCCCATCTGTGGTGGAGTATGGCAGCTCTTTAATAGTAAATAGTAGCACTTCACAATAGGGTAGGATGTGAACTGCATACAACTGACACTGCCAGGCAGATTATAATGACCAGAACTGGATCCTGAGAAGGACAACCCAGCTCTTCTAAAAAGTGCCATGGGATCAAAGCGGTCAAGACATGGGTTACCTCTCATTTAAAAATTACATGTCCAGCAGCTGTGTGCTCCCTAATACCATTCTGGAATGTTGGTTTGGGTCTGACGCAGAAGGGAAAGTGATACATAAGAACACACCAGCACCACTTCCTCCGGCACTTCCGTGTTTCTTGGAGGTCTCCCATCTCATTGCTGAGGCCAACCATACTTAGCTTGTGAGATTTAATGGGATCAAAGTAGGATGGAATGGAAAGCTTGCTTAAGAAAACGGGGAATTGTTTAGAGAGAAATAGGAATAAGGAAATATAGGGGTTGTTAGGAGAAGGAATTATAGGGAACTGAGGCTGTGGTTGAAGAAGGAAGCAATGCCAATGAAATCTGAGGGAAGAGATGCTGAAACATGGAAGGAAACAAGAGAAGAGAAGAAATGTTAAGGAAGACATGGATATATTGTGCTAAACTCCATCTCCTCTACCTCTCTTCCCTTCAAAGCCCGACGTGCGTCTCTGATCTCATTTTCTCCTACTCCTAACTAGTGCTATATGCTCCCATTTTCTCAATGGTACTGTATTAGAGAGGTAGCATTTTCGTGCTTGGGCCTTCAGAATCTATGCCACAGACAGTGGCTGGGATTGAGCTTTCATTACATTTTGGCTTGACAGGCTCTATTTCCCCCTCAGCTCAAATAATTTTTCCTTTTGCCATCGAGTATCCATCCAGACAGGTGACAGCCTCTCTCTGTTAGACCAATGCTGCAGCAGTATCCTACAGCCAATGAGCCAGACCTTTATGAAGCACAGCTTCTCACTCAAATTTGCTAAAAGGACGAGTGTGGGAATGGCCAGAAGCAATTCCTTTTTTACATGAAAAAAAAGCCGTAGTAAAACTTGCTTGGATTTATGTGTGTAGGTGTGTGCGTGTGTGTGTGTGTAAAGTGCCAGTGTCCATTTTGCATAACTATCTATGGCTTTGTATTTGTTACATACTGTAAAAACAAGAGAGGACATAGCCAGCAAGATGATGCCCCAGATAATTGTACAAATGTGTTAAATCATATGTCCCTGTAAAACACTTTGTTTCTTGCTAGTGGTCAGGACATTTATCATAACTACTCTGTATTGTCTCAGCATGCCATGATACTAAACATGGTGAGCATCTCGCCTTGAAGCAACTTTTCTTGCAATAGGTGAATTTAAAAAAAAAAGGCTTTAGTCAAGGGTATTAGAGCAGTTCAGAAATCATTGAGATCAGAAGCACCACATACACTACTAGGTAGATAGTTACTTTTTACAAAACTCAAGTGCAATGAGACAATTACAGTATAGGTGCCATAGGTGTTTGTTTTTAAGAGTGCTAACAGTGAAAAGCAAATTTCACCACTGGCATAAGCATGTGCAACTCCTTTGAAGGTTGATAAGATTTACTTGTTTATGCCAGAGCTGAATTTGACCCAAAGTGTTAACAAAGATGGGAATGGGAGAGAAGGGGATTGATAAAATTTAGAAAATGCCTGCAAGCTGCAAAGAAACTATTTAAAAACACCATAATTGAGGTTTAAACTAAATGTATACCCAAAAGGACCAAACACGCCACAACAGCTAAACAATGGAGTGAGAGAGGCAGTTAGAGACAAAAAAGGCATAATTTAAAAATTGGAACTGAAATCTTACTAAGCAAAATAGACAGGCACATAAACTCTGGCAAGTCACATATACAAGTATAATTGCGCAGGGCAAAAAAAAATTTTTTTTGAAGAGCAAGTAGCAAAAGAGACAAAAACGAACAGCCCATTTTTGGAAGTACAGTACATCTTAAGCAGGAAGCCAGCCAAATAATCAGTGAGGCCACTGGATGATCAAGGTGCTAAAGAAGCACTCAAGAAAGACAAGGTCATGGCGGAGAAGGTAAATGAATCCTTTGCATCAGTGTTCACTGCAGAGGATGTGAGAGAGAATCCCACATCAGAGCCATTTTTTTAGGTGACAAATCTGAGGAACTGTTTATTAGCTATTACCGTTCAAGAAATATCTTGGCGTCATTGTGGATAGTTCTTGGAAAACATCTTCTCAATGTGCAGCAGCAGTCAAAAAAGATAACAGAGTAGTAAGAACCATTAGGAAAGGGATAAATAAAACAGAAAAAAGCACATCTACACCTGGATACTGAATGCAGTTCTGGTCATCCCATCTCAAAAAAGATATGCTAGAATAGGAAAAAGTATAGGGAAGGGCAACAAAACTGATCTGGGGTATGGAACAGCTTCTGTATGAGGAGAGATTGAAAAAGCTTGGACTGTTCAGCTTAGAAAAGAGATAAATAAAGGGCAATATGACTGAGGTCTATAAAATCATGAACTATGTGGAGAAAATGCATAATACAAAAACCAGGGATCACCCAAGGAAATTAATAGGCAAGAAGTTTAAAAGAAACCTAAGGAAGTACTTATTCATCTAGGGTGACCAGATGAGAAGAGGGCTGCGAAATATCAGGACAAATTGTATCCCAACCAAACACTGGGGACACGGGAGAAGTGCCTGTCAGGATGTCTGGTCACCCTATATTCACCCAACACACAGTCAACTTGTGAAACTCTTTGCCTGGGGATTTTGTGAAAACCAAATGAATAAAAGGATTAAAAAATTAATTAGAGAAGCTCACAGAGGACAGGTCCATCAATGGCTATTAGCCAAGATATGATTGGAATAACAGAGACTTGGTGGGATAACTTACATGACTGGAGTACTGTCATGGATGGACATAAACTGTTCAGGAAGGACAGGCAGGGCAGAAAAGGTGGGGGAGTTGCATTGTATGTAAGAGAGCAGTATGACTGCTCAGAGCTCCAGTATGAAACTTCTGAAAAACCTGAGAGTCTCTAGGTTAAGTTTAGAAGTGTGAGCAACAAGAGTGATGTCGTGGTGGGAGTCTGCTATAGAACAACAGACCAGGGGGATGAGATGGATGAGACTTTCTTCCGGCAACTAACAGAAGTTACTAGATCGGAAGCCCAGGTTCTCATGGGAGACTTTAATCACCCTGATATCTGCTGGGAGAGCAATACAGCAGCACACAGACAAAGAGATGGTTGAGTTTGGATCCTGACACAAGGAAGAAAGGAGAGCAGCAGTATACAGAACCTGGACTTCAGAAAAGCAGACTTTGATTTCCTCAGGGAAGATGGGCAGGATCCCCTGAGAGAATAACGTGAGGGGCAAAGGAGAGCTGGCTGTACTTTAAAGAATCCTTATTGAGGTTGTAGGAACAAACCATCCCGATGTGTAGAAAGAATAGTAAGTATGGCGGGTGACCAACTTAGCTTAACAGTGAAATCCTTGCTGATCTTAAATGCAAAAAAGAAGCTTACAAGAAGTAGAAGACTGGACAAATAACCAGGGAGGAGTATAAAAATGTTGCTCAGGCATGCAGGAGTGAAATCAGGAAGGCCAAATCACACTTGGAGTTGCAGCTAGCAAAAGATGTTAAGAGTAACAAAAAGTTTCTTCAGGTATGTTAGCAACAAGAAGAAAGCAAGGAAAGTGTGGGTCCCTTGCTGAATGAGGGAGGCAACGTAGTGACAGAGGATGTGGAAAAAGCTAATGTACTCAAAGATTTTTTTGCCTGTCTTCATGGACAAGGTCAGTTCCCAGACTGCTGCACTGGGCAACCCAGCATGGGGAGGAGATGACCAGCCCTCTGTGGAGAAAGAAGTGGTTTGGGATTATTTAGAAAAGCTGGATGAGCACAGATCCATGGGGCCAGATGCATCGCATCCGAGGGTGCTAAAGGAGTTGGCGGATGTGATTGCAGAGCCATTGGCCATTATGTTTGAAAAATCATGGTGATTGGGGGAGGTCCCGGGTGACTGGAAAAAGGCTAATGTAGTGCCCATCTTTAAAAAAGGGAAGGAGGAGGATCCAGGGAACTACAGGCCAGTCAGCCTCACCTCAGTCCCTGGAAAAATCATGGAGCAGGTCCTCAAGGAATCAATTCTGAAGCACTTAGGGGAAAGGAAAGTGATCAGGAACAGTCAGCATGGATTCACCAAGAGCAAGTCATGCCTGACTAACCTAATTGCCTTCTATGATGAGATAACTGGCTCCTTGGATGAGGGGAAAGCAGTGGATGTGTTATTCCTTGACTTTAGCAAAGCTTTTGATGTGGTCTCCCACAGTATTCTTGCTGGCAAGTAAAAGAAGTATGGACTGGATGAATGGACTATAAGGTGGATAGAAAGCTGACTAGATCATCGGGCTCAATGGATAGTGATCAATGGCTCCATGTCTAGTTGGCAGCTAGTATCAAGCGGAGTGTCCCAAGGGTCGGTCCTGGGGCCAGTTTAGTTCAGTGTCTTCATTAATGATCTGGAGGATGGCGTGGACTGCACTTTCAGCAAGTTTGCAGATGAGATTAAACTGGGAGGAGTGGTAGATATGCTGGAGGGTAGGGATAGGATACAGAGGGACTAGACAAATTAGAGGATTGGGCAAAAGAAACTTGATGAGTTTCAACAAGGACAAGTGCAGAGTCCAACACTTAGGATGGAAGAATCCCATGCACTTTTACATACTAGAGACCGAGTGGCTAGGCAGCTGTTCTGCAGAAAAGGACCTAGAAGTTACAGTGGACGAGAATCTGGGTATGAGTCGACAGTGTGCCCTTGTTGCGAAGAAGGCTAACAGCATTTTGGGCTGTATAAGTAGGGGCATTGCCTGCAGATCGAGAGACGTGATCATTGCCCTCTATTTGGCATTGGTGAGGCCTCATCTGGAGTACTGTGTCTAGTTTTGGATCCCACACTACAAGGATGTGGAAAAATTAGAAAGAGTCCAACAGAGGGCAACAAAAATGATTAGGGGGCTGGAACACATGACCTATGAGGAAAGTCTGAGGGCACTGGGATTGTTTAGTTTGCAGAAGAGAAGAATGAGGTGGGGGATTTGATAGCTGCTTTCCACTACCTAAAAGTGGGTTCCAAAGATGATGTATCTAGACTGTTCTCAGTGGTACCAGATGACAAAACAAGGAGTAATGGTCTCAAGTTGCAGTGAGGGAGGTTTATGTTGGATATTAGGAAAAACTTTTTCACTAGGAGGGTGGTGAAGCACTGGACACGAAGGGTTACCTAGGACGTGGAGAATCTCCTTCCTAGAGTTCTTAAGGTCAGGCTTGACAAAGCCCATGGCTGGATGATTAGTTGGGATAATGGTCTAGCTTGACAAGGGTGCCTAGAGACCTCCTGAGTCCCTGCCAAACCTTGATATCTATGATCACAGATAAGTCCATGACAAACCCCGGCTTATTTCCTTAAATGCATTAGAAGAAAGCTAGCATCAAACCCAGATAATCAATTGTCTGACTCCTAGGCAGTTACAGCACACTCTGGTAACCAAGTATTTTTAGAGAGAGCACGTGTTCATAGATCAATAGATTCCCAGGCCAGAAGGACCATTGTTGGCCAAGGTTCTTCCGCACCTGAACATTAGGGTACAAGTTGTGGAGCGCATGGATCACTTCAAGCTTATTAACTAGCTAGATCTGTCTCTGCCACCAATCCCAGAAAATTCAGTGTCTGATTCAACTGTTGTCCCCCCAAAACCTTTCCCACTCCCCGGGAAGCCTGAGAGGCTTCACCAATTCCCTGTGAACACAGATCCCAAACCCCGTGGATCTTAAAACAAGGAAAATTAACCATCCCCCCTCCTTTCCCTCCATGCCAACTGGAGTCCAGATCCAAACATTCCCTGGATCTTAACAAGGAAAAATGAATCAGGTTCTAAAAAGAAAAAGCTTTAATAAAGAAAAGAAAAGTAAAAAAAAAATCTTTGTAAAAATTAGATGTAAAATACTTTACAAGTAATCAGGAGTCAATAGCCCAGCAGAACCCCCTCAGCCTAGGTTCAAAATTACAGCAAGCAAGGAGGTAAAATCTTCTCAGCAAAAAAAAGACATTACAATGAGAAAAACAAAAATAAAACTAAAACCGTCTGGCCTGGCGTACTTACAATTTTGAAAAAACATGAAGACTGAGTCAGAAAGATTGAGACCCGGATGCGTTTGGTCCGCTTGGCCCAAGAGTGAACAAACACCCCAAAACAAAGAGCACAAACAAAGACTTCCCCTCCACTAAGATTCTGAAAGTATC
>NC_133774.1:45204302-45317625 GCF_003597395.2 Chelonoidis abingdonii | reverse complement strand
ATCTTGTCCCCTTATTGGTCCTCTGTTCAGGTGTCAGCCAGGTTTACTGAGCTTCTTAACCCTTTACAGGTAAAAGAGACCTTAACCCTTAACTATCTGTTTATGACAACTCTGGTATCAGATTATTTTTTATGGAGACATGCGCTGTGTGTCATAGATTCATAGATTCCCAGGCCAGAAGGGACCATTGTTGATCATTTAGTTTGACCTACTGTATAACACAGGCAATAGGACGTCTCCATATAATACCTAGAGTATATAAAACGCTAGAGTTGATCTTTTAGAAAAAAATCCAATCTTGATTTAGAAATTGTCAGTGATGGAGAACCCACTACAACCCTTGGTAAATTGTTCCAATGGTTAATTACTCTCACTGTTAAAAATTACACCTTATTTCCAGTCTGAATTTGTCTAGCTTCCGCTTCCAGCCATTGGATCATGTTATAGTTTTGTCTGCTATATTGAAGAGCCCATTTGTTCCCCATGTATATACTTATAGGCTGTAATCAAGTCAACCCTTAATCTTCTCTGTGTTAAGCTAAATAGATTGAGCTTTTTGTGTCTATCAATCTAAGGAATATTTCCTAATCCTTTAATCATTCTTTTGACCTTTCTCTGAACCCTCTCCAGTTTATCAAGATCCTTCTTGAATTGTGGGTACCAGAACTAGACACAGTCTTCCAGCAGCAGTTGTTCCAGTACCAAATATAGAGGTAAAATAACCTCTGTGACAAAGTTCTTCCTCTACCTTGGTGGGTCCTGAGCTTATCGGCAGATTTTGCTAGCCTCAGAGATCTTCCTATGTTGAATCAGGAGTTGGGAGGTTTTGGGGGGAACCCGGGCCCGCCCTCTACTCTGGGTTCCAACCCAGGGCCCTGTGGATTGCTGCTGTCTATAGTGCCTCCTGTAATAGCTGCATGACAGCTACAACTCCCTGGGCTACTTCCCCATGGCCTCCTTCAAACACCTTCTTTATCCTCACCAGAGGACCTTCCTCCTAGTGTTTGATAAACTTGTACTCCTCAGTTCTCCAGCAGCACTCCCACTCCCACTCCCACGCAGCTCCTTGCGCCTCTTGCTCCTAGCTCCTCACACACACACCACAAACTGAAGTGAGCTCCTTTAAACCCGGGTGTCCTGATTAGCCTGCCTTAATTGATTCTAGCAGCTTCTTGATTGGCTGCAGGTGTTCTAATCAGCTGTCTGCCTTAATTGTTTTCAGAAAGTTCCTGATTGTTCTGGAACCTTCCCTGTTAACTTACCCAGGGAAAGGGGACCTACTTAACCTGGGGCTAATATATCTGCCTTCTATCACTCTCCTGTAGCCATCTGGCTGACCCTGTCACACCTCTCTACTCCTACTTGAGATTCCCCTGTTTATGCATCCAAGGATTGCATTAGCTCTTTTGGCCACAGCATCACACATTTTGAGACTTATCTGTTAGCCAGCTTTTATCCGTTTTGTCTCAATAGTTCTGGTTGAGCCTGTCATGAGGCTTATTTTCTCACATCTCTAGCTTTTGGATACAAACCAGAAACCACTTGACAACCACAAAGTCACATCTTAACATGACATAAAAAGTTGATTCTCATGTCCACTAAGTCTGCTTTGTGCCACCCCCCGTGCAAAGCAGTCATAAGTTTGGCATACTCAACTCCTTGAGCATTCTTCTGGTGTAGGGGAATCTTTGGGTCGTCTAGTCCTACATCTTCCCCTGTCTACATGAGACTGGGGGACATAGCCAAGGCATTCCTGGGCTCCACTGATCCCTGGATGTAGGAGGAGCCTCTGGGAGCTATGACAGCTGGGCACAAAGTAGGCCTGTAGAGTAATAGATGAGATGAGCAAAGTTAGATAGTGAAACATTCAAAGTCAGCGTAATTGATTGTACTGCAGAGATAGGGAACGTTTCAACTAGGAAGACAATTACAGTGCCCAAGGAAAGCTCCATTATGAAGGGTGTGTTATGGTGCATGGAGGAGCATGGAGAGGCATGTGTGCTTATAATAAAGTGGAATACTCTGGGCCTCATCTGCCATTCTTACACTCAATTGCACTCTACTAGTTGAATAGCCCCGTTGAAATTGAGAGGGTCTTGTTCTTCTCATTCCCATTCCAAAAGCTTTAATGGCATATTGCTACCCCATTGCATGTTGCCCTAGTACTTGCTACTACATCCTACAGTCATGGACAAACCCTTCAGCTGGATGTTTCTGCTAAAGGGATCAGAAGTGAAATACTGAAATTTAAATTGTCATAGCTGGGCTTCAGGGTTAAAAACCCAGAGCTATGCTTGAAGCAGTTCAGACCTCTCTTATAACTATTATTAGAAGCTGTTTGCAGAATCGGGAAGCCAGCAATGCACAGGTTTGCAGAGAATCCCTGTTGGGAAGGTTAGCTCTGCCACAACATTGAATAGAAACCATATTTTTTTAAATGAAAGCTTAGATTCTGGAGCATAATTCTGTGGCAAGTGGTAGATTCTGCAACCAAGGAATCACTGAACACATGGGGTCTTGGATACTGGTGTTTGGCAACCACTGTTCTAAAACGTAGAGTCAGAGTCTCTGTTCTGATCTAACCTCTTTAACATAAGACAGCACAAATGGGATGGATTCCGGCTGTAAAAAACTACCAGAAAATTCCTCTGGCAAGGGGAATTCCCTATTGGCACAAAGCCAGCAGATCCACCTCCTAATGCCTGCTGTCCCATCTCCCTCTAGGCATAGGGATATGGGTGGGTGGGTTTTGGGAATGGAGAGAGGGAGTCATAGTTGAGCTCAGCTCTGCTAATCCCCCATTGATATAACTCAGAGCAGTCCAACAACTGCTTTACATTATGCTGGTACTAGGCCAATATAGAATCAGGGAACTCTATAACCAGCTCAGTGAAAGTCATCCTCTCCTCCGTGTGCTGAACAGATGTCCGAGATGTTCTAAAGGTAAAGTAGGTTTTGCTTTCTAAAAAACATCACCCCAGACTTGGTATCATCCTACTGACAGGTTTCATCCTTCAGGGACTCTCCTATAAAACACAGTTCACTGAAGGACACCATCACATTTACCTGTGTTGACACTGTTATATAGTATCATTTTTTATTTACACTATTCAGAGTTTTATTGTGTTACAGAGACTAAGGTTTCAGGGCATAGGGAAGGGGTATGAGTTAGAAAAACAAGCAGCACCACAGTGCAAGTCACGTTTCTTTACTGTAAACACGAAAATTCTTTGCTAACAACATAATATGGTAAAAGCAAACTTTGATAAAACCAGAACTCAGGGATGGTTGATCCATTGCAGATAAAATAAAAGCTATGCTGAATCTTCAAACCATACTCAAACTAGACAAAACCCAAAGCTTTCTTGGCTGTTCTGTGGGGATCAGGTACATTGCAACCATGAAGGCAATTATATCTTCCTATTTTCTTGAGCTGTGAAAAAGATCTGGTTAGCATGTTTTTTTCCATTTTTGTATCCCTATGCACTTCCTGATTTCAGACATTACCAAAGTGGATCAAAAGTTCTATGAGAAAGACTGTTAAAGTGGTATTTCCAGCACAGCTGAAACACGGCAGTGTTGGAAAACTGAGACAATCTGATCATGTAAAGGTCTCAGTCTCATTTCCAGGCCAGAGAGGCTTGGATAAGTTCAACAACGTTATAATTTTCCCCCCAAGTTAATGGCAGCTCCATGAATACAAACATGGATCTTCTGTACTAGACTATTAAGTTAATAAGTTTATTGAATGTATCTACATTACACGGCTATCTAAACAGCAGTGATTAAAATCCTCTGGTCTCATTTACATGAAGACCCCTTTATATCTCTCTGGCAGTGTAAACAGGTTCTTGAAGTGGGAGTAAATTACATTTATATAAGGGCAAAACATTACTACATACAGATCAGTGTGGTAAATGCAATATTTCTGTTTTACAAATGATAATCAATATAACATTTTTAATTTCCTAGTGAAGTCAATGGAAGTTTTGGGTGTGCAAAGAATGCAAGATCAGGCCCTTCTTTTGTGATATCTATATTGTATGTAACCCTTCTGCCCCTCTGAGTTGGCAGCAACAAGGGCCGGGTTCAGTATCCAGGGGTTACATAATGCATAACCGGCTAAAGCCCCCACCCAGTGACCTGGGACACTTACATACCACACCCCCCGGGTGCCTCTAGGAGGCAATACTTCCCTTCTCGCAAGCACAGAGTCTGAGTGTAACAAAATCTTTTTAATAAAGGAAGGAATCAAGGCGGCATCCCATTGGAGAAACACCACAAGCAGGGTTATAACACAAACCATGAACGAAAACCCACCTCCAAGTACTATGTTTGGCAATGTCCTTTTCCCCTTAGGGTCTTAAGTCCAATCACCCCAAAGTCCAACAACCCAAAAGTCTCTGGTCAGTGCCACCCCAGAATTCAAGAGTTTATCTGTAGAGTTTTACCCCCCCCCCCACAGCCTGGGTGGAAATGGGGGGGAAGTCCACACAGGGTATTAAGGGGCATCTTACATGGGCCAGGGCTGTCTGCTCCACCTCTCCATGAAGTTCTGCTGCAGCCATCACCACAACCAGCTCCACCACACCAGCTGTGCTGCTCCTCCAGCCACCCCTGCAAACCACTTCACTCTGCTCACCGTTCCATGGGCTGCTCCAACATGCTGCAACTGCTCCACTCTGCCAGCTGCTTAATGGTAGGTCTTCAGGCTCCCCCACTAGTTAACACAGCACTCAGTAATCTCAGTTCAGCTCTTAGTGGGGGAGCCCTGGTGCTGGTGCAGCTCAGCAGTCTATAGATGGACTCCTAATGGAATCAAAATTAGCTCTACTCTTTAACAGTGGAGAGAGGAGGATGTGCAATTGGTGTTCCAAGCCCTCAAAAGGGGCCCATAGCATCAGGTACACACACCAACCCCCAACCTCTCTCAATTCATAGAGTTTTGGAACCCGTGTCCCATGTTTAGCAAATATCACCCAACTGAGGTTGAGTCATTTCTGTCACAAAGCAGTCCCACAGCTCCCCATTCACACAATCAGGGTGACAAACTTTTTTCTTTCCTCCTGCCCCAATAACAAAGAAATTGGGGATTCCAGAGCTGTTAAAATCACCATCCCAAGCTGCTGTGGGGTTATGCTAAGTGGGAGAGTGGTTGCCAATGCATTCTTAAAATTCTTTCCACACTCTCTACAATTCACCACCAGATGTCAGGGATGTCAGCTCATCCTGACTCTGCTTACATGTAAATTCAGGTTCAGCTGGTACCTGAGGGCCAAATTCTGATTACATGGAAGTCAATGGTAGTTTTCTCATTTACTTCAGTGCAACAAGGCTTTGGCTCTCAATCTCAATATGCACTGTGTCTTTAATAGTTTTGTTTCTTGCATATGTTTAAACTACCAGAGATCATAAGATAGGCATTGGGGGAGGGAAAACATAATAGGGATGGTTTAATTCATTTCTGGGTCTACCAAACATTTGTGTTGATAGTATTTTTATGTTCTTAGTTTTCATTATAAAATAAACAATAACACTGTGATGGGAGATTTTCTAATTTCCTGTTAATAGAATTTAAATTGAAAGGCATTTTTCAATGGGAATGCTGCCCATTAAAATTATAGATGGCAATTTTGTTGCATTTTTTTTTTTTAGCTCTTCTCGTCTGGCTGGAGATCCTGGAGTCATAAGGCATTTATAGCTTCTGTAACAATATATAGCAGTGATAGGGCTGCCAATTTTGCATCATATTGTATATATATATAAAGATGTTAACAGTACATTCTGATTATAGCAAAATAACTCTGCAGCAGTACAGAGGAGGCAGTGCAACACACTTCATGGAGAGTTGTATCTACAACGCAAAACACAACTCTTATGGGGAAATCCTAGCCCAACTGAAGTCAATGGCAAAACTCCTATTGACTTCAACAGGGCCAGGAACTTCCCAAGTACAAAGAGACAAGGAGAAGGAGCTGATTAGAAAGGAGAAAACCTAATGAGCAATGTCCATAGGAAAGAAAACAGGAAAAGTACATGAGAGCTTAATAAGGTTTTAGTTTAACAACACATTTTATTCTGTTCAGGTTTGATGTAGTGTGGAGTGATTTTTCAAATCTGAATTTATTTGCTTGTATTGGTTTTGTGTCACTGTCATAATGTTATTGATTTTTTTAAACAGTAGTATCTTTAAAGGCCTCCAAAGGCAAAAAATCTGGAAAATAAACTTTTATTATTCCTTTTACTTTGTGAGTCAGATGCCTGTGTTTCAGTGCTGCTGTGATGCTTCAAGGTGTGCTCCTGTAACACTGACAGACCCCAGTCGTCAGCGGGCGGGATTGAACCTAGGATCTCAGTGCATGAGCCTCTACAGCATGAACTAAAAGCCAGCTGCCTATTAGCTAAGGCTTTAGAGCAAGCTCATTTTCTCTCTCTCTCTCTATGTGGTCTCAGTGCCACTAGATGGGACAGAACACCACAACCAGGAGGTATGTCGGTTACACTATGAAGCTTGATGCAACTTAATAAATGTTCAGCACCCTAGGGGTGACTGAAAATGGAATAATCTGGATATTCCTGTATTGGTTCATTTTTGGTATAAAGGATTCCTTAGATTACTGATGCATTATAATTATTGATAATGTATCCTAATTGCTCGTATGGAGATGGATATACAGTAAATTACCAAACTTGTTAGGGTGCCATTAAGCAACAAATCATTGACAAGGTAAATACTAATGTCTCGTCTTGTGCCTTTGGATATGAAGGAAAAAGAAGGAATGTTATAGAACTGTTATAGGGGGAATAAACAAGCATTTCTGACTTCCTGGGGAGTTTATATATTTTATTTGTGAAGGGGCCACATTTTCTTTAATTTGCTCATAAAGTTTAATAGGCACACATCAGAAAACAAGCAAAGCAATTCACAAGATGCACATTCAAGATTTTATGGACAGAAAAAGAAAAATTGTTTGGGACAGTCTGGGCGGATCCTGGGTTTGGATAGCAAATGCTTAACACATCTTCCATTCTCAAGACAGAAACTGGGGTAAAGGAAACCTATTTTATCATTTTACATAGGGATATGGTTATCATTTCTAATCCAACATACTTGTAATTTGGCATTCTAATGCAGTATGCACTGAAGTGTTGGATGTTTGAGTGATTTTCTTAGTTACGTTTTCAAGCTTGGTTCAATCTTCCTTTCCCATAGGGGTATTTAGCCTTTTGCTAGAGTTAGAGACTTTTAAATAAATGTTCTTTTTCTATATATTTCCTCCCACTTCGTGAGACAGCTTTGTTTGAGCTAATAGAAGCAATAGACCAGAAAAGGGTAGGGGGCAGGAGAGAAAAATGAAGCTAACAGTCACATTTAAAGCATGCTACTCAATATTATAGAGTGATGCAGTGAAATGTGCTTAGCCCTGGCAAATTTAAACACTGACTCAGGGACAAAACCTTAGCTGCAATATATTGGTTCAGCTCCACGTACTTCAAATTTACACTACTAGAACATTTTATCCTAAAATCTGCTCATTCCTGGTGAACTTCAAGCAATCACCTGGTCAGCACATCCCAAATCCTTTTGTCTCTGTTACTCTACACTGCTACCAGAGTCACTCATATTCTGTGTCCACTTGCTCAAAACAGCATACAGTGCAGTACTGTAGAGGCACAAAGGCCCTTAGGCACAAAACTTAAAGGCACTAAAGCTCTTTATCTTACTGCCACTCACGTACGTGCTCTAACTTTAAAGGTTGCGCAAATGACTACGCAAGGGCTTAAAGGTAAGCAAATGCATAAATGTTTGGAAGACTAGGACCTAGGAACCTCACAGTATTGGACCTTAAATGAAGAAGGAAAATGCGCCACGAGCTGTATTTTATTCTTTTGACAAATGTATTTTAGTTTTAATTATTTATAACATTTCAGAGGTTATTAGTACAGAAGTTAGGTGCTGCACAAAGGCATAGTAAAATATCCCTGCCCCAAAAGCCTATAGTCTAACTGGGCAGGTAGTAGTAAAATCATGTTTTGTCATCCCTGTTTTACAGCTGGGAAACTGTAGCACAGTGGCTACTTACTGCTAGGCCGACTCTCACGGCCAGGTCTGCTGTTACAGCTCTCTTCCTGGGCTAGTGCCCCCTGACAATGGTCCCTCCTGCCTGTGCCTGCTAACTCCACCCTCTGGCCAGGTCACCAACTTGAGTCCACCTCTTCTGGGGTCATAATAGTCCCAAATTAAAAGTCCAAAAATGCTTTAACAGAAACAAAAGACTCTTTCTGTCCTCTCTGGGGCTCTTTCCTAGCCAGTCTCCAGCTCAGCCTGCTGCCCTCTTGCAGGACTTGACAGCCCTGACAATGGGTATGTATGCCCCCTTCCATGGGGGGTAGGGGAGTCAGTCTCATTCCCCAGCATAGGGCCTTATATAAAGGGCTAGATCTGCTCCTTTACCAGTGGCTGTGATTTTCCCTAGGCCACTTCCTACCTCTCTTCTCAAATTCTCCTCTGGGTCTGCCAGTCACTTCTCTGGTTCATCAGGGTCTCCCTCAGGCCTCTCAGCCTAGAGAGCTTTCTTCCCCTCACTCTCTTCTGTGCAGTTTCCTTTCTTGCTTTGAGCTTTTTCTCCTGTGGGCTCAGGGCTCTGCAGGAGCCTTCTTGCTCCCTTCAGTCTCTATAGACACCTCTGCTGCAGTATCCTTTTATACAGAAATCACCTGAACCCTCACAGGTGGGGCTCCCCCGTAACCAGAACTGGCTTAGGCTCAGGCTCTCCAGTCCACAGAGCAAATAGGAACCAAGGCACAGAGAGATGAAGTGACAAGACCATTGCCAGTTACAGGACTAAATGGACCAGCGGCGGCTCCAGACACCAGCGCTCCAAGCGTGTCTGGGGCAGCAATCTGTGGGTGGTGGCCTGCTGGTCCCTGCAAGGGCAGCAGTCAGGCAGCCTTCAGCGGCTTGCCTGCAGGAGGTCTGCCGGTCCCGTGGATTTGGCGGCAATTCAGCTGCAGGTATGCCGAAGCTGCGGGACTGGCGGACCTCCTGCAGGCAAGCCGCCAAATCCTGACTGCCATGCTTGGGGTGGCAAAAAAGCTAGAGCCGCCCCTGAAATGGACCATAGGGATGCAGTACAGCAGTTCCGATGTTCTAACTGAGCCCAGCTCAGTTCAGTGCCTTAGCCACAAAACCATCCTTCCTTTTGGCTTCAGTTAAATTCAGTGGAGTTACTCTAATTCACACCAGTGCAAATGAGAGCAGACTCAGGCCCTTTGTACCTGGCCCCACTCTCTATAACAGGCAGCATCAACACTCTGGATCCAAATTGCCCTAATCTTTAGGAAAATTCAGATTCAGAACCAGATCTGGATATGAACTTTGGCCCATAGACCCATCTTTAATGTGCACCAAGAAAACAGGTATTTTGAAGTCAGGATGGGGGCTTGCTATGTCATTCTATAATAATTGCTACATACACCTCTACCTCAATATAACGCTGTCCTAGGGGGCAAAAATCTTACTGCATTATAGGTGAAACTGCGTTAGAACGAGCTTGCCTTGATCCACTGGAGTGCGCAGCCCCTCCCGGAGCACTGCTTTACTGCATTGTATCTGAATTCGTGTTATGTCAGGTCGCATTATAGCTGGGTAGAGGTGGATTTCCTCTCGCTATGCTGCCTAATGGATGGAAACATACAGCTATCTGTGGGTACTGCAGTGTAGCTGAAGGTCAGAGTTGATGCTGTCTACCAGCAAGTTTTTAAAAGGGGTCTTATTAATGACTTAGGGTTCCCCATCAGCTAGAAAATTTTCATTGCTACCACATTAGGTAAATATCTGGGGGGTTATCACCAGGGTGATGTAGATGCCAGAAGTGGTGCAGTTTTTCTGTATCACGTAAACATTACTGAGCACCTAATCTGAAAAAAAAAATTAAAAAGTCATAGAAAGGGCCATAACTTGAATAAACATAGTCTAATTGTAACCAAAATTGGCATATCGGTTCTAGATATAATTGATAATACGACTATGTACTCAAAATAGTACTGTTTTGGGAAGTTTTGGAAATATTAGCTTCAGGTGATATATTTTATGCATTTTCCCATACTATAGCCACATGACAGTATGAACTTGTTTGTACCATGTAACATATGAAAATATTTGTCGTTATTTGTAGAATGGACTGATTTGAGAAAAGGTTTTCTGTCTACTATTTTTACAAAATTATGCAGATAAAAAGACCCCTACTTCCTAATTATAAAATTATAAAATGGCAGACTTTCTGACCCAATCACTCCACCAGCTCAAGGTCATTTATATTATCCAAAGAAAAAGCTGTTCAGATACATAGTTTTCCCAGAACAGAAATGTAACACATTTCTCCCAACTACTGATGGATGACATAGTGGAAAGAGAGACAGTAACAAGTCGCTGGAGCTTGAGACATTTGCAAAGGTGATTTCACTAGACTTCCAGGGTGGTCATGTGAATTGTGCTAGATGGGGTTATGTAAAGGAAGCAGAAGCCAGACTTCTGGAAGAGGAGAAGCTAGATATATATCAGACCCTAGATGATAGTCAGGGAACAGTGGATCAGAATGCTGGGCCCTTCAGTGATGTACAGCATGATATGTTCATCAAGCAATCTCTCATCAAGGACTGTGGGAAGCATGAGCACTTTTGCACAAAAGCTAAGGCTCTGACTAAGTACTACCTGACTGCACATATTAAGGTAGCTGTAACAGCTGTGACAAAACAAATGTGTGGAATGTTGCTTTTAGCAACACTCTCCACAAAGAAGCTACTGCCAAGTGCATAGCTGAAGAAGGTATGATAAAAGTTGTGACTTAAAGAATAACAAATCCTTTTAGCATCGAACCTGGAACAAGCCCAGACAATAGACAGCCACTTGTACACATTGCAACATCTACTGCAGTCCTACCTGAAACTGCAGAAAGTTTGTGTATGATGAGATAGAATGACACACAGAAGTTTGCAACCAGTAGGCTACAAAGGAGAGTCTTTCGTCTGGTGAAAAAAATTTCCCTGGAACATAACCATCCCTATTTACATTAATTCTTATGGGGAAATTAGATTAGCTTAACATCGTTTCGCTTAAAGTCGCATTTTTCAGGAACATAACTACAACGTTAAGTGAGGAGTTACCATATATAATATTATATTTAACACTAGTGTTAAGAGAATATTAAGATAGCAACATCAAACCCTGAAAAGATAGGAAATGTCAGAGGGGAAGGGGAAGGAATCTGAATCTGAGGCAGAGGGCAGGAGTAGCACATGACAGTGGGGGGAGGGACAGATGAACTGCTGGCAATTGATAGCCTGGTGGGCAGCTGCCGCACAAAGAACTTAGGGGAGCAGGAAGCTGATGGGGGGCTGCCAGTCCACCCTGGTTCCAAGCCCCCACCAGCTATCTCCAATGGGCTGCTCTTTCTGCAAGCAGTGGACAAAGCAGGCAGCTGCCAAACAACATTATAAGGGAGCATCGCACAACTTTAAACGAGCATGTTCCCTAACTGATCAGCAGCGTAACAATGAAATGACGTTAACTGGGACGACTTTAAGTGAGAAGTTACTGTATTGTTAAAAAAAGTATATGGGCCAGATTATGTTCCCCTGTTCTGGTTCCTTTGCACTGTGGCTCTGTTTTAACCCAATTTAATTGAGTGCCAATTAACTCAAGTTAACTAACATGAGTGTAAATGTTAGTCTGGACCTCCACTAAAGTTTGTGGCAGAATACAAACATTTGATGTTTACCCTCAGTAGTTTGCTGGCAGCCAAAGTCTATGAAGTTCCATCTGATGTGGCCAGCGTGATGAAAGCTGTGATAGAAAGGCTTTAGAATCATCAAAGAAACAAAAGGTTTTTTTTTTAAAAAGGCTACTCTCCCTGATAGTTTTTTCCTACCTGGTTATCCGATTACTAATACAATGGAAGCAGGTAATGTGGCTAAGCAGCTCTGAACCCTGACAGTCACTCATACATTTATATGCACAGTCTGGAACTGCTGTAACAATTAGATCACCTGGCACCTTCCAGTCTTGCCTATTTTGTAATGCTATTTTCACCTCCTGTTTAATATTCTGATAGAGTAATCACCAATATGTACAAATTATAAACAGATCAATATGCCATAAAAGATGACCATTAAGAAGATAAGACCTCCCTAGCTTGTTGGCAATTATTTTATGATATTTCTGATTAATGATTTCATTTTAGCCATTATAGTGTTCAGCTGTCTTCATTTGTTAGTGTTGATTATGGGACTTCATGCCTTGCCTGAATCTGAATAATTTCGACCAACAAATGTGAATTAAAATCAATAGGAATGTCATTAGCATCCCAGTACCATGAAAGATAATGCAACCATTTCTCATGCATTCAGTTTATTAAAATCTGCTAAAGTGTGAAGTATGTACGACAAGTAATGATATTTTAATCTTTCACCAAGGTAACAATTTCAAGCTGATTGATTCCATTCAGTAATTATAAAATCAAAATGATGGAAGATTGTAATCAAGATGGATTCTGTCTCACACTTTGTGATGCCTCCATGCAAGACAAAATTCTCATTTGCATCATTTCTTTTATTTGAAAAGAAATCAAACTCCTATTTGCTCCAGTTTAAATCTGATGAATGGATAGATAATAGCCTTTTTTGACTCCAATGAGAAAAAAAAAGCAACCTGTCCCCATTGACTGAAAGATTGTGTCCCCATGTGTGCCAGAGTTTCTTAAAAACAGCTCATTTTTATCTTCACTCAGTACAGGGTTGCACATCTCCTCCTACAGGAAAGGTTGGCAGGGCCATCACTTCATTTTCCTTCTTAAGTGCTAGACTGTACCTAGCTGTAATGCATCCTTGCCTTGGAGTAAGGGCTGCCCACGCTGTGTGGCCGGGTTAGGGCTACCTACATGGCAGCTCTGCAGTGGTGAGCTCAAGGGCTGTGTACTCCTCTAGTACTTCCCCACCCCTACAGCAAGTGGTGGGGAATGGGTGGAGCCAGGACTCTGCTCCACCCCTTCCATGTGCCAGCCAATGGGGCTAGCAAGGAGAAAGGCGAGGGAGTAAGTGGTTCCCTGAAAAGGGATGAAGTAACATACTCCTCCCCAGAACCAAAGTTGTCTGGTTTCTTAATCACTGTGTAAGGTCTCCTCCAAAAAGGGGTAAATCTGTGATTTTTTCCAAGGTGCTTTTTCCATTTGCGTTGCCACACCTTCTCTCTTTCCTGGATGGGCAGGTAATTTTCCTTTTTTCCTGGGGTCTTGTGCCTGGCATGCTCACTGCTGGCTCATCGGTTCCTCTGTCTTCTGGAATGCTGTCCTCAGGTCACTAATATAAGACTTCGCCACATCACCCACCTGTGTAGGTGCAGTTCTTTCTGCCTGCCTTGCCAGTTCTTTCTGCCTGAACATCAAGGCACAGGGAAGCATGGGTTTGTGGGGTCCCAAAATAATCTCATAAGGAAAGTAATGGATAATTGAGTGCTGGCTGGTATTATAGGCAAACATGAAAAGAGGCGAATTTGTATCTGAGTCTCATTAATCTTCATTGACTAAGATTCTAAGCGTAGAACCAATAGTGCAGTTTACTCTCTCCATTCCCACACACAGGGTGGGCAACACTGGTCCTCACCTTGGTTATCTGGAGAGGCTGTCAAACTTTGAGTAAAAACTGTGATTCAGATTCCTTCCCCTTCCCCATTCCTTCCCACAGCAGATGCAGTTTGGTGGGCTGAACAGCAACGCTACAAGTTTCATCAATACATCCTTAACTGTCTCAGTCCTTTCATCCTTCAGTGGTTGAGATACCACATATTTGGAGAAGATGTCATATACTAGCAGCAAACACCAATTTCCAGCTGGTGTTTCTGGTAGTGGGCCTTTTAAGTCAATCTGTGTGAACTACTAGGGCCTACTAGGTTGGGGAATTTCTCCTAAAGGAATTATGCCTCTCCTTGATGGTGCTTTTCTTTCTTGATGGGTAAGACATTATGGACTGGGTACTTTCCTACCTGTGGTTATACCCAGCCAAAAAAATCAGTTAGATACCTGGCTCAGTATCTTTTCATACCTCAGGTGACCAGGTGCTTTGTTATCATGAAGATACTACAATACCATTCTCTGTAAACTTGCTGGTGAGACAATCTTATTACCTTCATACACCAGGAAGTTGGCAGCCGGATCAATGCATAATCGTTCCTGAACTGCATTGAACCTCCCCAGTCTGGCTCTCCTTCAATAAATTTATTGGCTCACTGAACACTTCTCCGGGTCCTTAGGCTGTTTTTTGACAGATGTCCTCACAAGACTAGGCTGGTCTATTCTCACTGCCCTTTCTCGATTAAGAGCATTTGCCACCACATTTTGATTTCCAGGTTATGGTGCACTGTGAATGTATATTCAGTTAGTTTGTGAATTCCTCTCCGCAAGCGTCCTTCTAGGTTGTGCTCTGTAAGAAGTCACTGCAGGACACTGTGGTCTGTGTACACTGTGAATTCCATACCCACTGTATAGAGATTGTAGGCTGTAGTGGGTGCCTGCTACACACTGCTTGGTAGCGCCTCCTTGTGGCTCACCTGGGGAATCAGCTTCTCACTGTTTGCGCCCCATCCTGCAGTCACTCAGTCTGTTGCCTCAGTCACTCACTCTATAGCCCCTTTCTCACTAGTCAGGAACTGCAGTGCCTCACCTTTGTGGCTTAGTCCTCAGGCCAAGTCACCGCTGTCCTCTCCTTCAGGTGTATTATCAGTCTCCTTCCTCAAAGTCTCAGGCAGTCTCCATCTCCACTGCACTAACTGCACTGCTCCTGCAGTGGCTGGTAGGGGAACCCAGGCCTGCCCTCTACACCAGGTTCCAATCTAGGGGCCCTCGAACCAGCAGTTCAGGTCTATTCCTCTCAGACTGTACTGCTTCCTCCCTGAACTGCTTTCTACCCTGCCCTTTTCAGGCTCCTTATCTCCCCCTTGTATAGGGAGCATGACTCCAGGCTCACCTCACTGAAGCCCCCTTCCATCCTTAAATCCTAGACCTTATAGAAGACCTGCCTATTCCTGCCCAGCTGAGGTTTGTTCTCAATCAGTCTCATTTCCCCTTACATCCCGAGCAGGTGCAGACTAAGGCTAATTGGCCTCTCTTGCCACTTTCACCTCCCCACATGTTGGTATGAGGTGAACGCCTGTTCAGATAGGTCATGAGGGCCTCCACAATAGCCTGACACTCCCATTCTGTAGCTGAATACTTGGTTTCCCTTTCATTTAACTTGTACCTCCAAAAGACACTGGTCTGCAGCAACCAAACTCACAAATTTGTTCAAGTGCAAATCTGACAGTATCCTTTCAGTAGGGTTACTGGATAGCAACTGTGAAAAAATGGAACAGGGAGTTGTGTGTGTGTTTGTGTGTGTGTGTAATAGGCACCTATATAAAAAAAAGTCCCCAAAAATGGGACTGTCCCTTTAAAAACGGGACATCTGGTCACCCTACCTTTGAGGCATCAGTGATTACTATGAATGGATGGGATGTATCTGGGAATTTAAGCACAGCATGGTTTTAAAGTCCTTTCTTAGGTGACAAATGCTTTTTGGTGTTCCTCCATTCAAAGTTACTCTTGGTGAGTTGGTATAATGTTGTTCTGCAAAAGTTATTACAAATCTCCTGTAGAATCTGCAGAGGCTTACAAATCACTGTACCTCTTCCAGGTATGCAGGAGCCTTCTTTGCCTTTATAACATTCAGTTTCTGGGGTTGGAGCTCCAACCCATTCTTACTGACGGTATGTCCTGTGAAGATGATGTGACTTCTAGCAAACTGAAATTTGTTTTCTGCAAGTTTATATTCTGACTCCTTAAAAAGCTTTAGAATCCTTTTCACTCCTTCCTGACATTTGTCCCATGTTGTGTGGAAACAAATGAAGTACACAAGAATGTCTTCAATTCTCAAAGCTTGGGTTAGATCATTTACTGCCCTCTGAAACGTTCCTGGTACATTTATGAGTCTGAAAGGCATTCTGCAGAACTGAAACAGTCCATAAGATGTCACAACGGCAGTTTTTTCTTGATCTTCAGGGCCACTTTAATCTGATGGTGTCCAGGTACCAAAAAAAAATTACAAACATATGTTGCTCCTGACGTTTTATCCAGGATGGCTGCTTTATGGAGGAGTGAGTAGCCAGCTTGAACTATCTTTGAATTAACTCTCCTATAACTGATGCATATCATCAAGTCTAAACTAAGCTTTTTCACAACTATAGTTGGTGTTGCCTCAAGGTGATGCAAACTCATCAATCAAGTCATCCTCCAGCATACGATTAATCTTCTCTTTCACTGCAAGCTGATAACCAGGGGAATCCAACTTGGGGGCTGTCTCATAGGAACTCTCCTTGGCTTAACCACAACCTGATGTTGCACCTGATCATATCTCCCAAGCTGTTCATTATTCCTGGAGAACATTTTAGTATATCATACAAGCAGCTGTTCTGATTGCTTCCTTTCATTGCCTTCTACAGTGGCTTCTGTCAAGTCAACCCCTAACTCTTTTATTGATTGGGCTGCTTCACAGCTTCTCTTCTCTGCCCGTGAGAGGCTTTGAGACACCAGCTACACTGGACACTGTCCCCTGGTCTGATTTTTCACTAGCTGTACTTCCTGGTCAGAGATATTAATTGCTGTTGCCCAGAACACCCCCTTTGGTCCAGGTGGAAATAGAGTTCTGCATATAGATCAGTGGTTCTCAAACTTCTGTACTGGTGACCCCTTTCACATAGCAAGCCTCTGAGTGCAACCCCGCCTTATAAATTAAAAACACTTTTTAATATATTTGACACCATTATAAATGCTGGAGGGAAAGCAGCATTTGGGGTGGAGGCTGACAGCTTGCAACCCCTCCATGTAATAACCTTGCGACCCCCTGAGGGGTCCTGCCCCCAGTTTGAGAACCATTGATATAGGTAGCGCCAAACACTCCTACAGGTTCACTGCAGCAATGTTTTCTCCTTAGTGGTATTATTGCTTGATGACCTGGCTTCACCACTACTTTCTCTTGAGCCACCACAGGGAGCAGTTTCTCTCTGTTACCCTGTAGGCATGGTAGATGCACCTCTAAGGTCCAAGAGTTGCTCCCCAGTATCCACATTTCCTCCTACCCACATTCAACAGGGGTATATGGATATTGTGCAGGGACAAGTGTGTTCTATTAACACCCCAGAAGTTCTTGTGAAGCCCTTGGCTGAAATCCACTCCCAATACAACAGCATTAGAAATACTGGTCGCCACAACAAAAGTTCCATTTAGTACATAAAGAACCCCAAGTTCAGAGGAAACTGGATTTCTCTTGTTTTCTGCAATGACTGATGATTAATAGTCACCAGCTGAACTCCTGCAATACAAATTTTCTTCCTCTTCATCCCATGGGTCAGACTTATTTCAGATCATGAGTCCACGGCATAGTGGTTTTCCAGCAGCCAGTATCTCCAGACACATAGTAACAGGTGTCTGGGCAGCTCTTCAGGGCTCTTCAGTTGCCAACTTTGTAATATTTAAAAACCGGACACTTCAGCAGGGGTGCTGGAACCTCCCCTGCCCCAGCTCTTCTCTCCCTCAAGGCTCCACCCCTGCCCTGTCCCTTCGCTCCGATGCCCCACTGGGGCAGTCCCACCTCTTCCCCCAAGGCTCTGCCCCACATTCACTCCTCTTCCCTCTCACCCCCCTATCGCTTGCTGCTTTTCCCTCTTCCCCAGCCCACTCCCCTCTGCCTGGGTCAAGAGGGACTCGCCTGTGGAGCCGGGATTGGGACTTACAGCTGCCCAACTCATTCAAAGACAGCATTCAAATCCACTCATTCAAAGACAGCAACAGCTCAAAGTTTGTCAAGTATTCACAGGTTCTAGACTCATCAGCATGACCAGTACATTTCTTCTTAGGCAAAAGTGCTTTTGCCATCCTAAAGCTGCTGCCACTAAATATAATACTCGCTTATAGAATCACAGAAATTTGTTATGACACTGCAAGTACCAACCCAGCACACGCAGGCAGGATTGAACTTCCTGCTAACATCCCAGGTCAGATCAACAACATAATAACATACCAGACAACAGCTTACCACTACATTAAAGATATAGCACCAGTGGAGGTGCTTCCTACACTAATGATTGCACTATTTATGGTATGGTGAATACTAAGAGGAGTAGAGTGGTCTAGTGGATAGCACATGGGACTGGTGGCCAGGGAATCTGGGATCTTTTACAGGCTCTGTGACTGAAGTGTTTCATGACCTTGGGCAAGTTACTTAACCTCGCTATACCTCTGTTTCCACATATAGAAAATAAGAGCTGATGATACTTAGCAGTGCTAAGTGAATATTGCAATTTCCCACAAGTATTAGTTTGAATTTAAAACTTGGACCACATTTATTTTCTGTGAACATGTCCCCTCTCTTACACTGGTATAACTCCAGGCTCTCGGTGGAATTACCCTTCTTTTATATTAGAGTCAATGAGAGAAGAATTAGGCCCATTACCTCTGAAATCCCTTGCCAGATTCCTGTACAGTAGGCAATGAAAAGCTCAGTCTTGCCAGGGGCTGAACACTCTCCTCATCCCTTGAGGTCACTTAGGATTTGAGGGTGCTCAACATCCTTTGGGTTTGAGCCCTACATGAACCAAACTAGGATCTGCACTCTTCACAGCTAGGACAATTATTTTGGATGAACATGATGAGACAAATTAAACCCTGCCACCAGGAGTATACCGTGCACTAGCAAGAACCAATGATTAGGTTGGTACTCAGGACACCTGGGTGTGACACTGTAACTCAGAATAGCACCTTGGAATCCCCATATCCAGCACTGTCATATAGTTTTACAAAGCATGTAAGATATCTCATGAAATGTCGTGATCCGCTGAAACCCTTTGTTCTGTCCAAATATGTATATTGTTAGTGTGTATGAAGTTATGAGATTTTGCTGTATGGTTGTTATTGAAATATGTTGTAAATTTGGGAGTCGTCCACTGCTAGTTCTCGAGTGACATTGGAGGTGATCCACACTCAGGTGAGTGTAAACTGACCATTAATCAGCAGAGAGTTGTAAATAAGGATTTACAGTTCTGTAAGAGAAGCACCACACAATGGGGATCGCTCAACCCTGTGACTCAGCAAGGCCTACCAGGCATGCTATGGATTTAGAATGTAAAATGAGGGACAGTGGCATCACAAAGGCACCTTTCTCCTCCCCCACCTATACTGGAAGCAACAAGAATCCTGGGAAGACAAAAAATTGAACTGAGGAGAATGGTGCCAGGCTTACAGGGAAATTAAGGATATGAATACTGAATATTAAGGACTGGAACCTACCTACAACATCCAGTGGGGTGAGAAAAACTGCTTGATACAAATATTGCCTAGTCTAATAAGGTTCAAGATTTAGACTGTGTGTTTACCTTTTATATTCTTTGGTAGCTATCTCTGACCTTTTATGTCTACCATTTATAATCACTTACAATCTATCTTTCTGTAGTTAATAAAACTGTTTTATACATAGGTGCTGACTCCCTGGAGCACCCACAGAAAAAAATTAGTAAGTGCTTAGCACCCATTGGCAGCTCTGTCCCTGCCTGGGCTAGTATCCCGCTGGTGCAGCCAGGGCTGGGGCCACTTTGACCCAGCTGGGGTTGGGGTCCGGCTGGCTGGCACAGCATGGCCAAAGCTGGGGTCCTGCTGGCTGACCCGGCATGGCCAGGGCTGGGGTCCCTCCCACCGGGCTTGGGTCCTTCCAGCTGGCGCGGGGCCACTGGGGTTAATGGTTAAGATTAGTTAACCATTAAGCCTAATGCTTACTGGTTAATCGGTTAACCTTTTACATCCCTAGCTCTGATCTTGGTTTAGGTTTCTATGTGCTATTGTTATATATGTAATCCTTCTGCCAACAGGGTCAGAAGCAACAAGGGCTAGTTTACACTGGCAACCATAGGTGCCGACTCCGTGGGTGCTCCAGGGCTGGAGCATCTACGGGGAAAAATTAGTGGGTGTTTAGCACCCACCGGCAGCCAAGCTCCCCCTGACCCCTGTTTGTCTCCTTCTTCCTCGAGCGCACTGCATCCCTACTCCTCTCCCTCTATCCCAGAACTTCCCACTGCCTAACAGCTGTTTGGTGGCACTTAGGACTTTACGGGAGGGAGGGGAGGAACGGAGATGCGGCACGCTTGGGGAGGAGGCAGAGAAGAGGCGGGGCAGGGGAAGGGCTTTAGGGGAAGGCGGTGGAATGGGGGCAGGGAAGGGTCAGGGTCAGGGGTGGGGGGGGTCGAGCACATACCATGCAAAGGGAAAGTTGGTGCCTATGCTGGAAATGCTAAAGCACTGCTGCAGGAGTACTTTAATGTGGCTTGTGTAGTCACAACCACCTCCACAAGAGGCATAGCTACCAGCACTGGGAATGTGGCGGCATTGTTTACACTGGCACTTTTCAGCGCTGGCACTTGCTGAGCTCAGGGGGGTGTTTTTTCACACCCTTGAGCAAGAAAGTTGCAGCACTATAAACTGCCAGTATCGACAAGCCCTATATTCAGTGTACTTTAATTTACTTTGGCTATGGCCTGGTCTACACTAGGAATTTACATCTGTATAGTTATGTGCCATTGTAGTGTTTTAAAGTGTACTAAGCTCTGTGTGTACACTTAAAATGCTAAATTTGTGCTGCTTCAGTGTAGACTCTCACTAGAGTGAGGGGAGGAGTTCTCTGTCACTGTGGTTAATTCACCTCCCTGAGAGGTGGAGCTAGGTTGATGACTAATTGTTTCATCGACCTAGCGCTATCTACATTGGCAATTAGGTCGTCTTAATCACATCGCTCAAGGGTGTGGATTTTTCACACCCCTGAGACATAGCTATGCTGATGTAAATTTCCAATGTAGACCAACCCTTCAGAAACGTCCAAATTAAAACCACTTTAATTCTGAATGAGAAAGTCCACACACAGATTTATGCAGTTTAATTAATTCACTTTAAATTCAGACCATTGATTAATTCAGATTAACTTTACTGAGGGCTTGGCTACACTGGAGAGTTGCAGCGCTGGTGGTGGCTTTACAGAGCTGCAACTTATTCACCGTCCACACTTGCAAGGCACATCCAGCACGGTATCTCCCTGGATACAGCGCTGGCTGTACTCTACCTCTGCCTGGGGAATAACAACTGCAGCACTGGTGATGCTGCGCTGCTCTGCCAGTGTGGCCACCAAAAGCGCTGTTATTAGCCTCCAGAGGTATTCAGAGGTATCCCAGAATACCTGTTCAGCCACTCTGCTCATCAGTTCGAACTCTACTGCTCTGGCCTCAGGTGACCCGCCCTTTAAATGCCCCAGGAATTTTAAAAATCCCCTTCCTGTTTGCTCAGTCAGTTGTGGAGCGCAATCAGTGAATCTTTCCAGGTGACCATGCCTCCACATGCCAAACGAGCCCTACCTTGGTGCAACGGCAAGTTGCTGGACCTCATCAGTGTTTGGGGGGAGGAAGCTGTGCAGTCCCAGCTGTGCTCCAGCTGTAGGAATTATGATACCATGGGCAGATATCAAGGGCCATGCTGGAAAGGGGCCATGACTGAGACGTGCTGCAGTGCAGGGTTAAAGTGAAGGAGCTGCGGAGTGCCTATTGCAAAGCTCGCGAGGGAAACCGCTGCTCTGGTGCTGCCCCCACAACCTGCCGTTTTTACAAAGAACTGGACGCGATACTTGGGGGTGACCCCACAGCCAATCTGAGGACCATGATGGACACTGCAGAGTGGCAGGGGGAGGGGGGAGGCAGAGGAGGAGGAGGAGGAGGGGAGGAGGAAACCAAGAGTGAGGGTACTGGGATGGGGGGAGACACCCTGGAGTCCCAGGAAGCATGCAGCCAAGAGCTCTTCTCAAGCCAGGAGGAAGGTAGCCAGTCGCAACAGCCGGTACTTGGTGAAGGACAAACAGAGGAGCAGGTTCCAGGTAAGCGGCTTGTATTTTCAGGATGGAAAAGTTTCGGGAGAGGAGGGAGGGTTAGGGCTGCATGCATGCATACCTAGATGTGGAATAGCCCATTGATGTGGTCTATCACGTCACGGTAATCGGCATCGGTAATCTCTTCAAAAGTTTCAGCCAGAGCGTGGGCAATGTGCTTGCGCAAGTTTATTGGGAGAGCCACTGTGGTCCTTGTCCCAGTCAGGCTAATGCATCCACGCCACTGTGCTGTGAGGGGTGGGGGGACCATTGCTGCATAGGGGCCAGGGCGGAATCCGCATTGCTGTAGAAGATCCTCTCACTCTCCCAGGTGACCTGCAGCAGCGAGATATCTTGCAGGATCAACTCCTGTTGAAAATGTTGGGAGAGTGTTCAGTGTAGGTGCCCCCTGCAGCTGTTTGCTTTCCCCAACACACAGAAACCCCAATACACCCAGAAGCAATCATTCCCCCTTCCCAGGTGACCCGCAGCAGCGAGATATCTTGCAGCATCAACTCCTGTTGAAAATGTTGGGAGATTGTTCAGTGTAGGTGTCCCCTGCAGCTGTTTGCGTTCCCCAATGCACAAAACCCCCAGTACAGCCCAGAAGCAATCAGTCCCCCTTACTCATCATTTCGGGGCTCCTGTGTGTTATGTGCGCTCTCTTTGGCATGGGAAAATTGTGCTACTGTGAAGACTGTAAACTCCTTCACTGTTTGGGAATAACTGTCTGAGATATAAACAATGCTGCCTCTGTTACCTGTTGCTTTTTTTGCCTTTCTACAAGCAACCTTGACTTCTCGGATGCCCATATTATCAAAAGCTGAAAGACTCCAAAACCTCTGGAAGAAGCTGCGAAAAAGCAAAGATGACCTGCTGCAAGCAGCTATGGATCACTCTGCCAGAGACAATCAAAAACTGCAGGACTGGAGGGAAAAGAAAAGCAGGATCCGCCAGAGAAAAGCAGCGGCCAGGAAGAAAAGCACAAAGCAGCTGATAAGCATCCTGGCGCGCCAAGCGGACTCTATCCAGGTGCTCGTAGACATTCAGGCAGAGCACTACCGTGCCGCCCCCGCCCCGTGCCAAAGCTCTTTCACTTGTGCCCCAATGTCAGCTCAAAATCCCCTTCCCCAGCATCCAGATTCTTACCTCCACCAGCTGCCTCCAACACCTGTAAGTTCACCAACCAGCCCTGAGAACTACGACCCTTACCCTCTGCACTCAACTCCCATCACCATGCAGTATAGGCATCCTTGAAGTGCAGCAGTTCATTTGGCACAGCACTCCAGCATGAATATTTAAACCTGTGACTGTACAGTTCACCACCCCACTCCTTGCCCTTTTAGGTTCCCAAAATGTTGCGGTGTCTGTCAATAAAGTTTATTTTCTTTTCAATAAATGAATTCTTGGCTTTGAAAACAGTCTTTATATTGCCCAGAAGTAAAAAAGATAGCTTAGCCCAGGAAAAGAAACAGGGCACTGCAAATAGCTTAGGAAAAAACAGGATTCCTACTAACATTATAACCATTGCACTTCACTCCCGTTGCAAGGCCACAAACATTACTGTTGGTTTTTCAGCCCTCAAATTTCCTCCCTCAAGGCTCCCTATCCTTGAAGCCCTTGCTGGGGCTTCTATAGTTAGCCCTGCTCTCTGGCTGTGCAAATTCAGCCTCCAGCGTTTTGAAAACCTTAGAGGTCCATGCCTCACTGAATGTTCCCCCTTCCCTTCACAAATATTATGGAGGTTATAGATTGCGGATTAACCACAGGGATGCTGGCTTTCCCCCAAGTTAGTTCCCATACAGAGTTCTCCAGCGCCCTTTAATGGCCAAAGCACACTCCACAGTCTTATTCGGCACCGTCAGCCTGTAGTTGAACCCAGTCCTTGCTCCTGTCAAGGTCCCTGTATATGGTTTCATGAAGCCAAGGCAATTTCGGGTAGCGAGGGTCTCCAAGGATCACAATGGGCCATTTCAACTTTCCCCTACTGCGATCTTCCTGTCTTGGAAAAAAAGTCCTGCCTGCAGCTTTCTGAACAGGCCAGGGTCCGAAGATGCATTATCATGCACCCTTCCAGGCCGCTGTGTTAATGTCATGAACGCCCACAGTGAGTCCACTAACCCTGGAGAACCATAAAAGAAATACCCCTTCTGATTAACGTACTTGGATGTAGTGGTGGTGCCAGCCATAGGAATATGCGTACCCATTTATCGCCCCTCCCAGAGGGAAAACCCATTTGGTGCAAAGCCATCCAGATGTTCCTGCACCGTTCCCCAGAGTCACGGTCCTTGCAGGATGCGATTAATGGCCCTGCAAACTTTTGCATCACCAGCTATTCCAACGGTTCAACTTCCCAGTTCCAAACTGGGTTTGCGACCGATCGGTAGCTGTCTGAGTTGCCGCTTTTCCAGACTGCAATAGCCACCTGCTTCTTCCACCGCAAGGCAGCTCTCAATCTTGGTGTCCTTGGCACCGCAGGCCTGTGGTTGGGGTTGAGCTCAGCATACAGTCCCATGAAAAGTGGCTTTCTTCATTCCGAAAGTTCTGCAGCCACTGCTCGTTTCATGTTCCAGACTTTGCATGACGATTGTGATCCCCCCACTCAGTGCTGTCCCGAGCCCAAAGCAGCGTTCCACGATGCTGCATTTCCGTTGAATGCCCAGCAGCAATTTCGTGTCATACGCGTTTAGGCGACCTCGCTATCTTTTCTCTTAGGACTCCTCAGCACTTTGGATCATAAGGAATAGCTCAACTACCAAACGTGATGTGCTGGTGAGACTCATCAGCATACTCAGCAGTTCGGTCTTCATTTCCCACAGAAATCATGCTGCACAGAAACTGTTGAGAGAGTAAAGATGGCGCCAAACGTGGATGGAAAAACAAGGATTGCTGGGATGTGAAGCAATACGTCACGGGGCGTTGGGACAGGAAGCAGAATGACCTGCCCCCTCTGCCCCCTTTCCACAACCCACGGAGCCAAAATGGGATGAGGTTCTCTGTGGGATAGCTGCCCATAATGCACCACTCCCAACAGCACTGCAAATGCTGCAAATGTGGCCACACTGCAGCGCTGGTAGCAGTCAATGGGGCCACACTGCAGCGCTTTCCCTACACAGCTGTACGAAGACAGCTGTAACTCCCAGCATTGCACACCTACAAGTGTAGCCAAGGCCTGAGTGTCCATATGAAGACAAGCTCAGAAATCTACTCATGGATGTCTGTGAGTAGAAAACGAGTTTCCAGATTTGTGAAGTTTAGTGAGACTGACAAGTGGCAAATGCTGTTCATATTTAAGTATATTTTGGGGAAGGATGAATACTCTGAGGGCTCAATCTAAAACCTATTGAAGACAGTGGAATGACTACCATTGCATGGAAGGGTTTTAGATTAGGACTTCAGTGTATTGTGAAGATCTAGTTCTTGGGGGTTTATCAACTTTAAGCACATTCTTAAATTTCATTGAAGTTAATGGGACTTAAAGCACATACTTTACTGCTTTGCTGAATCAGGGCCTTAAATATGATGGGCCAAATTCTGCTGTAAGTTACAGTAGTGTAAAAGTGGGGTGAATCCACTTAAGAGAATGGAATTACTCTGGATTTACAGTACCATAATCAGAGGATTTACCCCTATATTTCTTAGAAAAGGGCAATTTTATTTTATCATCACCTGCAGCTACTCTCTGCAACATTTTTCATAATAAAAGTTCATACAATCATAGAATCATAGCATATCAGGGTTGGAAGTAGGGTGACCAGATGTCCCGATTTTATAGGGACAGTCCTGATTTTTGAGCCTTTTCCTTATATAACTCCTATTTTCCCCCACCCTCTGTCCCGATTTTTCACATTTGTTGTCTGGTCACCTTAGTTGGAAGTGACCTCAGGAGGACATCTAGTCCAAGCCCCTGCTCAAAGCAGGACCAATCCCCAACTAAATAATCCCAGTCAGGGCTTTGTCAAGCCTGACCTTAAAAACCGCTAAGGAAGGAGATTCCACCACCTCCCTAGGTAACCCATTCCAGTGCTTCACTACTCTCCTAGTGAAAAAGTTTTTCCTAATAGCCAACCTAAACCTCTCTCACTGCAACTTGAGACCATTACTCCTTGTTCTGTCATCTGGTACTACTGAGAACAGTCTAGATCCATCCTCTTTGGAACCCCCTTTGAGGTAGTTGAAAGCAGCTATCAAATCCCCCCTCATTCTTCTCTTCTGCAGACTAAACAATCCCAGTTCCCTCAGCCTCTCCTCGTTCAGCCATCTGGTACCACTGAGAACAGTCTAGATCCATCCTCTTTGGAACCCCCTTTGAGGTAGTTGAAAGCAGCTTATCAAATCCCCCCTCATTCTTCTCTTCTGCAGACTAAACAATCCCAGTTCCCTCAGCCTCTCCTCATAAGTCATGTGCTCCAGCCCCCTAATCATTTTTGTTGCCTGTCTGTAGGCAGAGAATATTTTTCTGCTTCACTTTGTTTAACAAGATTCTTGGTATTTTATTTATTAGAAGCGGGCATTTACTTTATCTGCATTCCTGAATGAATGCATTTGATCAATCTACTACAAGTTTATTTTTACGTGACTTTCCTTTCTTTTCAGTTGATAGTTTATGGATTTCTTTTTCTCTGTATGTTAAATGGTGTCTCCAGATATGTTTTTTACCTTAAACTTTGATGAAAGTTTTTTTTTTTAAACAAATACACTCTGTACTCCAATATATATATATTTTTTAGTCAAAAGAGATCTCAAATGTTGATCTCATTGCATGTGCCAGTGAAATCTATTTGTACAAGCAGCTGGCATATCTGATTTGGCCAACAGTTCAGAAAGCACATTAAAAAACCAAAGAGAATACAAGAGTAAATTGAGAGGAGCCAAGAACAGCATTTTCCTGCTGCCTTGTGAAGGCAGAATAAGCTCTGCGTGAACACAAACTCATCTTTATCATTGGGACTATGGGCCTTTCCCCCCCACCTGATCATTCAGAGGTAAATTTGCTTTTCACTAGACCATGTCCCCCTCAATGGTATGCTTATTTATTAGTAACATTATTTGTAAAATGTTAACTTCATTGCCGACTGTTATGATATTATCTCTATGTGCGCCTGTGAAAATGTAAAGAATGTCAGGAAGAAAAATGATGTAAAAATGATGTGGGCACAAACAATGAGATTGACAAAATATAATAAATCACTCCTGGGCTGAAGAGCAGAGCTGCATGTGTAATGAAATATTTTAGCATTACATCACCATTTATGTAACATCTGTCAGTGCCTTGTACTTTAGCACTGCTTTGAATCAAGATTCCTCTTTCTGTCTGAAAAAGAGAAAAACAAACCATTACATTGTGCATGCAGGAAATGCAGAAAAAAATAGATTAATCTCTTGAGATACCTGTGAAGTATTCCAAAAAGAGTTCTCCCCTCCCCATCTCTCTGTAAACAATATGAGAACAGAGACGCCTGCAAAAGAATGTCAATCCAAGCATTATTCCTGCAGTTATATACAGAAAAATCTTACTTTGCCAAAACAACACACCTCCAGTGTGAACATGATGCTATGGGGATTACGCAGGCAGTGTTCCAAAAGAAGAGCTTTGGGATCCTTCTTATTTTCTCCATTACATGGCAAACCAAGATGTGAGTCATGGTGTTTCTGAATATGTTCCACAAAGATCTCTTCCACTGCAAAGCCTACTCAACCCCACACAACCATGTTTCACCTCCGCCACAATCCACCAACTTTGGATTGTGGAGGAGGTGAAACATGGTTGTGTGGGGTTGAGTAGGCTTTGCAGTGGAAGAGATCTTCAAAATCTGCATCATATCTTCAGTGCTCTGCTGGGTGAATATATCCAGGGGTGGCAGTCAGGCTGGTGATGCGGATTCGGTGGAGCTTCTGTGGGTGATCTGACGGTCCCATGCCTTCGGCATCCTCCGCCAAATTGCTGCAGAAATGCTGCTGAACACCTGACTCCCGCCCTCACGGGGTATCTCTACACTGTCTGGCCATGCCAGCTGACTTGATCTCATGGGGCTCAGGCTCAGGCTAAGGGATTGTTTAATTACAGTGTAGATGTTCAGGCTCAGGCTGGAGCCTGGGCTCTAAAGACCCTGCAAGGTGGGAGCTTCCCAGATCTCGGGGTGTAGTACAAGACCAAACACCTAAACCACATTTAAACAGCCCCTTAGCCCAAACCCCCTTAGCCCGAGTCAGCTGGTGTCTAGTGTAGACATACCCTTATTTACATAGTGGGCTTTAGATCATGGTCTCAGTGTATGGCCAATTATAGCTTTGGGACCCACGTACTGAACAGTGAGGATTAAAAGAAATATGGAACAGCTACCTTTTCCACTACACACTGTCCATCCTGCCTACTGCATGAGACTCAGGTGCTGAGGAAATAATAGTGTGTGATCATGGAATGAAAGGCAGTATATCACAATACATATGGGCAAGGAGTCAGAGATCAGACTACATACATGAGCAGGTGCACAGCACTTTCTAAAAATCAGACCTGTTTAAAGGGTCTCAAGCTCGGCACCCAAAATTGCTAGAGTCTTGTGAAAATCTTCTGTGAACTTTTTTGTAAATCTAGCCTTTTGCATGAGCTGGGTGGTGAGCAACAAGAAAGAGGAAGAGCTCCCATGCTGAATTGCTTGTATAGAGTAGCTACATCGCTGTGGAACGAACTATAGGACACCAGATTACTGGCAGTAGGGGAAGTTTCTTCCATGATGTGCTAATTAAAGTATGCTTTATTTGCTGCTGTGGTTAATCTAGTAAAAAATGAAGGCACCTGCTAATAAAGTTTCTAGATGAAATGCTGGCCTCAATGGAAGTTTTGCTATTGACTTCAGTAATTTCACTCTCTTGCCTTAAAAGCACTATTTAACTTGCTAACATTCTCCATTGTACAGTCCTAACAGAATTGGATGTTGAGGCCTTTAATAGAGGTCCCTGGATACCTGGCACCAAGTGTGTTAGGGTGCCTGAGCTCCCTAGGAGGGAGCAATCCCACAGACGGCTCTTTCATTCTGCAAGGTTTCAGCAGGTGGCAGTTGATAGCAATACATGAACAGGTAGCTGGAAAACCGTTGTGGTATCTAAAAATAGGGTTTTTGCTTTCTTTTACTGATGCCCTATCTTGCAATGAGGCAATAGCCCAGGTTGCCAAAGAGAAATCACTGTTTTGTTTAGCTTAATTTTTGTTAATCAAATGTCATGTAGATAAGCCAGTCTTAGCATAATCGATCTTCTCCCAGGGATTTTTACTTTGTGTATTTATCCAATAATATGGTCTGTCTGGTACACAAACAGTTAGTTGTTACAGCTATTATATTCCCTTTCCCATTTTTCACTGGCTGGTACAGAATGTTAGACCTTGATACGCTCTCAAGAAAAGCATGATTTAAGCGTTCGGTCTGTAAGAAGGGAAGTGATAATGGAAAGTAGTGTGGGACTGATAAAACAGTTAATGTTCTAGAAACCTACCTCAGTTCGTGTAGGTGGCTTGAACACTATTTCCCTTTCTAAGTGAATGTTACAGTTAGTGGAAGGTTTCTGTGCCTTGTACTTTTAATCTGTGCTCGTTTTTTTATTGATTTTCATTTCTGAAAAGAACAGTGCTATGCAATGTGAATGTTGCCATGGGCAGGCTGGAATAAAGTTGGCAAATGCAGAGGAAGAAGACAACAATCTAGTGATTAAAGAATAGGATTGGGATTCAGGAAATCTGGGTTCTTATTCCTAGCTCTGATGTTCTCTTCCTGTGTGCCCTTGAAAAAAATCACTGGTAGGGCCAAATTCTAATCTCACACAGCACTGTAGTGACTGTCAGCAGCTCCAGGGAGCAGCAATGGGAGCGTACTAGCTGTGCACCCCTCTGCCTCCAGCCCCTGTGGAACTAACCCTTTTGGGGGTACAAGGCCACTGTATCCTCTCTCCCCACATGAACACCATGTTAGCTGAAGCTCCTCCAGGGAATTCCCCAGTGAGAGAGGGAAAGACTGTGCAGGGAGGATACCCAATGATATTTTTAGTTCTAGACACTGTGAGGTGCTGTGTAGGGCTGGGAGACAGACTGCTGCATGGGGGAGGCCTGGGTGTGGGAGGAGAACTGAGAGGGTTAGATAATGGGGATAGAGTAAGCATAGCTAAGGGTTACATCAGGAGAGTGATGGAGCTATTTCTAGGAGTCCGGAGACTAAGCCTGTGTTTGTGGAGCAGTCAGCAGGCAGCATCTGTTATGGGAGTACTATGTATAGGGTGACCAGACAGCAAATGTGAAGAATTGGGACAGGGGTGGGGAGGGTGTAATAGGCGCCTATATAAGAAAAAGACTCAAAAATTGGGACCGTCCCTATAAAATTGGGACATCTGGTCACCCTTGTGTATCTGTAGATAGATGGTTACTATAAAGGAGGCTATTCACCGGCACAGAAGAATATGCAGTATGGTTCATAAGTTAAAAGGATCAATAAAGTTGTTGTTGTGCAATGCAAATGGCTTTCTGAGTCCAGCTCCAGGAAGGGTGCAAGAGGAGCGCAAGACGCCTGCTGAAACAGCAACATGGGCCTGTACTTTCATGGTGTAATCTGGCCCAAGGAAGGTTCCCTCCAGCCAGGGCCATCCTTAGGATTTATGGGGCCCTATGCAATATTATTAAACTGGTGACCTTATGCCAGACGGCAGCCTGGACTCATATGTGTATTTTAGATAAGGGTGGTCTTTTGAAGAATTTATTTAAAAAACTGTATGTCTGAAGATCCAAGCATTTAAGGCCAAAGATGAATAATCAGATTGTGCATCAAAAAATCTATGCAAGGATTTTTTAGAGATGTGATTTTATAATTTTCAGCAACACACTAATGAAATATTTTTAAAGAAAATTTTAAACTAAGGCCTGGTCTACACAGGGAGAGGCGGGGGTGTCGATGTAAGATGTGCAACTTCAGCTACGGGAATAGCGTAGCTGAAGTCGATGTATCTTATTTCGACTTATCTCCTGTCCTCACGGTGTGGGATCGATGGCTGCGACTCCCCTGTCGACTCCGCTTCCGCCGCTCACCCTGGTGGAGTTCCGGAGTCGACGGGAGCGAGTTCGGTAATCGATATATCACGTCTAGATGAGACACGACATATTGATCCCTGATAGATCGATCACTACCTGCTGATCCGGTGGGTAGTCTGGACGTACCCTAAGGTCCTGTAGACTAACATGTTCTGAGTAAATATTACAGTAATGCACAATTGTTTTTGTCAGTAAATTAAAAAACTGACTATATACCTGGAGGTTGGCAAATTCCTGTCAAATAGCTTCATTACCACTTGAATGTCTCTTTAACAGTTTCAGTGTTGTGCTAGTACATCTGGCAGGCTGGAAGTACTTTTTCACTTTTAAGTACTAGATCCCTTCCAGAGGAAGACTCACCAGGCTGTAGCAGCCAGCTGTGGTAGGAGTCTGCAGGAAGGATCAGAACAGGGATAGGAAGAGGCGGGGGAGTGGATACTAAGACCCTGGGGTGCCCAAAATTTTTGGGTGCCCTATGCAGCCGCATATGCTGCATATGCCTAAGGATGGCCCTGCCTCCAGCTATCTTGTCATAGTTTCTTTTTCCTGCTGCTCCCTCTTCTGCCCCCTTAACAAGTAAGATACAGTTGTTTTGCACACCCACTGAATGCCACCTTGATGCATGTTACACGACATCACCACCTACATCTATTTTCTGATATCTGTCAGCTTGGACAACACACCAGGGATAGGAGTACTTGTGGAACTTTAGAGACTAGCAAATTTATTTGAGCATAAGCTTTCGTGGGCTACAGCCCACTTCATTGGATGCATGCAGTGGAAAATATCAGCTAGGAAGATATATAATATATATATACTAGTTGATAACAGCATGGCCAGAGGGCAGCATAGGAGTGTTAGCAGGGGGCCTTATTACCCTGCAAGGGAGAAAGGTTTTGCTTTAGAATTAACTAGAAAGCTGTGGCCAATTAGAGCACACTGACTCCAATTAGAGCACCCTGACTCCAAGTTTAGAGCACCCTGACTCCAGTCATGGGATATTAAACCCTGCTTCAGTCAGACAGGGGGTTGGTAGTTGAAGGAGAAAGGTTGGATTGGAGGCAGAGTGCAGAAGAGAAGAGTTTGTCCAGAGAGAAATAGAAGGTTTGGAGGAGTGCTGCAGAGTGGAATGGGAAGCCAACAGAAACCCTAGGTAAGGGGCACCAGGCTTGTATAGAAGAGAGCGAGAAGCCCTTCACAAGCTGACGGGTATGAGAGGGAAAGTAACCCAGGGAAGAAAGAACCGCTAGTCAATTGGTTCACCACAACCCCAGGGCCCTGGGTTGGGACCTGGAGTAGAGGGCGGGCCCAGGTCCCTCCCTCTCCACTCCCCTCCTCCAAGGACACTAGGGAGTGATTAAGAACTGGTTCAGAGGCACAGTAAAAAAAAAACAATATGCGCCCTGAACCTACCCCCAAGAAGAGAAAGCGCGAGACCCAGAGAACAGTACCCGCAATTTTGCCACAAGACATATTAACTATACACTCAATATTAACACGAACAGAAAACCAGTCACCATCAACAGGTAGAAACGATCCAGCAGCGGGTCAAGAACATGAAGAGCTGGAGAACGCCACCTGGACCAGACATGATCCACACCTACTGGCTCCCAAGAAACTAACGCAGTTGCATGAACGCCTAGCAGCACAGATGAACCAGCTGCTGCCAGCAGGCTAGCCCACCCAAACTGGCTAAACACAAGAAGGACAATGCTGATCAATGAAAGACCCCTGCAAGGGAACAGAACCGGCCAACTACCGCACAATAACCTGCCTCCCCACAACATGGAAAGTCTATCAGGCATCATAGCCGCCAAGCTACAGGACCAACATGGGCCAGTACATGAGCACAGCTCAGAAGGGCATTGGAACAACACACCCAGAGGCTCAAAACACCAGTTGCTCATAGATAGAGCAGTCGCCCAAGACTCAAGGTCTAGACAGACCAATCTGAGCACAGCCTGGATTGACTACAGGAAAGCCTACGACTCAATGCCGCACACGTGGATCTGTGAATGTCTGGCGCTATATACAAAGTCAACAGGACACTAAGGACCTTCCTCAAGAACTCATGGGACTATGGAAGACAACACTAAGAAGTCAACTCAAGCAGCTTGCACAAGTGGCCATCAAGTGCGGCATATACCAAGGTGATGCACTGTCCCCGCTGCTGTTCTGCATAGGCTTAAACCCCCTCAGCCAGATAATCACAAGGACTGGATACGGGTACAGGTTCAGGAGTGGAACTACCATCAGCCACCTCCTCTACATGGATGACATCAAGCTGTATGCTAAGAATGAACGAGACATCGACTCGCTAATCCACCTGACGTGGATCTACAGTGAGGATATCGGGATGTCATTCGGACTGGAGAAGTGTGGCCGGATGGTAGTGAAGAGAGGGAAGGTAGTCAAGACTGATGGGTGGAACTACCAGGCGGCCACATAGCAGACATACAGACCAGCTACAAGTACCTTGGCGTCCCACAGTCACATGGAAACCACGATGAGGAGGCAAGGAAGACAGCAACATCCAAGTATCACCAAAGGATAAGAACAGGTCCTGAAGAGCCAGCTCAGTGGGAAGAACAAGATCCATGCCATCAACAGATACGCCCTGCCGGTCATCAGATACCCTGCCGGTATAGTGAGCTGGCCAAAGGAGGACATGGAGGCTGCCGATGTGAAGACCCGGAAGCTCCTCACAAATGCACGGAGGTTTCCACCCCAAGTCCAACACACCAGAGACTGTATACCACCCGGAAAGAAGGCGGGCGGGGCTTGGTGAGCGTCAAAGCCACTGTCCTGGACGAAACCCGGAACATCCAGGAGTACATCAGTAAGATGGCCCCCAAAGATGAGCTGCTGAGAGAATGCCTGAGGCAGCAGCAGACATGGGAGGAAGACCAAGCAGAAGAAGTGCCATGGCAAGACAAGACCCTGCATGGGATGTACCATCGACAGATAGCTGAGGTGGCTGACATTGGGAAATCCTACCAGTGGCTGGAAAGGGCTGGACTAAAAGACAGCACTGAGGCACTGATCATAGCAGCACAGGAACAGGCACTGAGCACCAGATCCATTGAAGCAGGGGTCTACCACACTAGAGAGGACCCAAGGTGCAGACTGTGCAGAGAGGCCTCAGAGACAGTCCAACACATAGTGGCAGGATGTAAGATGCAGGCAGGAACAGCATACACTGAACGGCACAACCAAGTGGCTGGCATTGTGTACAGGAACATCTGCACAGCGTATGGGCTAGACCCTCCCAAGACCAGATGGGAGATTCCACAGAAGGTTGTGGAGAATAGCAGGGCTAAGATTCTGTGGGACTTCCAGATCCAGCGGACAGGCAGGTACTGGCCAATCAACCAGACATCGTGGTAATAGACAAGGACCAGAAGACAGCGGTGGTGATAGATATAGCAGTGCCAAGTGACAGCAACGTCATCAGGAAGAAGGAATATGAGAAGCTGGAGAAGTACCAGGGCCTGAAAGAGGAACTAGAGAGGATGTGGAAAGTGAAGGCCAAAGTAGTCCCAGTGGTGGTAGGAGCACTCGGGGCTGTGACTCCTAAGCTGGGTGAGTGGCTCCAACAGATCTCAGGAACAATGTCAGAGCTCTCTGTCCAGAAGAGTGCAGTGCTAGGAACAGCTAAGATACTGCGCAGAACCCTCAAACTCCCAGACCTCTGGTAGAGGACCCGAGGTTGAGGAAGACACATACCACCCATAGGGGTGAGAGGGGAATTTTTTTTTTATATACACAGAGAACATGAAACAATGGGTGTTTCCATACACTCTCTAATGAGAAAAGAACAGGAGTACTTGTGGCACCTTAGAGACTAACAAATTTATTTGAGCATAAGATTTCATGGGCTAGAGCCCACTTCATCGGACTCATAGAATAGAACATATAGTGAGGAGATATATATACACACTCTAACAAGAGTGATCAGCTAAGGTGAGCTATTACCAGCGGGAGAGAAAAAAACTTTTTGTAGTGGTAATCAAAATGGTCCATTTTCAGCAGTTGACAAGAAGGTGTGAGGAACAGTGTGTGTGTGGGGGAATAAACATGGGGAAATAGTTTTACTTTGTGTAATGACCCATCCACTCCCAGTCTTTATTCAAGCCTAATTTAATGGTGTCCATTTTGCAAATTAATTCCAATTCAGCATTCTCTCATTGGAATCTGTGTTTGAAGTTTTTTTGTTGTAATATTGCGACTTTTAGGTCTGTAATCGAGTACAGATCTGCTACAGGGCTGAGTTTACAAGCTTATTCTTTTGGTTTGGGGCTATAATAGATTCAGACTCTTGGGAGATCAGACATTGATGAGTATTTGCAATACCCCTTCATGAGCGGGTTACACCCAGTATGTAACTCATACCCCATTTATATCACTGTGGAATTTTAGCCAAGACATTGTGAGGTTCTTTCAGTTCCTTGGGTACAATCAAACACATATTATTAGTTAATATTGTAAATGTGGGTAGGGAATGGATTGGTGAGCATTGATTGGGCAGAGTAGAGGGAGAGGAAGGAAAAAACTCTCTTTGTTTTCTCATTATTTCACTTGCCAGAGTAGTGGCTCCCCTATGGAGAACATGTGAAAGGACTAGAACAACTGGGCTGACCTAGGCTCAGGTTTGAGGATGTTTTCAAGAGGGACTTGAAAACTTCCAACTTTGTCATTGCATGTTGGGAAGATGCAACTATCCAACAGGCTATACTGGAGAGCGGTGCTGTGCCAGGGAGTCAGAGGCTGAAGAGAAGTAGTAGAGGCAAGGGAGAGCAAACAGTAAAGCACAGCAGGCCTCAAGCGTTAGGATTATGCTGGCTTCATCTTCTGGCCCTGCACTTTATGGCTGCATAATCTATGCAGGGATTGTTGCTTAAGGATTGGGTTGTTTTGCCATTGGCAATGCTGCAGCTGGACACACAGTAACTGAACTGCTTTGATGTTTCCACCATCATCTTTCAAAATCAGATGGTTGCCATCCTACTCTGTTTGAGAGTAATCTATAGGAAGCTGGTTATTGAACAGTCAGTGAGTGAAACTTTATATAACACTAACTAACTAAAAATGCTTTTCTGTGCTAGTGGAGTGGCTCTCACTGGCTTCACCAAAAGTATATGACAATGTCAATTCAGATTTCACCTCTTGACAGCTGTTTAGTATTATATGGCCAGCTGTATTGATAATTTTTGCTAATCATTTTTGTTGCAAGAAGCTATAGTTATTTCACAGATTTATTCAGTTTAGCTGAATAGCATTTAGTTCCATGTTTAAAAAAAAAGTTTTGTGACAAATATTAAAATGAATAGCTATTAATGTTATTTACCAGACTAAAGACTGTGACTGGAACACATATTCATTGAACATACTCTTGCCTTAACTTGGGGAACTGTGTATGATCTTGCTCTAATGCCATATCTATGCTAAATACTCAAACGGTTTTAAAGAATTTTTGGTAGCTAGCATTCCTATATTCTTTTTCTATTAGTTATCGATTATGATCCATACTAAAGTTATTGGGCCCGATTCTGATTTCTCTGACACTAATTGTACACTGATGTAGCTCAGCTCACACTAACTGAATTAGTCCTGATTTACACCAGTGAGAGATCAGAATCAGATCCATTATTTTAAAAAGATAATGCTAGGAAAATATAGTGTTGGTATTTACGGCCCTTTGCTATCTTCTACTGCAGGGCTCTCTTCCAGTGTTCCTTCCTGCTGAATTCCAGTAAAGGCTTCTAGCCTTACAAAAACACAAGGATAAATTTCTGATATGGACATTTTCTTCCTTGAAAAAAGATCCCCTTTTGGGAAAACTGACAGTTTATCTGTATGTATTTCTTATTTGCATTTGCGTGGAGGACTTTGGAACCCAGAGACAAGATTTACATCAAACAATTCCTCTCCCTCTTATCCAATTTAGTTATTTTAAGCTAATACGATCATTTTCTAAATCAAGCTGATGGAGCAGTTCCTAAAGGCATTACGCAGACTGTAGATCTGGAATCATATTCACCTTCTTTTATTGCATTAGCACCATACTTGAACTTTTCAGTTTGCATTGTGTTTTGCAGAAGTTCTCAGGATATTTGAAACTGTTTACAGCTGGACTCTGGTAAGCTGGATGAATTATATGACAAAGTTTGCATGGAGATGAGTTCTTAGTAACATGGAACACTAGAAGCCAAAATAATGAAGGAAGAAGAGATAGTATGATCTTTCTTTCACTGTCCAAGTGCTTATGACGAGATCAGTTGGATGCCTTTCTACAGGACAGATTCTGTTGCCCTTATGTAATACCTCACTGTCTGAAAACTTTCACTGACTCAGTGGGACTTCTCTTGGAGTAAAGTACTGCTCAATGTAATTAAGGGTATCAGAATGCAGTTTATAGTAATTGCTGCTTATGGAAAACTAGCTTGGGGTGCATGAGAGCAACCTCTGTGATAGGATGTGGCAAGAAATTCTGCAAAGGCTTTTTGCAAACATTTCTCAGGTTGCTTGAACATAATATTTCTTTTTTTTTTTTATACACACAGTTGGGCTCTAGCAATCATGCATTCTTCATAGGCCAGAGGATAGATATGGGTAAAACACTAATGGGGGACATTTTCAAAGGCACCACTGTGAAGCTAACTCTCATCTGTTCCTACAAAAATCTTCCCTCATTGTTCTTAGAAGCCTTTATGATATTTTAATGATAAAAAATAAAAAAGTCACAGACTGCTGGCAGTTAGATGGCTCATGAAACTGTCAATAGTGGATGAAACCTTTCACTTCTGGGTCCCTGATGCCTGCCTCATCTAGTTTGGTAGTTATTACCACCTGTCTACAGCACAACCTGACTGTCACAATTGGAACAAATAAGCACCCCTACTGTTGGGCTCAGGCTTGGTGTCCATCTAACCCATAGGTCCACCTAGCAACGCCACTCAGGGGTGGGAAAAAGTGAAAGGAGAACTGATGTTCTTGTTTGCCATCAATGCTCTACTGCACAAAACTGCTGGGGTGAAATCCTGTCCCTACTAAAGTCAAGGGGAAATTTTGCCTGCTCTGTTGAGGGTCCTATGCTTTGATAGGCAGGGATCATTAAGGACCTGGCTGCTGGAAATACTGCTAATGATTCTGCTGGTACACTTTGGAGAAAATGACCTGGTAGTACCCCAGCTTCTGTTGTTGGAGCAGATTTTTGATAGCCCCAAGTCCAGTAACATGCTTAAACCACTGCCAGGAGATGGAATACCAGTCGTTATGTTTATTGCTGAAAGCAGCTAAAAGGAGGCTTTTCTGAAACCTTAGCACAACTAACAGACCAGGAGGGGAGAGGGAAGAGAGGAGTAAACATGACCCTATGCCCTCTTGACTTGAGCGTTTTGCAAGATGGAAAGTCTGGCAATAGTTAACTATTACTATGTGAAATACTGCTGGTTAACTGACGGAAAATGACAGGCTGGAAAATTCCACACTTAACGTCGCTTCTGCTCAGCAGCTTTTTTTGATGAACAAACTGTAATACTTACAAATTGGGCATAAAAAGAGGAAGAAATCTGAGTTCTGTGGACGCTTTAACACTTCTCAAGTTCCCCTGCAGAGAGAAGGCTGGCCACTGGACATCTACAATTATCCACTCAACACTTCCTCAAGATCCTGGGTAAATATGAATCTGGAGGTAATTTGGGGTGCTCTACTAATCTGTTGCAGACCTGTGTAACTGGTGGAGACCAAATAAAGTAGAAGCTTTGAGTGAAAGTACTTTTGTTTGCCTGCTTGCATCACTATCTATGGCCAGATGGCCATGTCCTCTTTGATTTTTTTTTCCTGCCACTGCCTCACAAAGAGTAAAGTTACCAAGAGATTTGGGTTCAGCAACCCCCCAGGTAGCACTTTTGAAAAGCAGGAGGTAATTTGGCTCATTACCACAATTATTTCCTTGCACTAGATTGGGGTGGTCTGCACTTTTGCCTAGTTGTGGAGACAGTTGTAGGCTAGCTGGTGATGACGGAGAAGTTGCCAAAGGAAAGTAACCATTTGGTCACCTTTTGTGATGACTCTCCATAATGCCCTCTTTCTGTATAACTGTCTGCCTTGTTTTGATGAGGAGCATGCTGCTGTGTGACATTTGCATGGACATTTCTAATCTGGACCCCCAGGAGATTTTGGAGTTCTATGAGCAGTCATTCAGAATGCGTGAAGAGAGGAAATGATTGTCAGGCAAAGGCAAACCTGGCCTTACTCTCACAATGGGATAGGGTGGCAATGGGATAAGGTGGTCAGGTGTCTGGGTTTTTGACCAGGAAGTCCGATTGAAAGGGAACCTGTACAGTGTCCGGTCAGATGTACTGATGTACTGACTGGACACCAAAAGTCCGGTTACCTGGGGTGGGGAGTGGGACAGTTGAATGTTCAGGTCATCAATCCTGCAAGGTGCTGACAGCTTTTTGTGAGGCATTAAGTGCTCTTAAGACCCATTGCTTTCAGTGGGAGTCAGAGGTGCTCAGCGCTCGTACAGGGGTTGTTCAGCACATTGGCTGATGACCAGGAGATTGATGTAGTCTGACTAATATACAAACTTCCTGCATTCTATGGAGAGGTGAATTACGGTTTTGTGGGGCCCTGGGCCAGAGTAAGTGGAGGCCCCTCCTCAGCCTTTCCCCCTGTCTCTCTTCGATGCTCCTGCCAGGGAAATGGGGTCGGAGTGAGGGGACTTTCCCCACTCCCTGGGAGGAGCGCTGGGTGGGCAGAGTGGGTCGGGGCACGGGGTGGCTATTTTTCCGGGGCCCTCCAGTTGGCTAGGGCCCCTGGCATGGGCCCTGTTGACCCAGTGGCTAATCCGCCACTGATTCTATGCACAAAAAAAAATTAATGGAGAGATGGGACTTACAACAAATGCTATTATATATATACTCAATACAATATGCTTTGCAAAAATTAAAAGTTTGCTGCATTTTAAAGGTGCATGATATGAAGGAGCAGATTCCAGCTGACAGTGCACTAAATCTGGCTAAACTGAATGCTGAAACATGCCAGTTAAAGATGTTAATTGTTATTAAGAGTCTTTAAAACAGCCTTTTAGTGGGTGCCATTGACTGCTCACATGAACAATTTTACTTACAGTCCAATCTTTCTTTTACTATCGATTATAACAGGGAAGAGATGAAAAATATGAAACCGGTGTTGTGGAGAATAGATGAGTTTATTAATGCTCCTGCTTCAAATTGGCTATTGTAAAATGCAATAGAAGAACACAAAAAGCTGGTCTAAGGAAAAAGCTTTGATATGGTAAGTTCTAAAGATAGGTTCCCTCTACTTTTTATTATCATGCTTTCCATGGAGCCCATGAAGCTGGAGCATGCTTGACCTCTTGCCAGGTGATTATGAATATAATTTCACCTTAGAGAATCACATTTTTGCTGATATTTTGTATTTAAACAAGTTGTAATTTATTTTCTACATACATTCCACTTGCCATGTATCTTATTGTAACTAGCATTTATCTATATGCTAATAAGCAGCTTTTAGATCAATGCACTATGCTCTGTATTAAGGTAACTTACAAGTTTAACAAAAACAACAAGGAGTCCTTGTGGCACCTTAGAGACTAACAGATTTATTTGGTCATAAGCTTTCATGGGCTAGAACCCACTTTATCAGATGCATGGAGTGGAAAATACAGTTACAGGTATATATATACATAGTACATGAAAAGATGGAAGTTGCCTTACCAAGTGAGGGGTCAATCTAATGAGACAATTCAATTAACAGTGGAATACCAAGGGAGGAAAAATTACTTTTGTAGTGGTAATGAGGGTGGCTCATTTCAAACAGTTGACAAGAAGGTGTGAGTAACAGTAGGGGGAAATTAGTATGGGGGAAATTAGTTTTTGTAATGACTTAACCACTCCCAGTATTTATTCAGGCCTAATTTGATGGTGTCCAGCTTGCAAATTAATTTGAGTTCTGCAGTTTCACGTTGGTGTCTGTTTTTGAAGTATTTTTGTTGAAGAATTGCCACTTTTAACTTTGTTATTGAGTGACCAGGGAGGTTGAAGTGTTCTCCTACTGGTTTTTGAATGTTATAATTCCTGACGTCAGATTTGTGTCCATTTATCCTTTTGTGTAGAGACTGTCCAGTTTGGCCAATGTACATGGCAGAGGGGCATTGCTGGCACATGATGGCATATATCACATTGGTAGATGTGCAGGTGAACGAGCCCCTGATGGTCTGGCTGATGTGGTTAGGTCCTATGATAGTGTCCCTTGAATAGATATGCTGACAGAGTTGACACGGGGGTTTGTTGCAGGGTTTGGTTCCTGAGTTAGTGTTTCTGTGGTGTGGTGTGTAGTTCCTGGTGAGTATTTGCTTTGGGTTGGGGGGCTGTCTCTAAGTGAGGAATGGCCTGTCTCCCATCTTTTCATATACTGTACACACACACACATATATATATATATATACACCTGCTACTGTATTTTCCACTCATGCATCTGATGAAGTGGGTTCTAGCCCATGAAAGCTTATGCCCAAATAAATTTGTTAGTCTCTAAGGTGCCACAAAGACTCCTTGTTGTTTTTGCTGATACAAACTAACATGGCTACCATTCTGAAACCTGTCACCTTACAAATTTAAGTACTGTAATTGCGGGTCTAGCCATGGACTTGAGGAATCCCTTCCTGTTCAGCAAAAGCCTAAAATATACACTGCATTGCTCAGTTCTATGTGGCAAAAATAGCAAGGAGCATGAGACTCCAAAACCATTAATGCTGATCATGCTGTCAACAATGGCTTTGTATGTATCTCAGAATCCTAGCAGGTAGGGGAAAAGACTTATTAGGTCATCCAGGGTATCTCTCTGCCAATACGAGATTATTGTGTGTTTACTTCTCCTTTGTCCACTCCACATGTAAATGTCTCAGATGAATGGGCTTCCATCACTTCTCTTGGGAAAAGGCTTAATTTTGTGTGGTGCTTAGAAACCAAGATGGTAGGTGCCTTAGACATACCTAAAGCAGACAGTTCCGCAGCTTAATGTATCTCATTCGCTGGAAGTTTTTCCTGATATTTGACCTATTTCCCCACTTGCTTTATTGAATCTCATTTGACTACCTTAAATAATTCCTCTCCTTGTTTGATGTTTGTACCCTTGAAATTCTGCCCCCCGCCCTCTCCTCAGGCATAATTTAGCTCAGATAAACAATTATTATAATTGTTATGGTAATGCCTAGGAACCCAGTCGAGGATCAAAGCCCCATTGTGCTAAGCACTGTATGTAACACCGACTATAGTCTCTGCCCCAGAGAGCTCGAAATCTACATGACAGACAGGTGGGCAAAACAGACCAAGGGGCTGATGAGGTAATAGTACATTTTTCCGTAGGAATTTTTTCCCCATAGGAAGTCAGTCCCTTCAGCTCCCTAATAATGTTCTCTGAACTGCCACCGATTGGTTAGTATGTTTTTGGTAACAAAAGTACCCAGAACTGAATACAGTGTGCCATGCACAGCTGCAACCCAGCTGTAAAGAAAAGGGATTGCTATCTTATTGCTCTGACACGATTCCTCTCCATATACAGCCCACAACTGTACTGACCATTTTTAATGCCAAACAACCTTGCAAAATTGTGTCTAATTTGCTGTCTGCTATTCCTTATGTTTTTTTTACTAAGTGTTAGATTATTTCCCTCCAAGATATGCTGATCTGCATGTATAAAGGTTTTGCTATAATAATACTGTACTAAAGGAACCCACATATCAGCAACTCCACCCTAATGTTATTAGAATTTTGAAATGAAGAGATTGGTAATATAAAATACATATACAATACTTGTAAACGAGTTGTTATAGCACAGATACTGGGCCAAATTAATGCCTTGTTATTCCATCCTACTGTTTAGAGAGTGCACTTGATGGCACTAATTAAATATGAAATGGTCCAGGACGTGATTTTTAAAAAAATATTCCCTTTCTCTGTGTTCTCCAAGTTGTAGTGCATATAAGGATTCTACCTGCAGTTCCTCCATTTCGTTTCACACAATGGGCCATATCCTGTGCAGATTTATGTCACGTGCATTCCCACTGACTTCACCCCACGGCAGCAGGATTGCCTGGGGTGTCGATCTGCACAGAATCGGGCCCAGTCTAGCAGTAGTTGAACTGCCTTCACTTGATTTCTCTTACCTGGGTCACTTACCACCAGCTTCCTAGCACAGCAGCACTTAACCTTTTGGACATCCTTGTTGCTTTAATGCCTTTATGAAACAAAGCCATGTTGTATAATCTTTCAGATTTGTTGACAGTGTAGAGAAGAAACCCAAACACAAGCTGAAGTTTGTCATTTCTTTCCTGATCAGATATTAGTTCACCAGCAGGGGTCACTCATTTTTTCTTTACAAGATTATTAAAAGGTTTAAAGAAATTATCCACGTGAATGATGTTGTCCACATTTCCCAATGTTTAGTGTATAGGTGGGATTTGGGGCTGAATATACAGGGCTCTGCTCTGGCATCATATGGCTGGCAAGGGGACGGGGCAGGAAACTCTGCACGCATTCCAATTTATCAGCCATGCCCACTTCTGAGATGTACAATGTGTGGTGAATGACAACCAGTAATGACTGTTTTTTTCCTAACAGTCTGTGTATGAATATGAATTCATTGTGTCCAGACAATAATGCTTGGAGACTAGATAGCTCATGTTATTTGAATAGAGGTTTATCATGGGATTGTCAAAAGCACCCAAGGACTCTCTAAAGACCTGGATTCAAACAGTGGCCTAAAGTCTATAGGTGGGTTTTCAAAAGCGCCTAAGGGAGTTAGAAGCACAAGGCCCATTGGAAGGCAACTGCGTATGACTGAAAACTGCTACCATCTGACAGCTACTCAGCTGCTTAAGTGAAATGCAAGAGACAAGGTGGATGAAGTAGCATCTTTTATTGGACCAGCTTCTATTGGTGAGAGAGATGCTCGAAAGCTGGTGTCCCCCACCAACAGAAGTAAGTCCAATAAAAGAAATGACCTCGCCCACCTTCTCTCCTGGGATTGACACGGCTACAGCACCACTGCATATGAGTGAAGTGAATCTGGCCTGTCTGACTGGACTCTGTCCAATTTCTAGTAGACAAATGTCCATGTCACAAAAACTATCACCACAATTGAGACCAATGAGTAACTTTGTGGACAGCACCAGCACAGAGAGCAAGGACAGGATGGGTTTTGAGTGTACCAGCCTAACAGGCATTCTCTCACTCTCTTTCGGGATGGACCATCCAAGCCAAAGGGGAAGGGTGGGAAGAGCAATGTAAGGAAGTCTATGCTTCTGAACCTGTTCTGGGGATAATCAGAGAGATGTTGGAACTCCTCACCTGATGTAAACTGGTGTGGTTCCATATTGGCTGCTACATACCTATCTGTACATTGTGGTGCTAGACCAATTTACACTAGCCAAGTATCTGGTCCAGTATCTCTGACTATCCTTGTAAAGAGTGATTGTCCTCAATGGAGCTCTTCTGATTTACAGCAGCTGAAGATCTGATCTTCATGGCCCAGGAACTGATCCTCAGCTTCCTTCAGCTTTCAACAGCACTCAGTTCATCCCAAATTTACCCTCTCTATGTAAGACAAGTAGGAGAATTCCATGACCACCTGGACTCTGTGAGCTCATGAATACCAGCACCTGGTACGCTGGGCCACCCACTGGACTTTGCAACTGTCTGTTGTCCTTAGTGGGCCATTATTATAATTGTTCACCTTGGGTGAGATTAATCCTTGTGCAGTGGGCCAGCACAATGCCTAAGCATCATTTCAGCCCCACATAAACTCTGTTCCAAGGGGTTAAATGAATTTTAGGTGCTGCATAGACCTGGTGCTGGCCCTCTGAATTTCATCCAGGGTGACCAGGGTTTTATACTTTACTCCTTTGTATGGAATTCTGTAAACAATGCCACTGTACTCTGTTAGTCACTATTAACCAATTGTAATAAACGGGGGTTAAGCTACTATACATTTTTATTTTTGATTGAGTTATATACACTTCTACCTCAAAATAATGCTGTCCTTGGGAGCCAAAAAATCTTACCGCATTATAAGTGAAACCGTGTTCTACTGAACTTGCTTTGATCCGCCAGAGTGTGCAGCCCCCCGCCTCCCAAACACTGCTTTACCGCGTTAGATCCAAATTCATGTTAATCAGGTGTCATTATATTGAGGTAGCGGTGTATTGATCTTTGCTGTTTCACTGCTGGCTATGCAGGATGCTTTTTTCTTGCCTTCTCCCCTTTCTGATCACTATTCATTTTCTGAGTTAAATTTTTACCACATCTTGTCTGCATAAAGTATGGTAAATTATTATGCTGTAATGCAACTCTCTGTAAAAATCCAGTGATGTAATGGCCACTGGAAGTCATATTGTGACCAAAGGTTGCTTGAAGGATTTTGATTCTCTAATAAACTTTATGATGTTAATAAATAAATGGACATGATTCTGAAGCACTAGTGGGGTGTGTTTGAAAATAATCCGTATGAGTTGCCTATATAAACAGGAAATCTGTTATATGTTTCATGAAATACAGTAATTTTCTGCAGTGGCATAAGGTGTGCTGTTACTGAAATTACTTATTTAAAAAGACAAAGTAGAAATAAAATTAAGAGGAAAAGTAAATTTTCAGAGGCTTTGTGTGTGCTGCACAGTTATTTCATTATTTTCACACTTACGTTATGGAGAATCTTACTCTTTTATTTCTTTTTTAATTTCCTTTGTGCATGAAGAAACACATTTTGAGTGGAACAGAATTATAGGAATTTAGAGTACCACTTAAACTAGTTGTTTTAGAGGAAAGATTGCTCTTTACGTTTATTTAAGAAATGGGAAAAATAATAAAATCTGGGCCATTAGTTTTAAAGTTTAACTTGCTAAATGTATGGCAGATTTTTGTTTTACAATCTTGACTCTACAACTGTATATAAAAACTCGTCTCACTAAGTAACTAGTCCTAGTGTTCTAGACTTTCAAGTGTAGTTGTCACTCACTGGCATTATGATAAGCAACCACAACAGCCCACCACTGTAGTATCTGAGCACCTCATAATCATTTTACCCTTTCAATATACCTGAGAGATAGGGCGGTATTAACTCTATTTTTAGCTATAGAGAATTGAGTCAGAGGATAGATAAAGTGGCTTGCCTGAAGTCAAATAGTAGCTTTTTGTCTGAGCTAGGAAGACCATAGAACTTCTGAATGACCAAACAGTGGCCTGTCTACTAGACCATTCTTCCTGCTACCAAATAGCACTTATTGAAAATTTAAACCCCAATAACCTATATCATAACCCCTACATCACATTGATGTTTGTGGCACTGCATTGCAATGAGTCTTATGACCTAATTAGAGTCCTGTCACCTCAAAATTCCTCCATCCCTAAATGGCATTTCCTGTCCGAGAGGGTGAATTCTGTAGAATAAACTCTGAGTTCCTGTGATAAAGGCACTTCCTTCCTGCAAGGCATGAGGAATTTTAAGGTGATAGTACTTTGCAAACATATTCCTGCCACCTTAGAACAGACACAAGTGATTCCTATTTGTCAGGGGAAAAGTCACTTATTTTGGGTCAAGTTGTTTTTCTTTGATGCCCTCCTCTGTTACCTAAAGAAGCTGAATAATGTTTGCATTGAGCCTCTGCAAAAGGGTGAATTACATCCTTTGTGAGCAGAGTTACCCAAAGCAAACATTATACAAGTGAGCAGCTGACTCAGCCAGGCAGCCAATCTTATCCTGTTGCTGTGTGGAAACCCAGTAACTATGAGATCATCAGGTTTACTGAAAAGCAAGGTTAAATTAAAAGCACGTGGGCCAAATTCATCCTTAGTGGAACTCCACTGAAACCAGGACTGTTCCACCAGGATTGCATTTAGAATGTTCCATTGAATGGTTTACAATGCACTTTTTGAGCAAATCTCACTTCTATTCTCCAGACTTCCCTTTTAATGACCCTGAACCAAAATGTTGGTTCTGAATGTTACCTACCCACTATCTTGGTTACATGAATACCTCCATGTTTTTGAAGACATTTGGATAAAGATGTGATATTTGTGACTAGCCTCTCTCCATATAATGAGCTTGTGACAGAGTGTATGGATCCCACCCACAGGCTGGCAGAATAAACTGTTAACCCTTATTATTACTGTTAACCCTTACCTTTACAGGATTAGTGGCCTGCCTTGAGCTCAGGGAGTTATAAGTCTGGACCTTTTCTGGGGAACTCTTTTCCCCCAGGGCCCTGTCAAAGTGACATGTGGTAGGGAATTGGGAGCTGAGTCTGTATGTGAGAGCTGAGGAGAAAGACCCATGGAAGCTAGGGCAAGAATGAGAAAAGAACCAGGGCTTTCTCTCTTCCTGTCCACTTTGCCAGAGGCAAACCACAATTTTTTATGTTGATTCTGTGACTTTGGCAGAGGAAAGCCTGGTTCTACTGATGTTTAACTCTTAAAAGAGCAGATATTATCAATCAGTGTCTAATCTTAGACAAAATCCTGGATCTCAGGAGTGCAGGGTAAAAGTCATCAAGCGGAGGAGAAAGAATAGGTGTGTGTTAGGAGATATGGACCCCTTTGCTACCAAGAGCTTTTTCTTTGGTTTTATACATACACTGTTCTACAGCCTTGCTGGAAAATTGTGTCTGTTCTCACTGGTTCCTATTGTGATGTTGCAGTGCATATGTTTATGGAAATATGCTTATGAATGTGAATATAATGTACTGGAATATGCTTTATGCAAGAGGTGTCTTGTAAGGTATCATTACAAAGCTTATAATCTACTGAGTGTGTTCAGCCTATTTGTGTGAATGTATCATTCTTGTATCTGAAGCTAGAAATATGAAGTATTACTCTGAAGTCCTATTGTAATTATGCAAAGTGTGGGCCATTATTGGTGGCTTAGAATCTTGATGGCTTCCATTGACTAGGACAATTGGTTGTGAATGGCTCTGTTTACTTGCAAATCTTCCTGGGGATGTGCAGGCCATCCCTGGAAGAATGAAGGCTGGGGTCTCACAGGACATGTGACCATGTCACATGATATTTGAATCCATCTTAAACCTGCTGCTTTTCCAGAGAGACAAAAGATTCCTGCCTTGTGCCAAAGATGTAAAAGGGGGTGGAACAGAACAAATCGTGAGAACACCTCTGCTTTCCACCTAAGATGCCTTCTGGAACTAACAAGGACTGTACCAGGGGAGAGGACTGGGCCCAGGCTAGGAAGGCATCTAGTCTCTGAAACAAACTTATTGGAACATCTCTGAGGGTGAGATTTACCTGTATTCAGTTTCTTAATGTATTAGGCTTAGGCATGTGTGTTTTGTTTTATTTTGCTTGGTAACTTACTTTGTTCTGTCTGTTATTACTTGAAACCACTTAAATCCTACTTCTTATGTTTAATAAAATCACTTTTGTTTATTAATGAACCAGAGTAAGTGATTAATACCTGGTGGAGCAAACAGCTGTGCATCTCTCTCTATCAGTGTTATAGAGAGTGAACAATTCATGAGTTTACCCTGTATAAGCTTTATACAGAGTAAAATGGATTTATTTGGGGTTTGGATCGCATTGGGAACTGGGTGTCTGGGTCCTGGAGATAGATGACCTGCTGAACAGTTTTTGGTTGAAGTCTGCAGCTCTGGGGACGTGGACCAGGCGTAGGTCTGTGTTGCATCATGATAGTGTGTCCGGCTCAACAAGGCAGGGTTCTGGAGTCCCAAGCTGGCAGGGAAAACAGGCTCAGAGGTAGTTTCAGCACATCAGGTGACAGTCCCAAAGGGATGTCTGTGACTGAACCCATCACACTTATCTTCAGTGATCATTTGTACAAAGCTCTTGGAGCATGAAAACAGTTGAAGTACAAGAGCAGTACGAAATACACAGTTATATTTAAACAAAAATCCTTTTCTTAACAACCCTTCCTTCAGAAATCATACTGCAGGTTACACCCGGCCCAAGGCCATTTTAAATCTCAGTTGCACATCGGTTTACACACTTACATAGAGTAATCCAGAGTTTGACAGAGCTCTCCCTTTTCTTCTAGTGATGAACTGGGGACAGAGACCTTAGGAGTAGACCATATTTGCATAGATACACCTATTCTACCTGGCTCAGCAGAGCTATTTCCCCAGGGGTAATGAAGTGTTATTCTTATTGTATGAATAAAGGGCAGAAGAACATGCCCTGACTGAGAGAATCACCCGGACTTTAACCTCACTTGGTAAGCAGTGGTTAGTGATGCCAAATCCATGTGAAGGCTGGGGGTTGGGGACAAGTGTTTCTACCCGGTGGTGTGGTCCTGTTTAGAGGCTCCTGGAAAACATTTCCCCCTTCCCCTCCAGTGTTTAATAATAGAATAATAGAATAATAGATTTTAAGGTCAGAAGGGACCATTATGATCATCTAGTCTGACCACATCTGACGTAGAAGCCAAACTCGAACAGCTTAATGGGACTGAATGGGGGGGCCCAGATAATCTTCATCCAAGAATATTAAAGGAACTGGCACATGACATTGCAAGCCCATTAGCAAGAATTTTTAATGAATCTGTAAACTCAGAGGTTGTACCATGTGACTGGAGAATTGTTAACATAGTTCCTATCTTTAAGAAAGGAAAAAAAGTAATCCAGGCAACTACAAGCCTGTTAGTTTGATATCTGTAGTATGCAAGGTCTTGGAAAAATATTTGAAGGAGAAAGTAGTTAAGGACATTGAGGTCAATGGTAATTGGGACAAATTACAACATGGTTTTACAAAAGGTAGATCATGCCAAACCAAACTGTTCTCATTCTTTGAGAAGGTATCAGATTTTTTAGACAAAGGAAATGCAGTGGATCTAATTTACCTCAATTTCAGTAAGGCATTTGATATGGTTCCACATGGGGAATTATTAGCTAAATTGGAAATGATGGGGATCAATATGAACATTGAAAGGTGGATAAGGAACTGGTTAAAGGGGAGACTACAATGGGTCATACTGAAAGGTGAACTGTCAGGCTGGAGGGAGGTTACTAGGAAGTTCGTCAGGGACTGGTTTTGGGACCAGTCTTATTTAATCTTTTTATTATTGACCTTGGCATGGTAAGTGGGAATGTACTAATAAAGTTTGCGGATGACACAAAGCTGGGAGGTATTGCCAATACAGAGAAGGACCGGGATATCATACAGGAAGATCTGGATGACCTTGTAAACTGAAGTAATAGTAATAGGAAGTAATTTAATAATGAAAAGTACCAGGTCATGCATTTAAGGATTAATAACAAGAATTTTTATTATAAGCTGTGGATGCATCAGTTGGAAGTAACAGAGGAGGAGAAGGATTTCAGAGTATTGGTTAATCACAGGATGACTATGAGCCGCTAATGTGATATGGCTATGAAAAAAGCTAATGTGGTCTTGGGATGCCTCAGGCGAGGTATTTCCAGTAGAGATAAGGAGGTGTTAGTACTGTTTTACGAGGCACTGGTGAGACTTCATCTGGAATACTGTGTGCAGTTCTGGTCTGCCGTGTTTAAGAAGGATGAATTCAAACTGGAACAGGTACATAGAAAGGCTACTAGGATGATCCGAGGAATGGAAAACTTGTCTTATGAAAGGAGGCTCAAAGAGCTTGGTTTGTTTAGCCTAACCAAAAGAAGGCTGTGGGGAGATATGATTGGGCTCTATAAATATAAAAGAGGGATAAATACCAGGGAGGGGGAGGAATTATTTAAGCTCAGTGCCAATGTGGACACAAGAACAAATGGATATAAACTGGCTATCAGGAAGTTTAGACTTGAAATTGGAGGAAGGTTTCTAACCATTAGAGGAGTGAAGTTCTGGAACAGCCTTCCAAGGGGAGCAGTGGGGGCAAAAGACATATCTGGCATCAAGACTAAGCTTGATAAGTTTATAGAGGGGATAGTGTGATGGGATAGCCTAATTTTGGCAATTAATTGATCTTTGACTATTAGCGGTAAATATGCCCAGTGGCCTGTGATGGGATGTTAGATGGAGCAGGATCTGAGTTACTATACAGAATTCTTTCCTGGGTGCTGGCTGGTGAGTCTTGACCACATGCTCAGGGTTTAGGTGATTGCCATACGCTCATTTAAATGAAACCAGCTGAGCATTTGGTGCAACATCTCCGCTATCATTAATAAAGAGAAAGTAGCCTGGGTATGTGTGGAACTGACTCACTCATTTCTAAGAGTAAGGGTCAGTTGCCAGGTTGAGAAGTAGTCCAGCTTCTCTCTTCTTCTCAGCTTTGGTCTTGGAGATGTCGATACTAACACCTAATCTCTTCAACAAAATTTAGGATCAGTGCATGTAAGCTTGTTGATGTGAATGCAGATTAGATGTCAATTTAATCTCGCTGGGGCACATCTACTGCCTATCATATAATGGATTTATAAACCACTGCGCATTGTCATGTATACCATTCCAACTGGAAAAAGAACAAGTCTGCCTGAGCAACACCAATCTTAACCAAATTGTAAGAAATGGACAGAAAGTTGAAATTCACATATTGTCAGTATAGAAGTCATTGATTAAGAGTCACCTAAAAACATAGTGCTATATACAACTCAGTAGTCATTCTAGTCATAGCCCCAGGTTAGGTGTTTTTTTCCTGGTGGAAGATGGATGTTTGGGATTTTTTAGTTACTATTGTCATTGTAGCTGCATTTTCTATTGTCTTAAGGAGTGGTTTTTCAAAATAAAACCAGTGGATTTGGCTTCAGAGAAATGAACGTTGTACTTATAAAGCCAAAGCCCAACCCACCCAAAAAAGCCCTCAAAACAGCAACAAGCAACCATCCAAATCAAATAACAAGACAGGTAAGCAAATAAAACTAAAAATCCCAGTTAAACTCACTCATTTCTGCAGGCAGCAAGTTTGATGAACTCAGATGCAAAGTCTTCCACATTGATTTCAATGGGAAAAGTCATTTGAACACTTTCAATATATATTTACTTTTTTGTCCCAGAGGAAGAATGTTATTTTGTTTTCCTTGTGGCTCCTATTAACTTTAATGTCAGCTGTGTGGGTAAGTCCCCTGCATCAAGCTCTAAATTTACTAGTAAATGTCAATATGATGAAGGCTGATACAAAACTCAGACTTTCATCAATCGGTTGCTTAAAGGATCAGGACATAATATCACATTTATTAAGTCAAAAAATCTCTCTCACACACAGAGTTGACTATTCTAGGGAAGGGAGAGAGTGTAAATACTTTAATGTACATTTTAGACATTAATATAGCCTATTAATTGAAAATATTTGTATAACTCTAGCAAATCAACATTTGCCCTTGTATTGCCTGAATGGAGAGCATTAGTACTTCATGATATCAAGGTCATAGGCCCAAATTTGAGACTTTATTTCAACTCTAGGAAGAATTAACTCCAGAATAACTCACTCTGTATACTATAGAGCCACCAACTCCTAGAAGTCTAGGAAAGAGTCACATCTAATATCTCACTCAGAATGCTCAAATGTTATACAGTGGAATTCTATCAGAGTTGATTTGAGCAACAGTCTTATTCTTAAATCTGAATCTTTGCTGCATCTAGAGATCAATGGGACTGTGAACTTCCCAAATTAGACATGTGTAGTAGCAAAACACACATTTGAAAGAAAGCAAAAAACCCAGTGTCTTCTCTAAAAGTCTAAGAACAATCTAGATGTCCACATATCCCAGTTTTTGCTTACACATAGAGATCAATTAAGTTACATGTCTATTCAGTTTATGCACTCAAATCTCAATTTTTGCATTAGCAGAAATGCAGAAAAACGGCCAATTAAAAAAATAAGTTTAAATTGTAAAAAAGAAGCCCAGGGTTCTTGTGCAATCAAGTAACTGCACTATTGCAACTATGCATGCAAATAGGGTGACCAGACAGCAAGTGTGAAAAATTGGGACAGGAGGTGGGGGGTAATAGGAGCCTATATAAGAAAAAGACCCCAAAATTGGGACTGTCCCTATAAAATCAGGACATCTGGTCACTCTACATGCAAAATGGGTGACTATAAGCTCAATGGGTTAATTTGGCACGTGCAAATGTAAGAATTGATTTTAATGGGCTTAGCCTGGATAAAAACTACAGGGTCAGGTCCTATATTACCTGATTCATACAAGTGCAGGTTTTGCACAAAAATGCCCAACCTTAAATTGTTAAGTGTGTTTGTCTCAAAGATTACGCTGAGGAGAGACTGCTAACGATAACTAAAAGCTAATAATTTACACTGTCAGTTTGTGGACATTAAACCCCTCAGTCGCAAATATAAACAAGGAAACTATCAGAAAGTCAATCTAGAAAGGTGTCTGTATGAAGAAATTATGGGCCTTATTCTCATTTACATTAAGGCCCCTTTATCCCAGAGTCCAGTGGATGATGGGCCTTAAAGGGGAAGTAAATTACATTTAAGATCACTGTAAAGTTCCTTCACAATTCCAGAAAAGGATTAAGCTACCTTAATGCGACTAAGAATTAGGTCATATTTATTTATAATTGTCAGGTTTTGGCCAGACAAATAATGGAAGAATAAAGAGAACCGCAATTCTGGTTCCTTTTAGTGTTCTTGTGGGGACAAGACAGCCCTGACATGAGTTGACTCCAGTGTGCTTGGATACCTTGCTGAGAGGCACTCTAGGAATACTTCACATAAGAAAAGAAGAACGGCCCTGTTGGGTCAGACCAAAGGTTCAGCTAGCCCAGTATCCTGTCTTCCAACAGTGGCCAATGCCAGTTGCCCTAGAGGGAATGAACAGAACAGCTAATCATCAAGTGATCCATTCCCTGTTGCTCATTCCCAGCTTCTGGCAACTAGAGGCTAGGCACACCATCCCTGCCAATCCTGGCTGACAGCCATTGATGGACCTATCCTCCATGAATTTATCTAGTTCTTTTTTGAACCCTGTTATAGTCTTGGCCTTCACAACATCCTCTGGCAAAGAGTTCCACACCTTGACTATGCGTTATTTGAAGAAATACTTCCTTTTGTTTGTTTTAAACCTGATGCCTATTAATTTCATTTGGTGACCCCTAGTTCTTATGTTATGAGAAGGAGTAAATAAGACTTCCTTATTTACTTTCTCCACACTAGTCATGATCTTATAGACCTCAATCATATCCCCCCTTAGTCATCTCTTTTCCAAGATGAAAAAGTCTTATTAATCTCTCCTCATATGGAAGTCGTTCCATACCCCTAATAATTTTTGTTGCCCTTTTCTGAACGTTTCCCAAATCCAATGTATCTTTTTTGACGTGGGGCGACCACATCTGCATGCAGTATTCAAGATATGAGTGTACCATGGATTTATATAGTGGCAATATGATATTTTCTGTCTTTATTATCTATCCCTTTCTTAATGATTCCCAACATTCTGTTTGCTTTTTTGACTACCTCTGCACATTGAGTGGATGTTTTCAGGAAGCTATCCAAAATGATTTCAAGATGTCTTTCTTGAGTGGTAACAGCTAGTTTAAACCACATCATTTTATATGTATAGTTGGGATTATGTTTTCCAATGTGCATTACTTTGCTTTTATCAACATTGCATTTCATTTGCCATTTTGTTGCCCAGTCACCCAGTTTTGAGAGATCCTTTTGTAGCTCTTTGCAGTCTGCCTGGGACTTGACTATATTGAATAGTATCATCTGCAAATTTTTCCACCTCATTGTTTACCCCTTTTTCCAGATCATTTACAAATATGTTGAATAGGACCAGTCCCAGTACAGACCTCATGGGGACACCACTATTTACCTCTCTCCATTCTTTCTGAAAATCTAAATACACTATATCCAATGGATGCCCCTTGTGCTCATGCTTGTTGACCTCCCTCAAAGAATTCTAGTAGATTGGTGAGGCATGATTTCCCTTTACTAAAACCATGTTGACTCTTCCTCAACAAATCAAGTTCATCTATATGTCTGACAATTTTGTTCTTGACTATAGTTTCAACTAGTTTGCCCTGTACTGAAGGCAGGCTTACCAGCCTGTAATTCACAGGATCACCTCTGGAGCCCTTTTAAAAAATTGGTGCCACATTAACTATCCTCCGGGCATTTGGTAGAACAAGACATTCCCCCTCTTCAAAGAAAGCATCCAGGGAATTATTTCAAAGAGAAATTGGCCAGACTGGTGAGTATATTTTTTAAGTTTACTTTACTACTTCGAAAATGTTTCTCTTCTCTCAGAAAACTAATGGAAAAAATGCTATCTGAATTTCACTGGTTTTCCAAGAGAGTGGCAATTATGCTTTCTTCAGTTTGCTGAGTATAACTAGTTGGGAATTTTGGACAAACTTTTTTTTTGGTCAGAAACTGCCAATTTGTCAAAGTTGAAACTTTTCAGGGAAACATATTGGCTTTTGCAAAACATCAGTCATGAAGGATTCTCAGGTCCAGGATGGAATTTCTGAAGGGGGTAGACACACAGATGGACATGAATATTCTCTTTCTGTCTCTGGTGGTTAGGGCACTTTCCTAGGCTGTGGGAGACCTTGCTTTGAGTCCCTACTTCCAATCAGGCAGATCTCCCACATCTCAGCTAAGTGTTCTAATTACTGAGTTATTGGCTATTGTGTGGTGAGTCTTTTTTTTTCTGAAAAATTTCAAAAGGATTCACTTTTCCCTACATTGGAACAAAAATAAATGTCAAAAACTATTTTTTTTTTGCAAAATGGAATTCTTGTTTTCCAGCCAAAAATGCTGAGTCCTATTCAAACTCCTTGGTAAAATTAGTTTCTTTCTGGGTCCTACAGCTCTTTTCTTATCATTACCCTTTTTTTTTTTAAAAAAAAAATCTTATATGTTCTAGGGATATTTTATGCATTACCCTGAGCTTTCACAAGACCCTTTTTAGGGTTTCATGACCCTTTGCTACTTTTTATCCTGGTCCGGGTCTTTGTTCATCTGATCTTACTCTCCTCCGATTCCAGACTTTCTTATTCTTGAGTTTCTTTACCTTTAGGTACCACAAACTGACGCAAGGTATCATTGTTCAAGAACATTACTCTTGTCGCCACCCATGAACAAGCAGCTATTTATATAGGTTTACTGTCAATATTACATTGTATTAAGGTCAGTAATAAGGGCATAATAATGCTATGCCCTAAAGGTTAGGACTACATCAGCTGCAAGGGGATGGCCATGTACAGCAATGTCATTATTAGGGATCACAATAACCTGCTTCAGATGAAATAAGAAATGACCTAAACTTTTGCCCAAAACTTGAATCATATCCAAACCAAACCTCCAGAGCTTGAGTCATGTCTGGATAATCCTCTGGCCCATCCATTTTCATTTTTGTACTCATTTGAACTTCCTGATTCTGGATGGAATGTAGATATGTAGGTTCCTAAAGATGCAGAAAAATGCTTCACAGGATTTTCAAGAACTCCTAAGCAGGTTGGGTTACCCCCAGGCACCTATCTGCATCTTTAGGAGCCTACATATCTTTGAAAAATCTGACCAGGATCGTTTTCCATATTATGAGACATTTTTGTGGTATTCCCTTCCCAATCAGAACCAGGAAATGTGGGAAATCTTCTCAGAACCTGTTTCAAAAGTTTTAGATCCGAGAGACTGGATAAGGTTTGGGCAGGTATCCAGCCTTCTGAGTGCTGAACCCAATTCCAAACCTAAGGATTTTGATCACAGGTCATTATATAAGATTAGTTCTGCCACTGACAGCTACCCAGAAGTCATGGGCTTCAGAGGGTTTTCTTTGGTTTATGCATGGTTTGCCACAAACAACTTTTAGGTTTTGTTATAGCTTTTCATTGTTGAGCGGAGTTCTCGTACAAGCTTTTGAATTGATTGACTTGTGGTTATTGTTCTGCTGGATAAGGGAAGGTGCAGGTATGTTTGTAACTGTCCTCTCATGGTTCAAGTTGTACACAGAAAAGGGGGAGTTGGTCATAGAAATGGGCAATCGTTTGTTACCCATGAGGGATATGAAATATAGTGTCCCTCATGGTCTAGCCTATTTCCCATGTTATTCAGTGTATTTATGGAGTCTTTCCTATCTGTGGTAGATCTATGCCCCACATTGCTGCAGTATCTGAATGCCTGAGAATAAATACACCAAAGATTATGAGAACACCCTGGTGATGTAGGGAACTGCTGCTATCCTCAGGGGATAGAAGGGGAATTGAGGCACGGCAAAGCTAAGGGACTTGCTTCAGGTCACAGAGGACATGGTAGAACAGGGACTTGAACTGAGTTATCCCACGTCTTAGGTTAGCATCCTGACCACTGGATCATCCTTTCTCCACGAGAGAATTTTAACAAATGATTTCCAGACAAGGTAGGATTGGGTTCTCAAATTGGGGATCATGACCCCTCAGGAGGTCACCAGCTATCAGTCTCATCCATGCCGAGCTCAGGCTGTCAGCCCTGCACCATGCACAAAGCTGACAGGCCAAGCCCCTCCAGCCACTCCTGCACCCCTGCTCTGCCTCCAGCATTTAAAATAGTGGTAAATATTAAAAAGTGTTTTAGTTTATATGGGGGATTGCACTCACAGGCTTGCTGTGTTAAAGGGGTCACCAATACAAAAAGTTTGAGAACCGCTGACAATATCACCACTATACTAATAATATACAAGTATATTTGCATCACGGATCCTGCAAAGTTTGATGTCTGATTTGGTGGAATGCTTGAGCAGTGTTGCTAGCTGGATGTGTTAGGGCACTCATGCCCTCATGGGAAAGACACAGTCTGTGCAAGGAAGTTGGTACCACCTTAATGTTCAGAGGGAGTGAATCAGGATAAGAATCTTGGTGTTCTTTGGACCAGCTCTTTCCATGGTGCCATCTGAAAAGCTTTTTATAGCTACATAATATGCATTAGAGGGACTTTTATTTGTGTTGTGATGACCTTGCAATAGCAACACATGCCCTTGGGAGCACAAAGCTTGATTGTTCACCCCCTTCATTGCAGGGCTTTTGAGAGGACAGTCCCATCTCCTGCAGCTTTTTCACAGTGCAGTAGCACAGTTATTTTATGTCCAGAAGATTAGAAGAGTGCTAATGTTGTACCAATATTCAAAAAGGGCAAGCGAGATGACCCTGGTTAGCCTGACATCCGTTCCAGGCAAAATAAAGTAGTAAAGAGTAAAAATATAATTAATGTCAGCCAACATGGTTTTATGGAAAATAGAACTTGTCAAATCAAAAAACCTGATTTCATTCTTTGCTAAGATTACAAGTTTGGTTGATAAAAGTAATTGCACAGATGTAATGTATTTAGACATTTTATTTAGTACTGCATGCTATTCTGATTAAAAATTAGCACTACACAATATCAATAAAGCACGTTAAATGGATTAAGAATCGGGTAACTGATAGATCTCAAAAAAGTAGTTGTCAACTGGGAATTTGTACTAGTCCCAATACTAATCAACATTTTCATCAGTTATCTGAAAGTAAATATAAAAAGATGGCTGATAAAATTTGCAGATGATATAAAGATTGTGGAGTGGTAAACAATGAGGAGTACAAAGGAGTCATACAGAGCAATCTGGATCTCTTGGTAAAGTGGGTCCATTCAAGCACAATATGTTTTAATATAGTTAAATGCAAAGTTACATATCTATGAATAAAGAATGCAGGCCACATCTACAGAAGACGGCACTGCATTCTGGAAAGCAGTGATTCTGAAAAAGATTTTCAGTCATAGCAGACAAGCAACTGAACACGAGCTCTCAGTGAGATGCTGTAGCAAAAACAGCTAATGTGATTGTGACTCTGCACCCCATATTCATCATAGTAATACAGTATTATTATGATATGATTATGGCATAATTATGATGCATTTTGTACAAGATAAGTCATGTGACATGTCATTGAAAAAGTTATTATTTGCTGAAAATGATTATCCTAGTTGTATGCGTGCATCATTTTTGTATCTGAAGTTATGAATATTGACTATGTATCTGTATTTCAAATGTAGTTCCATCTGGGTGATGCCCACTAGACAAGATGCTTTCAGTCTAGATAACGGGTGGGGAAGAACCAATTCAGAACCATGCTAGAAAATGTGGCATTTACGAGAAACGCAGAAAGCATCATCAGAAGGACGATGCACAGAAAATGTACAGAAGAATAAATAGCTAATCACAGAGAAACTGTCTTAAGTATTCTCTAGCACTTACACAAAGAGACCAGTGAAATGCAATGAGCCCGTGCCAGAGAACATTATATTGACTAGTTGACAATGAAACTCACAGCCATTCTAAAAGTTTTCCTAGAAGAGAATACTCAGTTTGAAGCACTGATAGGTTCTTTGGTCAGAGGGGAAGCAAAGAGATAGGACTGTGTACTGTGTGAACTGCATGGCTGAATATGCAGAGTTTAAATGGTTCATTTGTGCCTCCAAAAGAGAGAATAGTAGCTTAAGCTGTGAGACTGACTGCTGAAGCTCATGTGGGGAAAACATTTCCTGAGGGCCCGTTGTTGAGGGTTGTTGAGGCAGAGATTGAAGATAAGAAAACCCTGTGGCTCAATATAATTTCAGTTTGGTATTTACTTAAGTAATTTACTTTTAGTAATTATTTATAGTGGTGCTATTCTTTCAAGCCAACCTGGGACAGCAAGGCTTTTATGCAGAACAGCATCAAGGGTTGGGATACCTGTGCAGAACTATCCTTCGAATCTGATGTCCATGCATCAATGCACAGCAGCCTTTAATACTGGACACATTGAGCTCATGGATCCTGAGGTAAGTAGTGTTTCCTGAAGCCTCCAAATGAGACTCCTAGTTGTAGGCCATCCTGGAGGACTCTGAAAGGCTCAGAAGGGCCAGAGATTTCAATTTCACAGTTTTTAAAAAAACACAAGGCATCTTATAATATAAAAAACAAACGAATCCAGTAGAATTGACAGAAAGAATGGAGAGACATACTGGCATGGCAATACATTCAGTATTGACAGGAATTCATTCAGTAACTATTATGAATGGAATAAAATTGGGACTGACATGGAAGAGATTTACTGAGTTGCAGGATGTAATGGTATGTAGCCTTTCCAACACAGCACTGTTCCCTTAGGGCAAGTGAGGCCAGTTCCACTTGCTGGTTTGTGTAGAATCTGAGCTGCATGTGAGGCCTGGTCTACACTATGCATTTAAACCGATTTTAGCAGCGTTAAACCGATTTAACGCTGCACCCGTCCACACAACGAGACTCTTTATATCGATATAAAGGGGTCTTTAAACTGATTTCTGTACTCCTCTCCGACTAGAGGAGTAGCACTGAAATCGGTATTACCATATCGTATTAGGGTTAGTGTGGCCGCAAATCGACGGTATTGCCTCTGGGCGGTATCTTCACAGTAACACCCATGTGGACTGCTCTGGACAGCAATCCGAACTTGGATGACAGCTGCCAGGTATAACAGGAAAAGCCCCGCGAACTTTTTGATTTCAATTTCCTGTTTGCCACAGCGTGGACTTATCAGCACGGGTGCGATGCAGTCCCAATCCAAAAGAGCTCCAGCATAGACCGTATGGGAGATACTGATCTGATCGCTGTAATGGGGAGACAAATCTGTTCTATCACAGTCCGTACAGAAGTGAAATGAGAAAGCATTTGAAAAATTCAGGTTATGATAGACAGAGGTACAGCACAATGTGGTGTGACAAGCGTAACAGAAGCCAAGAATCAAATGGATGCTCATGGGGAGGGAGGTACTGAGGACTCCAGCTATCCCACAGTCCCCGCAGTCTCTAAAAAGCATTGCATTCTTGGCTGAGCTCCCAATGCCTGTAGGTCAAACATATTGTCTGGGGTGTTTCAGGGTATAATGTTGTCAGTTTACCCCCCTCCCCCCGTGAAAGAAAGGGGAAAAAATCATTTCTGACTTTTTTATGTGTCATCTATGTCTACTGCATGCTGGCTCGATGACGTGGTGCTGCGGCAATGAATAGCAGCATTCCTTTCCCCTCCCTGCCCAGTGGCAGGACGTACTGTACAAAAAGGACTGATAGCTGTCCTCATCATTCCTGTGAGTGCTCCTGGCTGGCCTCGAGGTCGGCGGGGGCGCCTGGGTAAAAATGGATGAATACTCCCGGTTTTTCCTGGTAGATGGTACAGAACGGGATGGAGTAACTGTCCTCATCATAGCAACTCGGGCTTGAGTTCCATCAGCCCCCCCTTTCATGTCTAAAGAAAAGATTCCATACTGGCCGGACTATCCATAGCAGCGGATCTGGCCCTCTGCCCTGCCACGCTTTTAATGTCACTGCCGACTATCATAGCAGCTGGAGGCTGCTCCCCTCATTTATCTCACTAAAAAGTCAGTGTTTCTTATTCTGCATTCTTTATTGACTTCATCAACACACAATGGGGGGACACTGCAACGGTAGCCCAGAAGAGTTGGGGGAGGAGGGAAGCAACGGGTGGGTTGGTTGCAGGGGCACCCCTAGAATGGCATGCAGTCATCATTTCTGGTCTGACTCTAGGAGGCAGCTGATGCCTTCTCTGTACACTGGTTCTCTAGTACACTTGCCCCATATTCTAGGCAGGACTGACTCTATTTTTAGAAACAACATAAAGGAGGGAATGATGCTGGGGGTCATTCCCATTTTTGTCTTTGCGCCCTCAGCCGACCTCAGCAAACATCAGCCATGAGCACCCTTGACAGCAGCAGACAGTACAGAATGACTGATAACCGTCATCTCATTGCCAATTTACAATGGCACAGCAGGCGGTACAGAACAACTGGCAACCGTCTCTGCTACCTTGCTAAGGCAAATGAATGCTGCTGTGTAATGCTGCAGTACCGCCTCTGTCAGCAGCATCCAGTACACATACGGTGACAGTGAAAAAAGGCTGAACAGGCTCCATGGTTGCCATGCTATGGCATCTGCCAGGGCAATCCAGGGAAAAAAGGGTGCGAAATGATTGTCTGCCATTGCTTTCACGAAGGAAGGAATGAGTGATGACATTTACCTAAAATCACCCGCAACACTGTTTTTGCACCATCATGCACTGGGATCTCAACCCAGAATTCCAATGGGCGGGGGAGACTGCGGGAACTATGGGATAGCTACAGGATAGGTACTCACTGTGCAACACTCCAGAAATCGACGCTAGCCTCGGTATATGGATGCACACCACTGAATTATTGTGCTTTGTGTGGGCGCGTGCACTCGACTTTATACAATCTGTTTTACAAAACCGGTTTATGTAAAATCAGAATAATCCTGTAGTGTAGACGTACCCTTAGATTGTTCTATTGGAGGATATTCCTATTTGAAACCATTTTTTGGAGAGAAGTTTCTTGCTTATTATTTATTAACCTGGCCCTTTCTCAGCAGCTTTGATGGTGTGTGATAAGGCAGTTCTTCTAGACTACTTTGCCAGTTCTGAACCAATTTTTAAATTTGTGCTTGTGCAATAGAATATACTTCCACTTTGTTTGTCTTACAGTTCAATCCCTGTATCATCCTCACCTTGAGGAGGACCATACAGCCCTGCCACCAGTTACTATCTATTCAATATTTCCTTCACTTGTCCCACCACCTGGTGCAGATGGACTTTTAAGAAGTCTTTACCATTCTCCAGGGTAGATGAAACTGTCTCAGACGGTTTCTTTGTTCTTCCATGATGTGAAAGTATATGGGTTTTCAGAGGCTATGCTTGTCTTTAGTCTCAGAGTCCAGTCAATGCAGTGTCTTTTGAGAAGGGATAATGACTTATAATTACTTAAAGTTGGAAATGGGGAGGATAGCAATTTTCAGTGATTTTCCCAGTGGTCTTGCCTTATCATAGAATTTTTTGGACCATATATTATGATTACATTTCAAATTTGGGGAGCTCTGCTTCCCTCTGAATGAGTAACTGAAATGGAATGCACAGGGCACTGAGATGCTGGCATTTGGTTCAGAAGGGTACAGTACTTCCAAGGTATTCATCCTTAGCTGTGCTCTTTACAGAGTCTTCCAACCTCTAAGAAGTGAGGCCTTGCACAGAGGCAAGCAGGAGCTCCCATATGTGGTCTGAAATTGCTTTAGGATGCTATCAGATCTAAGGATGAGAGTCTCACCCCTACGCTGGCCCCGTCATGCCAGGTGATAGGGTCGGAGTGGCATAAAGCAGCCCTAAAAGGCTTGGTTCTGGGTGGAGAAAGGATTTTATCAGTGAAGATACTGCAGAAGACAGCCAAAAGACTACCTTCCGCAGACCTCCTTGCAAGCCCTGGTGTAAGGGGCATGAAGGGATAGGAGAAGGGGCCAGGGATGGGGCTGAGGGAGAGCCACAGTATGCAATACTGAAATTACAGTAACTTTGGTAGGCCCCCAGGGCTGTCAAAGTTAAGCCAGGACCTCTCTAGGCCATGGAGTAGCCCAAGATTGGGAAGGCACAAAGATGCTTAAAGATGACTTAGTCCACCTTTCCCCCTGGTCTGGGAGTTCTATGCTGTACCTTTTAGACAGTACAGAATCCTACCCTAAAAGTTTCCTTTGAAATAAAGCTGATCAATCATTTTACAATGAAATTTTCCAATCTGCATAAAGCAAGGAGTGATATGCACTCTTACTGATGCCTTTAGTTTGTATATAGACTAGAACAAAGTTTGCTTGTATATAGCTCCTTTCACACTTATCTCTGCCAAAGCACTTTACACAGCAGTGAAGTTAGAATATAATGCAGGTAAAGCAGTGACTGCAGGCAACTGTAGGTTGAACTACACAATATACCCACAACCCTTTGATACAGTGCACACTGCACTTGATTTTTTAATAGCTCTTCCTCGTCTAACCTTGATTCTCTCACTAAGTGAATCTGTACTATTAGATCTGTACCCTTTTTTTTAGATCTTATTTTTGTAGCGAATTTAGTTGACAGATTAAGCTTGGTTTGTAGGACTCCTGGATACAAGACTTTTCTAAGAATAACATGGGGGGCATTTGAGGCTTCAAAAGGCTTGGATAAACTTGGATAAGCTTCCAATCAGCATCCCCGCTTTTCTGAGGTCCATCCATCAATAGAGCCTTTCTGGGAAAGCCAGATTGATTGCCCTGACTTTTCTTGTAAGAGGCATTATTTTGGAGGCACAAAGAAATTGGCTTTTTCCTCATACAGTATAACTTGGAAAAATACATGACAAACAGGAAGGGATGGGGGAGGGGGAGACTGCTTTATTTATCTGCAAAACAGAACGATTCCCGCACATCTCAGAGCCTTCTAGGTATGTCTTATTCTGCTGTGCTCTTTGTGTTTTCGAGAGGCTCTGGAATGACCTACAGTGAACACTGAATCACCTCTAATTTCCCCCAGACACAGCAGTCTCTCCGGGGTAATGTTGACACTGACAGCACAGAAGTATGGGGCAGCTCACAGTTTACCGTAGCTGGATGCACCATGCCCATCCTGCAGATACATAAATTTCAGTGTCGCCCAAAATTGTAACCCCTTCTGTGCTGCAGATGAATAGGAAGCACTTTAAAAATGCCACCCACACACAAGCCTGGGTGAATTATTTAGTGTTGAGAGGCATATTAAATTTGTTTTCAATAGAAAAAGCGTAATCTTACGAGAATATTAATAGCTAAAAACATCTTGGGCTTCACTGTTCCGTACTGCAGCTCCACCTCTGTTGAATTATTTTTAGTGGCAGTGTTATTACCTTTAGAGATGAGCAATAAATAACTGTTTCTTTTGCTTTCAAATAAGTTTTTCACAACTTTAGAGGTAATTGGCCAAATAACACTCTCCTTTACACTCAGGCATCTTTACTGACATCAGCTGAGAAGAAAACACCTCCCTTGAAGTGTCAATAAAAGCAGTATTTGACCCAAAGCATATACTATATTAAGAATTTTTCTGCAACATTTGTAAAGAACATTTTTACCAGATCAGGCCACTTGGGCAGATAGTCTGGTATCCTGCCTTTGGCAATGGCCAAGGGAATCACAATCACTCTCTCTCTCTCTGTCTCTCTCTCTCTCTGTATTGGGACCAGTGCTGTTCAACATATTCATAAATGATCTGGAAAAAGGAGTAAACAGTGAGGTGACAATGTTTGCAGATGGTACAAAATTATTCAAGATAGTTAAGTCCAAAGGTGACTGCGAAGAGTTACAAAATGATCTAAGAAAACTGAGTGACTGGGCAATAAAATGGCAGAAGTTACAAAGTAATGTACATTGGAAAACATAGTCCTAAGAATAGATATAAAATTATGGGATCTATAGTAGCTCTTACCTCTAAAAATTTTTTTTTGGAGAACTATTATGGATAGTGCTCTGAAAACACCTTCTCAATGTGCAGTAGCAATCTAAAATGCTAACAGAATATTAGGAACCATTAGGAAAGGGACAGATAAGAAGACAGAAAACATCATACAGTAAAAACTGCGTTATCTGGCACTTTACCAACTGGAAAGCTTTGGAAACCAGCATTTCTGATATCCATTAAAAGTCCAGTTGTTGTGGGGCTGGCAGGCTCCCTACCTGCCTCCGCATGGCTCCTGGAAGCGGTGACATGTCCCTGCTGCTTCTAGGCAGGGGAATGGCCACAGGGGCTCCATAAACTGCCCCCACCCCTTCCCGAGCACTGACTTCCAGCTCCCTTTGGCCGGGAATCATGGCCAAAGGGAGCTGCGGGGACAGTACCAGCAGATGGAGGCAGCATGCAGAGCTGCCAGTTGTGCCTCCATCTAGGAGTGGCAGGGACAAGTCGCCGCTTGCTGGGAGCTGCCCAGGATGAGCATTGCCCAGATCCGGCACCCTGAAACCGCTCCTGCACCCAAACTCTCTCCCTCCATTGGTAAGTATAACTCTTAGTTAACCAGAATTTTTGACTTACTGGCACCCCGCATTCCTCCAATATGCTGGATAACAAAGCTTTTACTGTACTACTGTATAAATCCATGGTACTCCCACCCCTGGAATACTGCGTGCAGTTCTGGTACCCCATCTCAAAAAAAGGTAAGTTAGAATTGGAAAAAGTACAGAGAAGGACAAAAAAAATCATATGGAGTATGCAACAACTTCCATAGGAGGAGAGATTTAAAAGATTGGGACTGTTCAGCTTTAAAAAGAGAAGACTAAGAAGGGATAAGATAGAAGTATATAAAATCATGAATTGTGTGGAGAAGTTGCATAAGGAAGTGTTATTTATCCCTTCACATAACACAAGAACCAGGGATCACACAATGAAATTAATAGGCAGCAGATTTAAAATAAATAAAAGGAAATATTTCTTCACATAAAGCACAGTCAGCCTGTGGAATTTGTTGCCATGGGATGTTGTGAAGGTGAAAAGCAAAAAAACTAATTAAATTCAAGGAGGATAGGGCCATCAATTGCTATTAGCCAAGATGGTCAGGGATGAAACTCCATGCTCTGGTGTCCCTAAACCTCTGCCAGAAGCTGGGGTTGGATGATAGTGGATGGTCACTTGATGGTTGTCTTGTCCTTCATTCTCTCTGAGATATCTGACACCAGCCATGTCAGAAGACAGGATACTGGGCTGGATGGATCATTGGTCTGATCCAGTATGGCCGTTTTTATGTTTTTATTAGTGTTCTGTGACTTTTTTTTTTCAGTTTTTTACTTTTTCTACAGAAAAAATATTGTCTTATTATACCTTTACTTGCATATCACATTTACCTACTTACGAATGCTCTGTGCATGTAGGGAGAGTAATATATTGGAGTTGAATGGCTGATTCTGATCTCATTTACACTAATTTTACACCACCAGAACTCAGCTCAGTTAAAGGAAATTACTTCTGATTTGTACTGATATGAGCTCAGTCCGAGGCCAAGATCTGCCACAGTCATATAGATCAGCTAGAATAATTTTGCTCCTATTGAGGTTAGAGTGGATTGTAATTGGCTAATATTTAACGTGGCTCTTTTACTTCAGATGATGTTAATGATGAGTTTATGACTGGACAGATTAAAATAAGATGATAAATTTCTGCTCTCAGTTCACCACAGTGATTCCAGTGTAGTTCCACTGGTGTAAATGACAGCAACCTTTAGCCCGGTATTTTTAGCACCAAGGCAAGGTGAAAGGTGACCAATACAGACATCCCTCCTCTGAAATTCTCTTTGCTACAGGAAGTGCCTGTGTCAGTATCTGTGTGGATGAAAAAGACCCCCCCCCCATGTCAATTGGTATTAAAAGAAGAAATCTTTCTTCTAATCGCCATGCTAAATACAAGAAGATCAGGGGAAAGGATGCTTTCATATCAATATCATATAAAGGATAATGAAATTGGAAATCGATTTATGACTTATTGTCCCTCCAGTGACAAACGTAAGTATATAGGAAAATTAGCTTTCAATATATACAGTAGCTGTTTCATAGCATGATTAAAGGAAGACCCTGTGACTATGAAAGGTCCCAGATGAATGAGGCCTGAAAGAGAAAGCCTCCATTCTTTCAGCACACTGGGTTGTATGGAACGAATGTGCATTGCCTGTAATTTGCCAACATTTACATCGGATCTTTGGCTAGCAGGAACATTGATTTAGTAGGCCATAAAGACCCTTTCTCCATCTGTCACCTGAACCTATAGAAGTTATTATATTCCAGTGGTCTCTTTGTCAAGATGTCAAGTTGGAAGGCCATTATCCAGGGCGTGCAGAGAAACTATAGTGTAAGCCCAATATGAGGTTCTGCATCACTTCCTACATCTGAGATGAAAAGCAGAAGAAACTATAATGCATGTCTCTTAGCTGCAGGAGAATGATTTCATTATAGTGAAGTGGAGTGTGTTCTAAATCATTTATGAATGGGAGAGTATTTGATAACTGAAGAGAGCTGGTATTGTAAACATAGCCAATTTATAGAGAAGCAAGTCCTGTTTTCAACACTGAAGTGGCAGATTCACTGACCCATTCCCTATGGTCCCTGCATGGCTCCACCTCAGCCCTCATAATGGTGCTGGTCAGGGCGCCCTCTGGAGCACAGAACCATGGTGTGCAGGTACTTGGAATCCTACCCCCATGTGCAGAAGAACTTTGCAACAGTTTCTTTGCTCTCTGTACCCTTGTATGTGTGATGGAGGAACAAGATTTAGCCCATCAGGCTCACATATTCTTTTGCACCATCTAAGCTTTTAACAAGATGTGCAGTTTAATTTCTTTTTCATATTAAAATTCCTGGGAACTCTATCTGTTTCTTAGATCACTGCAGTTAATGAAATGGCCAAGTACAATAATTTGGCAGTAGAATTGTACTTCAGCAACACAGACAAAAAGAGCCTAATGTACATTTGTGCCAAACAAATACAAACAAAAAGAGCTTAATGTACAATTGTGCCAATACCATTAACGTAAGTTGGTTATTAGCTATTTATGCTAAAAAGCAGTAATAGGAAACATAAAGGTAGTTTGATTAGCTACATTTTTACCCTGTGAAATCCATGCTAGAAGGCATAGTTTGCAATCAGTGCTTCCCCCCCCCCAAGGCAGTATGGCATTTGCTCCACCTAATTAACATATTTATAAACAAATTACTGTCCCCTCTTCTGCACTTTGCATTTTATAACACATCACCACTATGAAGTTAATTGGACAGCTGTGTGCAATGCTTTTGTAATTCAACTGCAATGTTGTATCATATTTTTTCTCCTGTTATGCCCATGTATTTGTAGAAAGGGGTAATTAAAGAAAAAAATGGTGTTCAGAAGCAATTATAATGCAGGAATAACAAGGACTAAATGGCTTTCAATCATTGCTTTTTAATAGTGATTTGGGAAAGGTTGGGGTATAGAGGGAGATGAGCCACTCAAATAGTCTGCCTTCTTGCTCCAGTTACCTGCTCATGAATCTGGGAAACGTGTCTGACAACAGGATGGATCAGATTTTCCATTACGTGGTCTGCATTCACTCCTGCAGGTGCAAGGGTGTGAAGTTTGCACCTCCCTTGCACTCCACTCAACTGGATTCACTGTGCTGGCAGTTTCATCTTGAGGAAGCAGATTTAAAATCTAGTTGGGCTCCAGTGGAGCCCTCTTGGCTGGTGTTGCCCCAGAGAGCCACTGAATCAGAGCACTTTCTAGCCCTTCCCTCCTAGGCTGACTATGCCCACTTTTGGAACTGTGCCAGCCAGCCCTGCATCACCTGACAGAGCAGGGGTTGCAGATGATTTGACCCTGCACCACTGCTAGAGGCAGACCTACCACCTCCAGGAGGCAACAAGGCAGGGAATGAATCTGGCCCCAGATCATTTAACTCTTCATTGCATGCCAGGGAATGGAGATGGCTCAGGGTGACCACCACTTCCAAAAGGAAAAACTCGGATGTATTGATTTATGTCAGAACTGCGTAAGCCCCCAACCTTTGAGATTCACTGCATTTACCCCTGCATGTGTCTTCTACAACACCCAACCCAGTAATTTTGCTGTATTTTTCACCTTGGCCCTCACTCTTGTTTTATCCTTTGCCTCTCTCTGACATCCTTTTGTGTTTTCTGCTCTTTGGGAAAAAGGGCTTGTGGCTTTCCTTTTTAGTCTGGTATTTATTTGTCACTTTTCTCTCCAGTCCTCTGCTTTCTCTTTCTCTTATTTTTTTAGCCTGGAAATTGCTTGGACTGAAGTTGGGAAACAAAGGCCTTGTCTACACTAGGCTTTTTATAAAATATGGAATTGTTGATCAGGCCAGTGCAGCTCCTTCAGTATTAGCAGTATCCATAGTGCTTGCGTAGATGGGGCAATGGCAGCTACTGTTATTTAAACACTGTTGTAGAACTGCTTCCAGGTGTTGCAACCAACCACTACATTAAAGCGGCTGGGATAGTTGTTGTTCGTGGGCCCCAGTCATTGTATAAGGGCAGCAAATCCAAGGCACTCCAACCAGTGGGTTCACTCCATGTTCAGGCCTGTTTCTACTCCACAAACAGCAACAATTGGCACCCTTGTAAGACAGTATCAGGAGAGAGACCAAGGAGTGAATCTTCATGGTGACTGAACCCCCCAGGACTCTATGAGGTTAAAAATCAGGCTCTGGTACATCAGCAAAGTGATGAGTTTAGGTGATATGAGTTTAGGTGCTAAGCCTACAAAGACAGTGAGTTCAGCTCTTTTAGTGGATGGAACATCTCACTCATTGCAGCCGATGCCTGGCTACTGCTCAGAGTAGCACCAACAGGTCTGTAGTCTTTTGTCTATAGTGGGAGCATTGACATGTCATGGAGCCTTTGGAGAAGTTGGTTGGAAATAAAGTGGGCAAAATGAGGGGAGGAAAATCCCTAAAAAGAATTAACACCAGTGATAGAGGAAAAAACACATTGTCATCTTGTCTTAGCTATATTGCAGTGCAAATATCAAAGTGCCAGAGCTGGCATACAGCACAATACCTGACATTCATTTTGCCCCACAAACTGTCATCAGCAAGTGGTTATGGAATTGTAAAAATAAGATGGGGATTGGAGAATTTTTGATTTGGGACTTTGGGTTCAAGTAAATAGAGAAATAGAGAAAGTAAATAGGGATGTGTCATTTCCTCCTTTTCATAACACAAGAGCTAGGGGTCACCAAATGAAATCAATACACAGCAGGTTTAAAACAAACAGAAGGAAGCATTTCTTCACACAATGCACAGTCAGTCTGTGGAACTGCTTGCCAGAGGATGTTGTGAAGGCCAAGACTATAACAGCGTTCAAAAAAAAAGCTAAATAAATTAATGGAGGGTAGGTCTATCAATGGCTATTAGCCAGGATGGGCAGGGATGGTGTCCCTAATCTCTGTTTGTGAGAAGCTGGGAATGGGCAACAGAGGATAGATCGCTTGAGGATTACCTGTTCTGTTCATTCCTACGGAGGCACCTGGCATTGGCCACTGTCGGAAGACAGGATATTGGGCAAGATGGACCTTTGGTCTGACCCAATATGACTGTTCTTATTCCTCTGCTATGTGCAATGGAGACTGGACGCAGTGGAAGCCAGTAGCTGGTTGTGGGTCCTTGATCCTGGGCCAATGTGGGGGAGGCAGTTTGGACCTTAGAGTAGTTTATAGTAGCCTCAGGGCTTCTCAAAATTATACCCTAGCTGCAATGGCCCCCAAGGGACCTTCAGACAGGCAGGGGTTGCCAGAATGCAGCATGTTCCTGCCACACCCTGTCCCATGCACAACACTCCCTCAAAACATCCCCTATATTGAGGAATGATATAGGGCCAACTGCTCCAGCTTTATTCTCCTTCACTAAGAAAATCCTAGCTAGTTGTTTCAGCCAGCTTGATGGCCTCTTTTTGCTGACACAGCAGAGCTCAGGATCAAGCCCTTTGAGTGCCCTGAGAAAGAGGCAGGAATGAGGAAGAGGCATGTTTCTATTAGAAATTAAAAGCAGTTTTCATTCAAAAGCTTTAATATCGCTAATAGCAATTGTGAATTTGGAGGTCATTTATACTATTTCTAATTTCTGTAAAGAACACAGCTTTCTTCTGAAGAATGAAAATTATTCAATTTTAATGAATTCACAAAGTCATGAGGAATTTCAATCTTTCATTTTCGTATTAGAGCTTAGTGTTAAATTATACTCTGAAATTATAGTGTCATTTACCCCAGTTATGTCTGATCTCTAACAGGCTGAGGTTAGTTATTTTAAGGCAAATTATCTAGTTTGGAATGAAGGGAGGTAAATACATTTTTTATGCAAAGAGATTTATAAAGTTGTGGCTTGATATTAGTTTGTAATTATCTTTTGTGTATATGAATATTTTAACCCATAGAACGCTTGGATTTTCCATACTGTTAGCTAAAGGAATGCATGAAATCATGTGTGTATGCTCCATGTAAAAAGCTATGTTGATGCTAAGTTTACCTAGTCTGCTTTTCAAGTGAAGAAATTAGAAAGGTAAGTCTGAAAGTGCAACCTAAGCTTTGACCCCATGGATGTGTACATTAAGATACAATCTTTCTTTAATTATATGATCATAACTATTTCATAAATAAGCATACAGTATAATACAGTTGTAGTCAGAAACCATTGTCAATTCTTGAGTGCTTTGGTGAGGATCCTTGAAAAATGACATATCCTGGCAACGCATTGGCCTGCTAAACCCAGCATTGTGAGCTCAGTCCTTGAGGGGACCATTTGGGGATTTAGTTAGGCATTGGTCCTTCTTTGAGCAGGGGCTTGGACTAGATGACCTCCTGAGGTCCCTTCCAACCCTGATATTCTAAATGACCAGAAAACAGAGTGTCTGTTGGTATTCTTGGCTTTATAACGGCCTCAGAAAATCCTGCTCTCCTGGGGTGAATATGTAGCTTTACTGAGGGCTGGTCTACGCTATGGGGTAAAATCGATTTTAGATACGCAATTTCAGCTACGTGAATAATGTAGCTGAAGTCGAATATCTAAAATCGATTTACTCACCCATCCTCACCGCGCGGGATCGATGTCCACAGCTCGCCATGTCGATTCCGGAACTCTGTTGGGGTTGGTGGAGTTCCGGAATCGATATAAGCGCGCTCAGGGATCGATATATCCCGTCTAGATTAGATGCGATATATTGATCCCCGAGCAATCGATTTTAACGCGCCGATATGGCGCGTAGTCTAGACGTGGCCTGAGTAAACAGGCCATCCATTTCAGCAGAATCTAAGCATTCATTTAAAAGAGGGAAGAAAGGTTTTTAGCCCTTATGGTGAAAGAGAAAATCTTAAAAATGCATCTGTTGGGCCACGTGAGAACAGTTCCTGATGTCACTCTGTTGGGCCTACAGAGGGTGCTCCAGTCATTTGGCCTCACTTCAGAAGCAGAGTGACTAGAGAAGCTGCAACTGGCACTTCTGAGTCCATAGGTAGGGGGAGTGATGATCAGTGGCTCCTCTACCCTGGGCCAGGTCTATTCCTTCTTCGCTATTTTCCTGCTGAGACCACTCCCAGAGCATTGCTGCTCAGCTGCTCTGTGACATTCTCTTTTGGCTGGCCCCAGCCTTGTCCTCCTACCCATCTCCAGCCATTCCCTCCCCAAAGTAGGAACAGAAAGGGACCAAAGATCCCAGCAGATCCAGCAACCTCCTCCCTTAATGTGGGACATCAGAACCCCAGCCCATCTTCGGAACTGGGGAAGTGACACTGCAAATGAAGCAACCAGGATCAGAGATGAAGTGCCTCCCAGGAGGAGAAGACTTGAGATCATTAAAGTAGTGAGACAAACACAGAACTGAGAAGAAAATAATTGAGTGAGAGGAGTAACAGTAGAGAAAACCAAAAATTCTGGCTGAGGGTCTGCTGGGGTGCCGGGCTGAGGAGAAACAGCACACAGATTCTATATTGGTGTTGGAGGGTGGAGAATTGCAATTTCCTTATATATGTGCTATCAAATAATCTTTAAAGAAGTCAGTAATTAGCTCTGTGCTGTGGCAATATGTGACAGTGCTGAGCAGATGACCTGGGCTTTAGGAATAACCCCAGGACTCTGCTGTCTGCTGAGCTGGAAGAGATGGTGTATATTAGAAAGTTGAGGCAAGTTGGTTTTGGGGGCTTGGCATTGTGGTGTATACGAAACTGGTTAAAAGTTATAAGCTATCACTAAGTGTGAGGGATTTCCTGATCCTTGCAGTCTAGGGAGCTCTGAGGGAAGCCATGTGATCCGGATCTTCTGAGACAGTCAGCAGTCTGGAGAGAGCTAGTTTAAAGCAAGGTGAGGTGAGTTGTGACTAGCTGCCTCAGGGAGCAGCCTGTTTTCTTGTCCTCTGGTTTTGAGTTCTTGTGTGTTATTGTTCTGAATTATAAGAAATAAAGTAGTGATACATTGCAACCTTCCCACAAGAGGATTTATAATTTTATCTAAATTCTCTGTGTTTATCCTGTGAACATAACAGGTATAATCCCCCTGCAGTCACTCACTGACTCATTCTTGGGAGCTATTGTTGGTAGCCTCAGAGGGAGTGTCATGCTTTCACCCTACAAGTTGAATGGAAATCATAATATTGGTGGCTCTGACTATGGAGGGTAGATAATGAAAAACAAGTTAATAATTGACCAGCACCCTTTGTTTTTCATACTCACTGATATATATATCAAAGTGATAACATCTGTTTTTAAAAACTTTTTACAATAAATAGTGTGACTTTTACATCTCGTGTTCAAAACAACAACAAAATTGTAGATCAGGGAATGGTGTTTGCCGTCTGTTTTTAATGAGTATTCTCTAAAGGAGGTAATGTCAGATATTATCAGACAAAATCTTGCAGCATTCAGAAAACTTGATGAATCAACCACAATAGGGTGAGTCTGCCGTTGTTTTGTACAACTTCCCAAGTTCACACAAAGGTTACAGGGCTACCAATTTGAAAAGTATTCGCATCTGCGTTTGTGCTGCAGCTTTTTTCATTACTAAAAATGAGTATGGTGATGAATCATGGCTTCTGCTAATCAAACACAAGTGTGGACTCTTCACTGAACATTAGATATAAATAGCTAGGAGGATATTGTGTAGGAAGGAGGAGAATAACATCAAGGCACAAGCCAGCTATTTAACATATGTTCCCTGTCTCGTTGGCCCTAGTCTTCCAGTCTCCAGTTTATGCTGTTCAACAGATCAGTAGCTAATGAAGTCACCACCATCTCCAATGTAACCATGGATGAGCCCCCTGACTCTACTCTGAGATCTGATTGGACGATTCATGTGGCCTTGTGTGGATGTAGCTGTCTCCTGCAGTGTACTTCATTTTTAAAATTAGACCTAAAGTGCAGGAGGCGTCATGTTTTAAAGGATAGATTTGTTGGAATGTGTCCATCTAGCATGGTATGTGGGTGGTATACTAGTCAGTTAATTGCAGTACAGGTTTCCTGACTGAGCTCTTGTCTGGCCTAGTTTTGAAATCATCGAGACTGATTGTTTTTGATGACTTCTTAGTCCATACTGATGATGAATCTTGTGTGCTGGCTTAGGATTGCCTAGCCTTCACAATAACCTTATTCTGTTGTTTCCAGCTCTACTAATGCTTTGGATATTGGGTCAGATCCTCAGTTGCATCAGACACCATGCTTTTTCCTGTTCCTGGATGTTGCTGTGGGTTGAACTGACCCTGGTGTAATTTAGAGCAGCCCTAGAGCATCTCTAAATTATGCTTGACTGCAAGAACCCCTAAGGGGTCATTCCACAGCTGAGGATGTAGCATTCCGGCCATACCCTCCCCTTCCATCCCCACTTATGATCATTCTGTGCCACTAGTGATTCCCCTGTGTAGAGAGACTGCCCAAGCAGCTGTTTAAGCTAGCTTTCCATAACAGGCAAAAAGCAGGGAGGGGGTAGTATTTTGGTTCATCTTTGGCTTGGGGTGGGTACAGGGAGTGTGTGGTAATTAGACCTTTGGAACATGCTAACAACCATCTCCTGTAGCCAGAGGCCTGGAAAATGTAGGGCTAGAAGGGAACTCAAGAGGTCATCTAGTCCAGGCCCCTACACTGAGACAGGAATAAGTGTACCTAGCCCATCCCTGACAGATGTTTGTCTAATTTGTTCTTAAAAACCTCCAAGGGCAGAGATTCCACAACCTCCTTTGGAAGCCTATTCCAGTGCTTAACTACCCTGAGAGTTAGAAAGCTATTTCTAATATCCAGCGTAAATCTCCTTTGCAACTAAGCTGATTACTTCTTGTCCTATCCTCTGTGGACATAGAGAAAAATTGATGACTGTTCTCTTTAAAACAGCCCTTTACATAGCTGAAGACTATTATCGTGTTCCTCCCCACCCCAGCCTTCTCTTCTGAAAAAGAAACATTCCCATTTCCTTCAACCTTTCTACATGTTCTCCAACCCTTTTATTTTTATGGCTTTTCTCTAGTCTCGCTCTAACTTGTTCAAATCTTTCTTGAAGTGTGGCACCCAGAAGTGGACAAAGTACTCCAGCTGTGGTCTTGCCTGCGCTGAGTGGAGCAGAATAATTACCTTCTGTGTTTTACATATGACACCCTTGTTGATACATCTTAAAATGACTTTTGCATTTTTTTGCAACAGCATAACACTGTCATCTCATTCAGTTTGTGATTCACTATACTCCCCAGATCCTTTTTTGCAGTACTGCTGCCTAGTCAGGTTGTTACATTTTGTATTTGTGCATTTGATTTTTCCTCCCTCAGCACACTACATTGCACATGTCTTTATTGAATACCATCTTGTTGATTTCAGGCCAATTCTCTAATTTGCCAAGGTCACTTTGAATTCCAATCCTGTCCTCCAAAGTTCTAGCAGATTTTATAAGCATGCTGTCCGTTCCATTGTCCAAGTTATTATTGAAAATATTGCATAGCACAGGACCAGGAATAACTCCTGTGGAATCCCACTGGATACTGCCTACTAATTTGACAGTGAACTATTGACAACTACTCTTTGGGTACAATCCGTGCAAGAGCCTCTCTGATCCTGGCAGCCCTTCCCCAATTTTCCTACAGACCATCTACCTGGCAGTCCCCCTGTTCTAGAATCTGCCATAGAAACCAACTTCCTTCCTAGAGCTCTCCTTCTCAGCTGAGCTCATTCAGCATTTTTAGGAACCAGGTGCTCAACAGACAATCACCTGAGCCTTTGCAAACTACCCTCAGAACTACTTGCCTCAGAACAGAGCTGACTTGCCAGCCACAGGACTTCTTGGCCCTTACAGAGGCAGACCCCACTGTTACAAGCCCCTTCAATTCATTTATTAAAAGTTGAAAAAGTGTCATTTAAAAAAGACTAAGGGATATTACATACAAGCTAGATCTGCTTCATGCCTTCAGTTAGTCGAATAGCCCTTAATCACTCATATTAATCCTGACTCATCATCGCCACTGCACCAGCTATCCAGAGATGGCATTTTTCTGTGCTAGTTATTTTATACCATAGTATCGACATCATTCAGATATCTGGATATGGAACTAATCACAATGATGGATTTTCATTCCCTTTTGCCAGTCCTGACACCCTCCAGTAGATTCCTATTGGCCTTCTGTTTGATTTTCCAATAGATCTTCCACTCCATGATCTCCCCCAAACAGGCTTTCTCTTAATTTTTGTAGGTCTTCTGATGGGACAAAGCATCTCTGGCAGCCTCTCTTCTGGGCCCCAACTGCCTCTGAATTGAAATTCCATGAACTTTTTGCCACAAAATGAGCTCTGGGATGTGTAGTTTCTGAAAGCTGACCACTGGGTCTTCCTTGAAGATAAGCATCTAGAAGGAAAGAGAAGTGTTTTGGGCCTCCCATCACAATGAGATGGTTGTATGGACTTGAAGTCTACCCATGAAGATTAGTTCCAGCCTGAGGGTGGCGGGTAGGGAGTTGATCTTGGGCACTCTTCTAAAGCTCATCAGTATTACAGGAGCTATGAAGGCACCGGAGCCTGAAAAGAGGTGAGGAAGGATGTCACTGGAGGGACAGAGTTAAATGCTATACTGGGATTATGGGGTGTGATGTTGCACTCCATATGTTTTATGGAAATATGCTTATGAGTGTGAATATGATGTAACTGGAATATGCTTTATGCAAAAGGTCTGTTGTAAGGTATCATAACAAAGATTATAACTACTGAATATATTCCTCCTATTTGTATCATTGTATCATGATACCATGATTTTTGGTATCTGATACATATGATTTTTGTATCTGAAGCTAGAAATATGAAGTATAACTCTGAGGTCCTATTGTAATTATGCAAAGTGTGGGCCATTAATGGAATCTTGATGGCTCCCGTTGACTAGGACAATTGGTTGTAAATGGTTTATTTACATGCAAACCTTCCTGTGTACGTGTGAGCTGACCCAGGAAGAATGGAGACTAGGGGTCTTGCAGTGACATGTGACCACATCACATGATCCTGGAATCCATCTTGATCCTTGTACTTTTCCATTGATGAGGTGGGGGTAGAAACAAACGCAGACAAAAGATTCCCGCCTTGTGCCAAAGCTATAAAAGGGGGTGATGCAGGACAAAAGGGGCTGCCAGTCATGAGAAAACCCCTGCTTACCACCTGAGGTGTCTGCTGGAACTAGCAAGGACTGTACCAGGGGAAAGGATTGGGTCCAAACTAGGAAGGAGTCTTGTCCACGAAAGAAGCTTATTGGAACATCTCTGAGGGTGAGATATTACCTATAATCATTTTCTTAATGTATTAGGCTTAGACTTGTGTATTTTGTTTTATTTTGCTTGGTAACTTACTTTGTTCTGTCTGTTATTACTTGAAACCACTTAAATCCTACTTCTTATGCTTAATAAAATCACTTTTGTTTATTAATAAACCAAGAATAAGTGATGAATACCTGAGGGAGAAAATGGTTGTGCATATCGCTCTATCAGTGTTCTAGAGGGCGGACAATTTATGAGTTTACTCTATATAATTTTTATACAGAGTAAAACGGATTTATTTGGGGTTTGGATCCCACTGGGAACTGAGTGTCTGGGTGCTGGAGATAGGTAACCTGCTGAGCTGTTTTCAGTTATGTCTGCAGCTTTGGGGACGTGGACCAGACCCTGGGTCTGTGTTGCAGCAGGCTAGCGAGTCTGGCTCAACAAGGCAGAGTTCTGGAGTCCCAGGCTGGCAGGGAAAACAGGCTAAGAGGTAATTTCAGAATATCAGGTGACAGTTGCAAGGGGATCTCTGTGACTGAACCCATCACAATGGGGAAAGAGTGAAAATGATGGGATGGAGGGGAATAGTTGTTGGCATTTCAAGAAGTATGTGTATTTTAGAGAGACAAGGTGGGTGAGGTGGTAACTTTCAGTGGACCAACTTCTGTTGGTGAACAACAACACTGTATATTTTAGATAAGTTAAAGAGAGACATCCGAATCTTGGGATATTTATCTGAAATAAAGTTTCTGTAGTTTGCCCTTCTCTTTCTGCCTGTCCTGTTTTAAGAAATGATGTATTCTGCTATTAGCACCACAGGTGACCTGAATACGTCTGTTTTATTAACATCTATAAAAGTTAAACATATGCAAAAGAAATGTCCACAAAATGTAGACAAAGTGTAGAATTCCCCTTATAACTGCTCTTGGTCAAGGCTCAGAGTATGAAAACCTATATCAATGTGATGTTCTGTGACTTTCAGAAAGGCAGCTGAATATCATCTCCCAATAAGCTTCTCACTCTGGCCTGATCCCTTGGTAGCACATGTAGTAATATGTCAAGAACAGTGAACATGGATTCAGCATGGATTCACCAAGGGCAAATCATGCCTGACTAACCTGATTGCCTTCTATGATGAGATAACTGGCTCTGTGGATATGGGGAAAGCTGTGGACATGGTATATCTTGACTTTAGCAAAGCTTTTGATACAATCTCCCACAGTATTCTTGCCAGAAAGTTAAAGAAATATGGATTTGATAAATGAACTATAAGGTGGATAGAAATCTGGCTAGATTGTCGGGCTCAACAGGTAGTGATCAACAGCTCAGTGTCTAGTTGGCTGCTGGTATCAAATGGAGTACCCAGGGGTCGGTCCTGGGGCCGGTTTTGTTCAACATATTCATTAATGATCTGAATGATGGGATGGACTGCACCCTCAGCAAGTTGGCAGCAGTAGCATAGCCAGGTGGAGGGAACAGGGAGACCATAAAAAAAAAAGCGCCACCTGCTGCAGTGCTTTTACTGACCGGGCAGTGCTTTTACTCACCTGGCGGTCTTTGGAGGCACCTCAGCAGTGGGACCTTCACTCGCTCCGTGGGTCTTCGGCAGTATTTCCTTCAGTGCTGCCAAAGACACCTGGAGCAAGTGAGGGCCCGCTGCTGAATTGCCACTGAAGACCCAGAGCACTACCGGGGAAGTAAAAATTAAAAAGGCGCCAAAATGCTCAGTGGGGAAGCGGAAATTCCCCGTGCTCTCCTCCAGCTACATTACTGGTTGGCGGATGACACTAAGCTGGGGGGAAGAGGTAGATACACTGGAGGGTAGGGATAGGATCCAGAGTGAACAAGAAAAATTGGAAGATTGGGCCAAAAGAAATCTGATGAGGTTCAACAAGAACAAGTGCAGAGTCCTGCACTTAGGACGGTAGAATCCCATGCACCACTACAGGCTGGGGACCTACTGGCTATGCGGTAGTTCTGCAGAAAAGGACCTGGGGATTACGGTGGATGAGAAGCTGGATATGAGTCAGCAGTGTGCCCCTGTTGCCAAGAAGTTCAAGAGCATATTGGGCTGCATTAGTAGGAGCATTGCCAGCAGATCGAGGGAAGTGATTATTCCCCTCTATTCGGCACTGCTGAAGACACATCTGCAGTATTGCGTCTAGGTTTGGGCCCCCCTACTACAGAAAGGATGTGGACAAGATGGAGAGAGTCCAGCGGAGGGCAACAAAAATGATTAGGGGGCTGGGGCACCTGACTTATGAGGAGAGGCTGAGGGAACTGGGCTTATTTAATCTGCAGAAGAGAAGAGTGAGGGGGGGATTTGATAGCAGCCTTCAACTACCTGAAGGGGGATCCAAAGAGGATGGAGCTAGGCTGTTCTCAGTGGTGGCAGATGACAGAACAAGGAGTAATGGTCTCAAGTTGCAGTGGGGGAGGTCTAGGTTGGATTTTAGGAAAAACTATTTCAGTAAGAGGTTGACGAAGCACTCGAATGCGTTACCAAGGGAGGTGGTGGAATCTCCCTCCTTAGAGGTTTTTAAGGCCCAGCTTGACAAAGCCCTGGCTGGGATGATTTAGTTGGGGTTGGTCCTGCTTTGAGCAGAGGGTTGGACTAGATGACCTTCCGATGTCTCCTCCAACCATAATCTTCTATGATTCTAAGGTATAGGAAGACTGTGACCCTAGACTGGAAGTTCTTGGGGAAAGGGCTGTTTTTTCATTATATGTATGTGAGTGCTTAGTGCAGTGGGTACTTAGTCAGGACCTTTAGGTATTGATGTAATAGAAATAGATAAATAATACCAATTATGGACATCCTTAGTGTTACTGTCAAGTTAGCACATCACACAGCTCTATGATTTTAATCATAAAAAACATTTGAACACATTGCTGCTAATCATGACCAAACTGTATTTCTGCTCCAATTACCACTCTTCATTTAACTTTACCGAGAGTACTGAAGCTAAGGTGTCAGATAATTTCCACAGGAACTGGAACAGATTCATTTGCATGTGTGGCATCATCTGTTCCTGCATAGAGTACTAAATTTAATGGCTTAATCCACAATTATAAGAAAGCAATAATGTAATAAGGAGTGGGTTAACTGCAAAAGCTATACACCTTGAGCGCATTGAAGCAGGGCTGGGCCAAAGTCTGACTGTTTTCAGCACCCATGAAGTGACATTATTACAGCAATTCCTTATTTTTAATCTTTGATTCTTTAAATGTGCCAATGGTATCTAGCTGAAATTGCTTACATTACTGTTAAGAGCAAATTGCTTCTGCCTATAATGAGGAAATCAGGAAGTGAATATCAGGTAATTCCCCTGGGAACTGTGGCATATTTCTACCTGTTCACGGACTCCATCTCCATTTGCATTCTGTATTTAATCTTTGGGAAAGTTCCTAGAACAAAAGGTAAATTTTATTGCACCCAGTACATGATCCTTGAAGTCACTTTGCATGGTAAGTGGCCTTTGCCTACTTGTGGGTTTTTATTTTAGTTTGATTATGTTATCTTCTAGGAAACAACTGATGGGAAAACCTCAAATACATTTGAGGTTCAGGTTCTATTCTTACAAATGTCCAAATGTTTGAAGGTGAAATCATGGTCCCTTTGAAGTCAGTGGCAAAACTCCCATTGATTTCAATAGTGCCAGAATTTCCCTTGGAATGGTTATTTAAAGTTTATCTGAAGTTTATCCAGATTAACCAACTGAGATTTTCAAAAAGGTCTAAAGTACATATACAAATATGCCAGCAGAAAAGAACAATAAAATAAGATTTGCATTTTATCTCAATATTGGTAATGTTTTGTATGCTTTCTTATTAATCATCATGTCTACTTACTTATCTGGAATTTTCCGTCTCTCAACATCATTGTTCTTTTCTTCCTAAATTACTCACACTGCTGTTAAACAAAGAGTTTTGTTTAAAAGAACAAAGGTGAAATACATATATATATATATACTGTGCGCCATGAATTCTTGTATTTGACCTTGGTTGATATGGCTAAGGTTAATGAACCAATTAATTTTATACAAGATACCTGGCATGTACACTGTTTCACTTTATGGTGTAACTAGTGTTACCAGTAACACTCTATTGCTCTTTGTACCCTTAATTTAGTTCAAAATATTATGAATCAGAATTCACTGCAAGCTTGAGCTGTTACATTTTGAAGTAACATTCTCAGACTATAAAAAAAATGGATTTGTTTGTCATGTGTGTAATAGTTTCCCCTTTGGGCACTTTTTCCACATGCACGCGCACACACCTTTGTTAATGAAGTGTTAAAATTGAGATTTTAATCCCACAATTCAGTTAGTTTCCATAGGAACTGTAACTCAGTCTGCTTTGCATGTAGTATTCTTTATTTTAGTGTGTAGTGCTAAATGTACCAGCTTACGTTGTAACTGTATGTTAATTTATTATGTAGAAGGTTCTAGAGTTACAGTTGCTGAGGAAACCCTGGCAAACAGAGGCTCACATAGGTTTCCAAAAAATAAAAAAAAGTGTTAACAGGTAATTGTGCTCTGTCCAGCATAGGCCCCTCCTGATGGTGTTCAAGCGCATGAAATAATATATTTATTTAGTACAAAACCCCCAACAATTAAGTAAATTCTCTCTTCTGAGTCCACTAGTGCATCTCATCACTTCTGTGCATCTTTGAGGCCCTTTTCCCAGAATGTGATATGTGGAGCGAGGACTCCGTGCACGCACAGAGGTCCACATCACATTGCAGGACTGGGCTTTTGGGTTGTAAACACTCTTGGGCACAGTGCCCCTTTTATTGGTATCATGCTTAATTGTTTGTAGGTGTGCATGCCATTTTACAGACTGAGAAAAGTTGCAGGTTCCTATCCCAAGAAGTTTATAATCTAAACTAGACATAATTCAAAACTAGAAACAAAAGGTTGAGAGACGGGGTCTTTGGCGAGAGCTATCATTAGACATGCTTATTGTTATATCAATGTCTTGTTATGAATGCTTTAGAGATTTTGTGCGTGATTTAATATATTAAAATTTGAGGACAGGGAAGGAATGGGATGGAAACCAACAGATGAGAGTTATCAAAAGGAAGCAAATTTACCTCGTGTTTCATTTGACTCTAATGCACTATGCACACTTATGGTTTCACATAAATAATAATAAACATTAATCTATCTTTTCATACCTGTGACCTTCTGCCTGTTGCTTGAAAGTTATAAAGAAGAGGGATTTGGATTTAACCACTGATTCACTGCTTGCCCTGAGCGATTTATACAGAGAAAGCAGACATTTGGTGGTGTTGTAAACAAATTAAAAATGACTCTTTCCAGAGTCTGCAGCAAAAATGCTTCGAATCATCTAGAAAGAGCCATGAAGTATTGAACAAGTCCGTGGGGGTATAGCTTGTAAAAGCAAGATGAAGGCAGGCATGCACCAATCCGTAAAGCTAGACTGCTTTTTCTGGCACCTGGGCACTGGGTCTTTAAGAGGAGCTTAATGTTGACTCTTTCTGTTCTTGCCAGGTTCCAGCAATACCTTTGCACTATCTTGAGTTTTCTCTACCATTAGCTTGAATATTTTGCAATCCCTGCACTTCTGAGAAGTTGACCAGAAAGAAGGGTTATTGTCAAGCACAAGGATGCTGAGCAGGGCTCACTTTTCAGATTGCTCCACATGTGATTGTTAAATGATACATAGAAGAAGGTCAGTTTTAATCTTGCCAGGCATACAGAAATGTTCTGAGTATAGTATACTTAGATCAGTAGGGAAAGTAAGGGACCAGATGTTCTTGATCATTCCTGCCTCTTTGTGTCTCTCTGGCAGTGAAACGGGTCAGGAGCTTGCTGGATCTGCCCACATGACAATTTCCCCACTGAATGGGAGTTTCCAGTGAAGCTGATGCCAGGAAGTCTCCAGTGAAGCTAATGCCTATGCTACCTGTCCTGCCAATTTTGGTGCAGGAGGCATGCTGGGGACAACAGGAGTGGGGCAAGAGTGGAACTGTGTTCCAGGAAGGCTTTTTTAGATGGCAATCCATGCATGTGCTTTAGAGCAGTCTGTAGGTTGTTCTAAATTATGCTGGAACAGAGGATAGAGTAAAATCAGAATCTAGGAGCTGCAACTTTCTCCTCTGCAGCCCCATCCCCATACCACTGTGCCCAGTGGACACTGGGGCAATAAAGGACATGGCCCAAAGCTTATATGTTTAAGTCATATAGGAAGCAATGAAAGTAAAATATGGTTATCGTGAGTGTCACTGCATAGCACTGTTACCCTAGCCATACAGGTTCTTTTTCTTAGCCCGCGAGCTGTGTCCAGGCTTTGAAGAATTGTTGTATTGTTAGTTTTGCGATTCAGACCCTTTTTGAGGAAGCTTTTGCCCTCTGTTCAGGATTCTTTATTCAGATATATCTCCTAGTATGGGGGATGTTGAGAAGTAGTTTAGTAAAAGAATAGAGGAAGAAAGAACAGGTAGAGGAGGAAGAATGAGGACAGATGGTAGGATAGAGTGTGCATCTTCTGTCCAGATTTTCTTCTTTCAAAATTCAAGAAAAGAAGGGAGGAGAGGGGGTGAAGAAAAGCATAAAACCTGTTTCTTCATGTTAGAACCATCTCTGCAGAAGGGGACGCTCCAGGTGTCTCTGCCACATTATGTCCAAGTTCTTTCAGGATACAGGAAGGCAGGACACTCCTCTTCACTTTTTTCAGTTGCATTAACGTTTTCTCCTTTTGGTGGGCCCAGCAGCATGTTCACTTTTCCCTATTACAAATCACAATCTGGGCTATGTTCTGAAGATTCAAGCCATGACCCCTTACTATGGGGATGAATTGTTTGTTATCTCAATTATTGTTGTGGTCTTGGTCTTTTATGAGTTTATTCATTATTGGTGGCAGTGCAGGCTCAGACTGGCTGACAGTGCCCCAGTTAGTGAGGCACAATAGTCTGACCCTTTGTTTTGTCAGTTTGGCAGTAGGATGCACCTATATGTTATTTTCATATACAGGAGATTACTTCATTGCTGTTTGCAGAGCTGCAAGTGTAGCAGCATCCTGAAATGATGTCATTGATAAAGCTTTGCTTTTAAAAAAGCAAAGGTTTCATTTCACAGAGTTCATGCAAACATTTTTCTATATTTAAACTTGTGTAATTTCATTCCCTCTGCTTAATGCTCAGAAGTCTAGGATCAAAGAGGCTTCAAACTCAGGGCTCTGAGTCATTCAAACTGCTTGGTTTTATACTGAAATAATCTGAAATGGAGTTTTGCATGGTATTAATGGGGAAACCTATATAATCTCAGGCTCATTCATAACTCAACTCAGTTGGCTTAAAAGGTTTGTCAAGCTTAGTGAATGTTTCAGTGACCCAGGGATTATGCATGAGTTTGTAATGAAACCTGAAACCAGGTAGTTTAAGGCCCTGATCCTACCAACACGAGTCATGTACTTAACTTTAACCATTGGATTCACTGGCTCTGTTCAAGTGCTTAAAAGTTAAGTATGTGCTGGATTGGGGTCTCATAGTTTTTCACACAGCTCATATAATTCATAGAATCATAGGACTGGAAGGGACCTTGAGAGGTCATTTAGTCCAGTCCCTTGCACTCATGACAGGACTAAGTACTATCTAGACCATCGCTGACAGGTGTTTGTCTAACCTGCTCCTAACAATCTCCAATGACGGAGATTCCACAACCTCCCTAGGCAATTTATTCCAGTGCTTAACTACCCTGACAGTTACGAAGTTTTTCCTAATGTCCAATCTGAACCTCCCTTGCTGCAATTTAAGCCTATTGCTTCTTGTCCCATCCTCAGAGGTTAAGAAGAATAATTCTTCTCCCTTCTCCTTGTAATAACCTTTTATATACTTGAAAACTGTGATCGTGGCCTCACTCAGTCTTCTCTTTTCCAGATTAAACAAACCCAATTTATTTCACTCTTCCCTCATAGGTCATGGTTTCTAGACCTTTAATCATTTTTGTTGCTCTTCTCTGGACTTTATCCAATGTGTCCACATCTTTCCTGAAATGTGGTGCCCCGAACTGGACACAGTACTCCAGCTGAGGCCTAATCAGCGCAGAGTAGAGCGGAAGAATTACTTCTCATATTTTGCTTACAATACTCCTCCTAATACATCCCAGAATGATATCTGCTTTTTTTGCAACAGTGTTACACTGTTGACTCATATGACCCCCAGGTCCCTTTCCACTGTACTCCTTCCTAGGCAGTCATTTCCCATTTTGTATGTGTACAACTGATTGTTCCTTCCTAAGTGGAATACTTTGCATTTTGTCCTTATTGAATTTCATCCTATTTACTTCAGAGCATTTCTCCAGTTTGTCCAGATCTTTTGAATTATAATCCTATTCTCCAAAGGACTTGCAACGCTTTGCAGCTTGGTATCATCTGCAAACTTTGTAAGTGTACTTTCTATGCCATTATCTAAATTATTTCAGATTTACATTTGTATGTGGCAAGATAAAAATATACCTTGTAGTTTCTTTTATTCCAAGGGGACTGTTTATGGCCAAATGGCCATATTTGTGAATTTATTATCACCCCCATGGCATCTTAATGAAAATTAAGAGATACACATTTTCTGTGCCAGAATCACCACTGGCATCTATTAACAATTGAATTAAAAACGAACCATAAATGAAAATAATAGAAACATGAATTCAGCTTGACTTGATACTCTCTCTAGTTCATGGTCTTATTAGTGATGCCACTGTTTGAAAGGATGGTAGAATGATTCAGTATGAGCACTCATGCAAGACACTAATAGATTATTATTATCCACACAGAGCCAAATTCATTCCTTGTGTAATTCCAGTGAAGTCAAATCATACCAGAAATGAAATTGTCCCACACTATTTTAGACATGATCATAATTACTATTAACTGAAAATCCTGCAAAGGCCCATAATATCCTGACTGATGTTACACAGTCTCAGAAAACAATATGAAATGAATAGTAAAATTTTCTCAACCCTGCAGCCTCTATAAGCCACTGAAAACACAGGTTTAGAGCCACAGACAGTCATTCAGGGACAGTTTGTGACTCCGATTTTTTATCTGATATATTCATTAGTTTAGTTGTTACTCAGAGACTCTAAGTGAAAACTAAAAGCAGATTTTCAAGCATTACCCAATGTATAATGTGATTGTTATGATGCTAATGTGCTCTGCTCCCATTCACAGGTTTGGCCTGTCCCCTAACATGTAGGTAGGAGGGTATGAGCTGGGGCCAGGGGTGGTTATAGTGAATAGGGGTATGGATGAATGATCTCTCGCATTGTGGTAGATGACATCATGAGGAAATCTAGCCTATAAAAATAAACCATATCCCACTGAAGAGGAAGATGCAAGTCTGATTTTATCAGAATTCCATAGTTGGAATTAATTCATTTTCTCCCTATCCATTAGGGGACTACTACTGTGGAGCTTTAATGATATCTCTGCATGAATCAATGTTTTACACAGGATTGCTTTGACTTGCACAAATATCTGGAGAGTGCTTAACTGATTGTCAGACTCCTTAAGTAGCATTAATTCTACCACTGCAATGTTCTGATGATGAGGTAATTGCATCTTCTCAGGGTATTGTTAAGTCTTGTTAAGGAGTCAATGGCCATGGATTCCTCTCACTTCTTTGGGGTTTTTTTTGTTTGGTTGCCTTTGGCTTTGCTATGTCTGAGTTTTGTGAGATGTGGTGTAGGCAATTAAAAAAGTAGACAACTTGCCAATAGACATGATAAAGTTACCTCATTTTTTCCTATTCTCTGTGTGAGAGAACACCATTTGATAGCTATTGACAAATGCTGACTTTTTAATGATGACCACTGTACCAAGAAGAGATGGGCTAAGGAGAAGGAACCACGGGCATGAGGGTCTGGAGGCCCATGTGGTGGTGGTTACATTCCCTATATGAGATACCTAGGCCACGCCATTGTAAAAGTACAGTCATGGGAGCTCCAGGAAGGACACTGCAGTGTCAGAACATGAATTTTCTGGTACCGTGACACAGTGCTATCTTTTGGTGGTGGTGCTGGCAGGAGTGCTCTGAAACATGCAATTGCTCTAACTGATTCAGGATGCTCACAGGCATTTCATGGTATCCTGAGTCCTGTGTGCAGTCAACAAGAACCTTGCCTTAATATGAACAATGCTGTGTCTTCCTGAGAACCTGTGCTAGCCCTGTGCATTTCTGAATTGCTCCGGCCACCACCTATGGATCACCAGCTGCCAGAAACTTTAATCTGATTAGAGGCAGTAAAACTGGTTTCTATCTCTGGCGCCTGACTCAGGTTTCAGAGCAAGGGAAAAAGTATGACATCACCCCTGCTTGCATCTGTGTTGGGTAGCTAATGAAATTATACGATGGGTTTGAAGACCATTACAGTCAATGTTGATCCTGATTATTATTAAGAGCACTTTCAAATTTACTGCACCACAGAGCAGGCTTGAAAGCATCATTTTTCAAAGATGTACACGTTGCATTGAAGAGCTCTGCTGGCTAGAGAGCATGCCGGCAGGACACAGAATGAATTCTGAAATTCATTGGATACAAGTACATGTAGTCCTTGTACTGTCGAGATACATGCATCCCATCATTTTGTGATAATTGGCCATGAGGGTGACCTTGGGATAAAAGCTTCCTAGGTGTGGCTGGCTCCTAGTTAGGGCAGACAAGTTACAATGCATGCACACAAGTATGTGGTTTGTGCTGGATTTCCCAAAGCAGTCAGCGTGGGGGTGTGGCGGCAGCACTGGTCTAGGGCATTCTCCCATCTTCAGTGCTGGCGCATTTCATCCTGCACGTGGGTTAGAGGACCCATTGCCTATCCCGTGTGGGTGAGTCTTGCCCATCATGGAGAGTTCTCTTTGTTGTGAAGTTTGGGATTTTTTTTTCCAGAGCTGTCATTGTTCCTTTAGGAAAGAATCTGGGATCCTTTTGTTTAATCTCAGTGAAAGTCCATACAAACCTACCCAGACTGATGTCCCAGACCAGCTGAGCTGAGGTTTCTATTGCATTACAGGCTGCACTATGTCCATGGGAAATTCGCCTGAAGTTATGGCTCTGATTGATTGTAAAGGCTTTCTGTACTTGTCTTATTCTTCTGCAGGTTCTAAACTGGAAATCTCTCCTTTGCCGAGATGCCCTCAAAAAACTTGACAATGATTAACCTGCTGGTGTGTTGAGACCACAATTTATCATACCGACCAATATCACCTCATTGTTTCCTTGTACTCCCCCATCATCTATGTATCTATGTATCTATCTATTTGCTGTCTTTGGTCTTAGACTTAGATTGTCAGCTCTTTGGGGCAGGGACCACCATTGTGTTCTGTGTTTATACAATGCCTAGCACAGTGGGGTCCTGGTCCTTGGCTGGGCTTCTAGGTGCTACAGTAATACAGACAAATAAATAAATAATCCTCAGTTTTGATAACCACTGGAAAGAGTGTGGGTGATTCTAACCTCACACAGTTGGTCAGATTTCTGTTACTGTGGGTGATGGGTAGCCCAAGTGGATACGTGACCTCAGAAGGTGCTGCTGATATCGCTTCACAGAGACTGGGTGCTCCACACACTCTACCTACCTGAGCTTCCCCAGCTGGGGTATAAGAGCACCAGCATGAGTCTTGAACCCTGATTTTGCCGATAAATACCAATACTGCTAGACATCAGGACACTTTATAGCTGGAAACTCTGTTTTGGAAAGCTGTTAAAAATACCAAAATAAAAAAGGTACAGCTTAATTCCTTAGATATGTGTGTATATGAATGTGTATCCCCTACTAGCAGCTGTAGCTTCTCATGTTGTTGTACGAAGTTGAAGAAATATCATTAGTAAATACATGTGAAAACAGGAATATCTTATGTTGTTGGCAGTGGCAGCAGCAGCATGGGGCTCAAGTATCTCACAGGCTTTGCTAGGAGACAGGTCAGGTTCAGATATGAATATTTCCATATGTCATACGAACTACTGACAAAATTTAATAACAAAATTTAAGACCAATTACATGACACCCGTGCTTTAAAATCAGCCCCACAAAGGGGACTTAACACTATCTTTAGGTATTCTTTTAACCTAGAGAAATCATCAGCTGGCATAGGGGTGGCTATAGCAGCTGCTCCTGGCCCCCACTCCCCAGTACAGCGGCTTTTCCAGAGTGAACTGGTGGTATGTCTGGTGCACACTGGTGATCCTAGCTGGATCTTTGGGAATTGTCATCTGCCAATGCATGACAGAGCAGCCTTGAGGATGCTCTAACTTGAGGTTGCAGGGGAGGGTGCAGTTTGGCCGCTAGTAGCTCCAGATATCAGGGGATGGAAAGGTGGCAGAAAGCCTCCTATGCTCCTGCCCACTTGCATGCACCATGAGCCTCTCTGGAGCACTTGACTCACAATATATAACTTGAAACACAGAAACTTTAAACTGGTCTAGCACTCTGGATCTAGCTGTCTAGAACTGGTGATTTTTCTTATGAGGATTGTATTCCCAGACAGCTACCTCATAGACCGTAACCACTAAGGTTGTCTGGCTCCCAAACTGGCCTACTGAGACATGTTCAGGAATGACTATCTCACAGCCACCAGCTCACCAGCAGTATTCAAGGGCACATGAATGTGTGGTATTTATATCTGAAACTCTATATTTGGCAAATCCTACTGCTTATTGGGGGAGCTGAAACTCCTGTGTCTGGAATTCCCCATTCTGCCTCTGTAACACATTCCTAAGGGTTTTTTCAAATTAACAGCTTGGCCACCCTACAGGAGTCTTCTCATTTTATCTTGTGCGAGGAGTCATATTTCCGCACTTCCAAAGCTGGCTACAAAGCCATTGTTTTAGTTGTATAATAGATAAGAAACAGTTGATGGCACAGCATATTTCCTAGTGTGAGTAACATCACTCAGTTTTCCAAAGAGAGAGGACAACATGATGAGAATGGAAGTGTGTCACTCTAACCCATTTTAAACTTTCTGTGTATCAAATCATAACTCTGTCTCAAAGACATACAGAGCCAGCCTCAACCTGGCAGAGAAATGTTAATTAATACCATGGATATAGAGAATTATTTAAGGCAACAATGAAGACAGAAAACATGTGAAAATGGTGAGTTTCCAGTCAACAGGTGATTCTTAGTCGTTACCAACAATTCCATCTCTCACAGTGTAAAGTGTCTTTCCTGAGGACATCTTGAATCACTTTACAATCATCAAAGTCAAACAAAAGGAAAAATATTGAGAGAACATAGAAAGAAGACATATTGCCCCCAAGACCTTTTGTGGTTATAGAATTTCTACAGATACTTTAAAAATGTTGGGATTGAGTGTGTGCTTGTTTATTTTAATTTTTCTCACTAGTTATTTGACACCTCAGTGCCTGGGAGCTCAGTCCCCGACACAGCTAGACCCAGCTCCTAAAATAGGCAGACAGGTTAAAATTAGTGAGACATGTATTCCTGGCTGTGAGCCATAGATTTTTTTTTTTTAATGCTGGAATTCCACTATAGGGACATTAAACACTATGACGGCAGTAATATTAGAACCAATGTCCTGAAAATGAGAAATTCCAGTGAAATGATGTACTGTACAACATAGTTTCCAGCCCTCTGCACCAGCAGTGAAGCTTTGCGTAGATTTTGCTCCTTTATTTTCATATAGATTATATTGCCCATCAGCGTGCTGCAGCATGTTGTAGAACAGTGAGATCTGGTGACACAGTACTTTGCAATGGAGATCAGTCCACGAATGGTTCCTCTAGCAGTTAGTCAGAACTAGTGGCTTTGAAAATACTGAAAAATTGACAAATACTTCCTTTACTATTTTTACCCATGTGGAAAGATCTGCTATCATGTACAGCGGCAGAGGAACAGGACATGTTATTTCTAGAATGGGTTGAGAGGTTTGGGGATTGGGTGAAGAAACTGGCCCCAAACCACTGCAAGTAATAAGGTGGTCACTTGGGGAGAGTTTTTAAATTGTCTGAATACAAATGCAAGAAACAGGAATGTTAAAATAAGGCAATTCCAAAGACAGTAGAGACCAGGTTAAAGTGTAACCAAGTTGTTGCACGTTTTTTTGCCTTGCAGACATCATATATCTAAACAGAGTCATTTAACAGGGCTTTGTCATTTATGTTACATCAGTTTTGATTTAGGACACAGAAAATAGGCCTGACTCTGATCTCATTACACTGATGCGAATCAGAGCTAACTCCCATTGATGTCAAAACTGCTCTGAGGTCAGCACCAGGCCCAGAAAATTAATCTAGTTTTTACAGTACATCTCTTAATGTGCTGATGACGTGTTGTTTTAGCTAGTTTAAAAGAGCTTCACCATATTTCTGCATACAGGATCTTTTGGGTTGAGTCACAAACAAGTCTATTTTTAATAGACCTATTCTTTTAATAGAGCTGTGCTTAAGTGGACAGTTATATGTTACAGGCCAGATTGTGGTCCATGGCTACGTCCTCTTTGATTCTCTTTGTCAGTGCATAGGGGATGGAGGACTGCCTTAGCCAGGCTTGTGGGGGTTCTCCTAAAGTAACAGAGTCCCTGAATGTCATCCACTCATATTCATATATAGGGGGCATCCCTGGCCATCCCACAGGTGTGAAGTTGGAGGAGTGTGTGTGAAGGTAAAGTTCAGTAATTTCTAGATGGTGGAGCAGTGCTTAGTGGGCAATGCTAGCCAATGTAATTTAGAGCAGCCCTAGGGGCCATGGCTTAGAGCAGGAGTAGGCAAACTACAGCCTGCGAGCCATGTCTAGGCCATCAGATGTTTTGATTTGGGTCTCGAGTTCCCGCCAGGGAGCGGTGTCTGGGGATTTTCCCACTCTGGCGCTCCAGCTGGGGAGCAGGGTCGGAGGCTTGCCCTGCTCTGCATGTGCCATGGCTCCGCACAGCTCCTGGAAGAAGCAGTATGCTCCCGCTCCGGCTCCTACATGTAGGCGCAGCCGGGGGCTCCGCACGCTGCACCTGCCCCAAGCACCGCTCCCATTGGCTAGGAACCATGGCCAATGTAAGCTGCAAGGGAAGTGCCTGTGGATGGGACAGTGCACAGAGCCACCTGGCTGTGCCTTCGCATAGGAGCTGGATTGGGGACATGCCACTGCTTTTGGGAGCTGCTTGAGGTAAGCGCCGCCCGGAGCCTGCACCCCTGACCTCCTCTCATGTCCCAACCCCCTGCCCCAGCCCTGATTCCCATCCTACTATCTGAACCCATTGGTCCCAGCCCGGAACACCATACTGCACCCCAAACACCTCATCCCCAGCCCCACCCCAGAGCCCACACCCCCCGTTGAAGCCCTCACGCCCCGTGCATCCCAACCCCTTGCCACAGCCCAGGGCCCCCTCCTTCACCCTGAACTCCTCATTTCTGGCCCCACCCCAGAGCCTGCACCCGCAGCTGGAACCCTCATCCACTCTCACATGCCAACCCCAATTTCATGAGCATTCATGGCCCGCCATACAATTTCCATACCCAGATGTGGCCCTTGAGCCAAAAAGTTTGCCCACTCCTGGCTTAGAGCCATCTTTCCCTACTCACCCTAGGCCATGCACCAAGTGAACCAGATAAAGGCATCTGGCCCTACAAATGCTAGATTTTAGGGTAACAGGGTTAATTATACCCCTACTGGACTCATGAGAAACTGTTAGGGCTAAATCTTGTGGGTTAGAGATTATTTTAGAGTATAGAAGAGAAAATGGCTGAGAAATTAATAAATGTGTAAAAGAAAATTGGGAAATATCTAGAGAGGAGACTGCCTGAAGCTGCTCTAATTTACACCAGCTTTCCATGGCTTTCAGGAGTTGCCAAGACATAAGGACACCATAGCCTGTCCCACGTGCCGGGAGCTGTTAAACTGTCTGTATGCCACCTGGGAATCTCTTCTGACTCAGGGAATTCCCATCTAGTTGGTTAAGTCAGTAATCTTGCTGCTTTGCACGGAAGGGGAGGCAAAAAGCATCCAGAGTGGGGTCCAGAATGTCTATCTCAGATATTCACTTTCCAGAATTGAAGAAGCCGCCCCGCATGTTTTGCTCCATTTGTTTAAATGAAATTAAATTCACAAAAGTAAAACTATGAAGCAGACAGGTGAATTCAGAAAACTCCGTCGGTGAACTGAAAAATACAATAGGCATTATATTGCTATTGTTTGCATGTCAGTGATGAGGATCGAGATTCACTGCATTTCACGTTCATTGGTCCTGCAGCCTAGAGAAATACACTTCAATTAAAGTCTAAATACACAGTTTTGTCAGAAGATGCACCAAACAGCTAATCTGAGATAATTTTCACTAGCCTAACACATTTCAGTATTTCCTTTACAATCATTAACTGGCTGTGTATTGGTTGTTCTAGCTATGCAATACCATAATACAACCAGTTAATCGAGGGGGAAAAGGGGCAGGGAGAGGGAAAGCATTCGAATTTTTCATCAGGGCAACAAAAGATAAGAAAAAATATTAAGACAGAGGATAATAGGCTTCTGCGCTGAGGAGGTATGAATCTGCAATATGACAGTTTTGGGGCCTGATTCTGACCTCAGTTAAATCAGGAATATGTTCACTGAAGTCACACATTGAAAGATCAGAATTGGGACCTAGGTTCTGGGGCGATGATTTGTTTAAGGAAGGGTTTTATAGGGGCTAGATTCTGCTTTCGTTTCCATGACAATGACTCTGGGGTAACTTAATCAAATCAGAGGTATTACTCTAGATATGTACCTGTGTAACTGAGATCAGAATATGGCCCATGGAGTGCAATTTGTATGTAGATTTTATGGCCTAAAACTCTTTAGGGGACATAGATTTAAAATGAAGGTTACCTTCTATTCCAAATGTTTTTAAATTAAATTGTTGTAGGTTTAGCCATCTCTGCTTTCTGCTAGATGCTAGAACGTGATCACCAAGAGATGAACATATCTGAAGATTGCTTAGGAAACTGGATGAGCAAGACAAGGATTCCTAGCAAGGATTATACATGTCAGACCTCATAGGAAGGAAAGCTTAGCACTGAGACAATTAACTACCCACATTGATTAGATCACAAGTAAGTATGCTGGGCCTATGTCTTCTGTCACTTCCCTCACTTTTATATCGATGTAACTGGATTGATTTCAGCCATGTTACTGCTGATTCGAATCAGTGAAAAAAGAATGAAGCCCATCATTTAAAAAAGGTGAGTGTAGACACTGCAACATGGATAGACATGATCAGATGATGAAGGATCATTGTTTGAAGTGACTGTCCATTAAATGGTAACTGCATTGCTATCTTTGTTTCATGGTTTGTTTGTTTTTCATAGATGACCTGATTTTCAGAAGGTCTTGAACACCCCAAACTCCCACTGACTTCAGTAGGAATAGTGAGTGATCAGCAGCTTGGAAAATCAGGCAAACAGAGGCTACTGTACTGGAACTCCATTGTCTGAGTGTGATGCCAACCAGCTCGTGGTGTGCATGTAGAAGACAAATACCTCGATAACAGTCTGTGCCTACAGTGCCAAGTTCATTAAGAGAAACTCTTCCATCAGAGAAATCAAATTTCCTGGATGAAACATTTATGTTGAAAAGAAATACACTTCTGCTATTAATTTATATGGTGCCCAGAGGGTACCTCTGTTTGTGTTATATAGAGTGGCTCATAAAGAGTTCTGATTTGGGATGCAGGACTCAAAAACAATGCTGCTTTCCCGGATGAATGGTGAATGAGGCACCCTATAAAACAAACAACGAAGTAACCTCAGGGTACCATGCAAGTTTATTATAAAATACTGAAATGTGGAATGGCAACAAATGAGAAATATGACAAATAACAAAATACTGCTTATTTTAATAATCTTCGCTGGAGTTTCTTTCCCTTGATGTAACTTTAAAATGAACAGTCCCTACAATTAAAGTGGGAGAAGCAGTTCATTTCAACAGCATGAAGCATCCTCTGCCTTCAGTTGCAGGGATAGGATTATTTAGCCAGTCCAGATATGTGATTATCCTGGAGCACTTTATTATAAAAAAATCAGGCAAAGAACAGTACATGCCCTGGACGGCCATCTTTTCCATTACAAGAGAGGATTTCCAGCCATCATAGGTTGTAATTATGATTAGAAAAGGGTTGTAATGAGGGTTCTGAATTGCAAGTCTTTTCCATTGCTGACTTCTGGGAGACTCTTAGACTCCTTGCTTCCTCCCTCACCAGGTCTGGATTGTTCCATTAATTTATTGCACCTGGAAAACCTGTTAAAAGAGATTTTTCACAATCCAGAGAGCCCTCTCCGTGGTTGGTAATCAGGATTGGGAATGGCAGCAAAGGGAGGGCAACAGGTGATCTGTGTGTGGGGGTAGCCGGACCCACATCATTCTCCCCAAACTCCAGTAGATATGATGGAGAGAAATTAATGCAGCATGATGCTGGATTAATTGGTCTGTAGTGCTTTTATTGAAGATATCCCCTTGAAGGCTCCTGGGGGCAGGTGCTTCTGTGGACGAAAGGGAGTTTCCTCAGAACTCAGGAGGCTGTGGGAGAGAGGTGGAGGTGCAGGACTGGCTTTATGCCATTCAAGGTTTCTCTTTAAACAAGGAGGATCCTCAGTTGGCTACTTAGGCCAATTTAAGATCTACTATACCGAGCTAGAGCAATGCAAAGCAGCGTTAATGGCTCTAAGACTGAGCCTAGAGTTCATACTCCTGCTACCTTGTTTACACCGCACAAGTGAGCACAAGATTGGTGCTACCACAATACGAATAATAAATAAAAATAATAGTGGTATGTGGTTGGGGAACAAATAGGAGCAGAGAGGAAATCATCTGAGCCAGGGTTTTGTCAAGCTGGGCCTTAAAAACCTCTAAAAATGAAGATTCTACCACCTCCATGGGTAAGCCATTCCAGTGCTTCACCACCCTCCTACTGAAACAGCTTTTCCTAATATCCAACCTAGACCTCCCCAACTTGAGACCATTTCTCCTTGTTCTGTCATCTGCCACCACTGAGAACAGCCGAGCTCCATCCTCTTTGGAACCCCCCTTCAGGTAGTTGGAGGCTACTATCAAACCCACCCCCAACTCTTCTTTTCTGCAGACTAAATAAGCCTGGTTCCCTCAGCCTCTCCTCATAAGTCATGTGCCCCAGCCCACTAATCATTTTCATTACCTTCCACAGGACTCTCTTCAATTTGGCCACATCCTTTCTGTAGTTGGAGGCCCAAAACTGGACGCAATACTGCAGATGTGGCCTCAGCAGTGCTGACTAGAGGGGAATAATCATTTCCCTCGATCTGCTGGCAATGCTCCTACTAATGCAGTCCAATATGCTCTTGGCCTTCTTGGCAACAAGGGCACACTGCTGACTCATATCCAGCTTCTCATCCACTGTAATCTCCAGCTCCTTTTCTGCAGAACTACCGCTTAGCCAGTCGGGTCCCCAGCCTGTAGCAGTGCATGGAATTCTTTTGTCCTAATGCAGGACTCTGCATTTGTCTTTGTGAACCTCATCAGATTTCTTTTGGCCCAATTCTCCAATTTGTCTAGGTCACTCTTGACCCTATCCCTACCCTCCAGTGTATCTACCTCTTTCCCCCAGCTTAATGTCATCCACAAAATTGCTGACCCCTGAGGCACTCTGCTTGATACTGGCTGCCAACAAGACATCGAGCCATTGATCACTACCCATTGAGCCCAAAGATCTAGCCATCTTTCTATTCACCTTATACTCCGTTTATCCAATCCATACTTTTTTTAACTTGTTGGCAAGAATACTGTGGGAGACTGTATGAAAAACTTTGCTAAAGTCAAGGTATATCACATCCACCACTTTCCCCATATCCACAGAGCCAGTTATCTCATCATGGAAGGCAATCAGATTGGTCAGGCATGAAAAACTGATGATGGATTTGATGGAATTGAGGGGACAGCTGAATGAGAGAACTCAAAAAGTGAAGAGGAAAGAGGAGAAGACTGAAGTTTTGCAGGGGACAATTGCTCAATTAAACTGTAGTTTGGGGGTATGCTGGATCTGAGGCACTGGAGGGTTTCATGTGCACTCTGCTGAGTTTTAATATTCATATAACACTTTAAAAACATTCACTCTTTAACTGCTACTACCCCTTTGTGAGATAGGTGTACTGTTATCCCTAATTCACAGATGCGTGAACTGAGGCACAGATAGACTAAGCCCAACATGTTCAAACATGGCTATATAAATGTAAGCCCCTAAAACCCCACCTCACAGATAGGTGCCTCAGCTGAGACTACTGGGTTTGAATTTGTGGCCCATGTGACTTGACAAAGGCTAGGGTAAGTTACCTGTTCTGAGTCCCTTGCTTAGTTTACTAGACTGTGCTGCCTTTTTAGCATGAAAGTTGAGATTCTCCTTTACATTCTTTGTTAACTAAATGAGGGGTGTCCAGAGCTGCAGGCTTTGTGGGATGGCAAAGGGTAGCTCTGTGTTCCTGCCTGGCATTGTGATTGCTGAGAAAGGTTGGAGTCTCTCCTATGTTAAGGTAGGTTTTCTTAACTACACTATTCTACCTCATTGTAGCCAAATCAGGCAGCAGCAAGCTATGTCTGATCACTAGCTTAGCAGAAACAAGGTCATGAAAATGGCTGACTTATACACCACACACCACTGGTCACATGTTTGCTTCTTCAGAACACTTGTCACACAGCTTGTGGTTATGTTGGCTCGGTCTTCGAATAAGAGATGAGTGTATGACAAGTGTAAAAAGTCTAGACAGAGAAGTATCCTTGTTCTCTCAGGAGCATGCTGCTTCTTTTTTAAAAGAGTCCTCCCCCCAAATACTCTCCCCGCAGCATTAGGCTGTTCTTTGTTTTGCAGTAGTTTGAAATCCGTGGCACTTTCCCTTTTTGAATTCAAAGAGCCTTGTCTGAAGCGTAAAATCATTGGTTAGGTAAGCCAATTATCTAGAGAGAGAGGATTATTTTTCTTTTGATTATGGGAATGACCTTATGCAGAACGTTTGAAAGGTTAACTTTTTGCCTGCCTGCAACCATACTCTCAAAATGCAATCAGGGTTTATCTGGTTAGACACAAGATGTCTTTTTTTTTTTTTTTACTTGCTAGCTAAGAAAATGCCTGGGAAGGATTTTAGGCCTTGGTTCTCCTTTGTCTGGTATGAAAGCATTCCACAGAAATGTGGGGGATTGTACTGAAATATCTGTTTTGTTTAGCATGGACAAGGAGGAAGAGATTAATGGCAAGGTGCCACTATGCAAGCGATGGCCTTGTGTGCTGCAGTGTCCTGTGTGGAAACTGAGCTATTTTCTTATTTCATTTACTTCAGACTTACATCAGGACAACTCTACTAGCTTCCTTTGAATTTACACCAGTGTAAATGAGAACCTGGCCTATTGTCTGCAGCATGATGTTTTTTTCATCACCCAAATTGCCAGGATCTGCGTGCTCCTCACTTTTCTGCCCTCAAGAGATCAATGGGATCTCACGAGATTACTGTGTTGAGCCTGTTGCAGTGGGAGATGGCAAACTAGGAACACTTCTGGATCAGGTGAACCACTGGCAAGAAGGAATAATAGACAGGAGGGAATAACAAATAGCCGGGGCCAGATTGTCCCCTCTTTGTTAGCCAGTGATGTTACGCTTCAGAAAAGGTTCTTTGAATTCAAACAGGAAAACTACCAGGGATTTCAAAGTGCTGCAAAACAAGGCTCTGGGAAGGGGCTTCTTCTGGTGAAGAAATCCCTGTTTGTCCCAAACCTTGCAGCTCCCTGAGGTCAGGGCCATCTCTGCAGAGGTCCATTGCCCACGCACTGGATCCATTCCCTGGCAGCCCCTCCTGGTTCTCTGGCAGTATGGCTCCATAGGAGCTATACTATGAGCCAGACAGGCCACCAGGACAGCTGGAGTGAGACAGGAGGCTCTGCAGAAAAGATATTACAGTTTTACCCTGTGTTGTCTTCTCTGGTTAAGTTGTGTGGGGCCAGAGAGAGGACAGAGTGCATCTTCCCTATGCAGCCCTGTCTTCTTCCAGCATGGGACCCAATCCTGCCCCAGTGAAGGCAATGAGAATGACTTGAATAGGAGCAGGAACAGGCCTGTGGACTCTAGATATGTGGAGGGGGCTCAGCCAGGTCAGCAGGGAAGGTAGGTAGTGCTACAGAGCCCCCATTTCCACCTGGAAGTGGGTATATATGTCACTGGGTGAGGGGGAGGGAAGAAGGAAAGGCTTAAATTTGGCCCTCAGTAAGGAGGAAGATATTTGTCATAATGAAACAAACCAATGATCCATCTACATTAGCTATCCTTGTGTTTTTGAAACGACCAAAAATGTTACAGAATGTTAAATGATTTGTAGATTTAAAACCTTTTCACTACTTCCGTCTGAAAGATCCTTTAGGACAAATCCAACCACAGGGAACAAATCACTGTGTTTTTGTTAAAATGGTCAGTCGGCCACAGGCACATTTAAATTGTCATCAGTGGGTTTCAGAGTCAAACCTCAGCTGGAATGAATGTGGCAGTCCTCAGCTCTCAGAGCTGTTGTTTCCATGTGCAGACTCAGGAAAACAGCACTTAATTGGTTCCCTTGGAAAGATTGCCTCTGCAGCTATGTGGCAAGGGCTAGCAACATCCTTTTGCAAAATGCAAAGTGGAATTCTGCAGAAAACACTCTGAATACCAAAATTAACTAACAGATCCTAAATCTACCCTTGTCTGGGCAGTACCCTTATCCAGACCCCAGCACACATTTCCAGTGCCTGAGTTATAGCTGAGCCTGTCATGGCTACTGAGTCCTGCGCTGTCAGTATCAAACTGTGCAAAGCGCTTTGATACCTTGAGCATAACTGAGGCTATAAAAATCTAATTGTATTCTATAGCTGATGTTAATATAATATTCTCCCAGCTAATGGAGGACTTCATGGTGCACATTTCATTTCTTTAATTTAATGTTCTAGACAAATTTAGATATGGTACAAGGGTTTTATGGAAGATTTTTTCTTTTAGTTTCTTTTCTGTTCTTGCTTTACACATGACGTTCTGTGATGTTTGTGTTGCACATTGTTCTGACTGGTTTTGGTTTGCACTGAGAAACGTAGGGAAACTAGAAATTCATTAGGAGTTGGGGGGGTGCTGCAGAGTGCCATTTAAAATGGGGGGGCTATGCAGAGTGTGTGATGCAGGGGAGGAGGGCGCGCAGGCAGGGCTCTCCCCCCAGGATGCCCTGCCCCTTTCCTGGCCCTGGTGTTGCCAGATCACTTGCCCTGAGCTGGGCTGTGGCCCAGGTGGTCGCCCAGCTCTGTGGCCTATGAAACAGCCCTCCCCTTGGGTTCCTTCCAAAATCACTTTTTGTAAGTGCTGGAGAGTCCACAACTTTCACAGAGTCGTAGATTTTAAGGCTGGAAGAGACCAATAGATCATCTAATCTCACCTCCAACTTAATTGTGGCTTTAGAGAAAAAGAATCCTCTTCCTGAATAGTCCAATGTCAAGCAGAAACTCAGGGGTTCTTTACAGCTTAATATTTGAAATGCATTTAGCTAGGTGCTAAACCCTCCTTTAATATTTGTTTTAGTAGTTAACCAATAAGAGCTTGCTTACTCTGGCTTGGCCTTTTGAGGGCAGTGTCACCTAATACTTGGTGGACATGATATACTTGGCCAGCAAAACAGTATTTATATCTCCTCCCGCTATAAGGGCCTGATCCAAAGCCCACTGAAGTCAAAGGGAGTTTTTCACTGACTTCAACAGGTTTTGGATTTGGCTTTCAAGTGCTTACCCTGAGCTGCTCTCCCAGAGCCAGATCTGCAGGTAGTGTACATCACTGAATTCAATGTTTTGGCATTTTTCCTGAAAGACTCATAGATTTTTAGCTAGAGGGACTATTCTGATCATCTAGTTGGACTTCCTGCATACATGGGCCATATATTTTCACCAAGTAATATCTGCATCAAGCCCATAACTTTTATCTGAGTTTTAACCTATCTTTTAGAAAGAGATCCAGTCTTAATATAATAACAGTTAATGATACAGAATCACCACATCCCTAGGTAAGTTGTTCCAAAGGTCAATCACCCTCGATGTTAAAAATTTGCACCTTCTTGCTAGCCTGTATTTGTCTAGTTTCAGCTTTCAGAGGACATTCAGATAATATTCAGACTAATTTTTTCTTTTGCTCAATTTCATCTTAGTTGTTACTCTTAGTTACATGCCCTGGAGCATCCTCAACATTTCTTCCTCTTTGTTGTTGTTTGTATCCATAATATACTTGTAGACCTATGTCCGCTCCTAGGAATTGGTTGCCCAAACATTATTCCCTTTAATTCTATTTCATAAAACACTTTCTGCAGCCTCTCAGTCATTATTATCACATTTGTCAAATCACAATGAACCAGTCCTTGCTGTAGACAGGTTTCAATTCTCACTTCCCAGAATGACTCTTTGGGATGCCGCAGATAGAGCAGATTTAATGTTGTTTATCTTAGCACAAGTGTGCAGATTTCTTTGCTGGAGGGCACAGAAGAAATTATGGTTTCAGGGTTATTAGGGTGAAATGGATGAGAAACCATAGGAAAAACAGGGTTCAGTAGGAAAACAAGTATCAAGTACTTGAGCTTCTGGAATGGAGAGGTTTTTCTGGATTTCCTTGGCCTGACCAGACTAAGTGTTATAGAATGGGTCCCTTACTTTATATTGTTATGGAAAAGATAGGATGCTAATACAGCTATGCTGATTTACAGCAGCTGAGGATCTGGCCCCTGTTTGCGGTGATGGTAGTTTAATCATGCTAATTATGGTCAACCAAATACTGCTGAGTTTCACACTTCTGCCCATGTGCCTGAGATAATAGAATAAATATATTTATATCAACTAAAAAATAAACACACATCAAATGCAAACCTTGCTGTTTTGTCTTGAGTAGGCAGAAAAACACCTTTCAGTTAGCACCAGTTCCTCTTGTTGAAATTATAGTGGAAACTATTATGCTGTTTCAATGCATTGATTATGAAGAGGCACAAAAAAGAGATTAAGAAACCAGAAGCAACCCATGCTCCATCTCTAGTGACAAACAGTATTATCTAGTTGAGCCCTAGGAAGATCAATGCAGAACAATCAGGAGAGGAGAAAAGGAGCATCTTGAAGGACGGGGTAAGGAAACACATCGGGTAGGACAGTGGTTTTCAACCTTTTTTTCATTTGAAGACCTCTAAAAATATTTTGAATGGAAGTGCGGACCACTTTGGAAATCTTAGACATAGTCTGCAGATCCCAGGTTGAAAATCACTGTTCTATGGTAATGACAATCTTTTGCGGACCCCTTAGACATAGTCTGCAGACCCCCAGAAGTCCACGGACTATAGATTGAAAACCACTGGTCTATAATGGTCCTGCACAGTAACTGCCAGAATGCTAAACTGATCTGTTTGATCCTGTAAAAGATGACACCCAAAGGATTTATTTTCATGTTTTCCAGATGACTTGTGTTTAGAAGGCAATGGATCATGGCACAATGGGGAAAGTGGTAAATTTGCAAGTGCAACTATATTTACATACACATTTTTTAATTAAATGGGAATTCAGGAGGGAGGCTATTCAAAATTGCTTAGGTCAATGGAGTCCTGAAAATGGGTACTGGCATTACAGCTGTTTCAACATTTAATGGATTGTGAAAATATAAGAATTTTCCTGTAGATCTCAAGTCTAGTGGATGGGAAATAGTTCCAGTTCTTTCTCTCCTGCTCTCTCTTTCTCAAACATTTTTTAAGAACTGATACGATCTGGAAGCATTTTTAGTTCCTCAAACAATGTAAGTGGAGTGATGTGAAGCTTGGTGATTTTGGTGGTAACCTGTTCTTGGGATCCACACTTCATCCTCATCCTTATTTACCACTCTGCTGCTTTCTGTACAGTTGGTTAGTCCCTCTTCCTTGGTATGTTGTCCTCCCTTGGCTTTTGTAGTACTGTTCTCTCTCCTCACAAAGCTCCTGAGAGGAGGGTATAGGCATCTCCTCTTCTAGGGGGCCTCCTTTGCTCACCTCCTTCTTTCCCTGAGGCCTGGTCTACACTATGTGTTTAAACTGATTTTAGCAGCTTTAAACCGATTTAACGCTATACCCATCCACACTACGAGGCCCTTTATATCGATATAAAGGGCTCTTTAAATCGGTTTCTCTACTCCTCCCTGACGAGAGGAGTAGCGCTAAAATCGGTATTACTATATCGGATTAGGGTTAGTGTGGCCGCAAATCGACGGTATTGGCCTCCGGGTGGTATCCCATAGTGCACCACTGTGACCGCTCTGGAACAGCAAATCTGAATCGGATGCAGTGGCAGGTAAACAGGAAAAGCCCCGGAAATTTAGATTTTCATTTCCTGTTGCCCCAGTGTGGAGCTCTGATTCAGCATGGGGTGCCGATGCAGTCCAAATCCAAAAAGAGCCTAGCATGGACCAATCGGGAGATACTGGATCTGAATCGCTGTATGGGAAAAAAACAAATTGTTCTATCAAAGCTCCGTTACAGAAGACAAAATGCAAAAGCATTTGAAAAAAAAAACTACAGGCTTACACAGTGCTGTGTGACCAAGCGTAAACGGGAAGCCGAGAACTCAATGGCACCGCTTCGCATGGGAGGGATGGAGGGGATACTGAGTGACTCCAGCTTGCCAAACAATCCCACAGCAGCTCCAATAATAGATTTGCATTCTTGGCTGAGCTTCCCAATGCCTATATGGTTCAAACACATTGTCGGCGTGGTTCAGGGAATAGCTCGTCAATTTAACTCCCCTCCTGACCCCAGCACGTGAAGAAAGGGAAAGAAATCGTTTCTTGACTTCTTTCAGTGTCACCCTATGGTCTACTGAATACTGCGGTAGACGCGATGCTGCAGCAGTGAAGTGCAGTATCCACTCCTCTCCCTCCTGGTGGAAAACAGTGCAGTAGGACCGTAAACTGTCCTTATTATCAACCCCGTGAGTGGCTCCCTGGCTTGGCGTTCAGGTGAGGCTGGCCCGGGGGCGCCTGGGTGAAAATCGGAATGATTCGCCGGGTCATTCCAGTAGACGTACAGAACGGCTGGTAACCATCACTCATCATAGAAACTGGGGGCTGAGCTCCATCAGCCCCCTCCCTTTCTGTGTAAAGAAAAGGATCCTGTCCTGCTGGACGTCATAGCAGCGGCATGCTGGGTTCTCTCCCCGCCAACCGTTAATGTACTGCTGCCGGACTGTCCATAGCATCGGGAAGCTTGCTCCCCCTCATTTTAATCTCACTAACAAGTCACTGTTTCTTATTCCTCATTCTTTATAATTTCATAACCAAATCGCGGCGGACACTGCCACGGTAAGCCCAGGAAGAATTGGGAGAGGAGGGAAGCACGGGTGGGGTTGTGGCAGGGGTAGCACCGTGAATGGCATGTGCCTCATCATTTCTGCGGGATCTGAACATGGAGCAGGTGTGCTCTCTGAATACACTTGGTTCTGCTAGTACACTTGCCCCATATTCTATGGGCAGGACTGACATCTAGTTTTAAAACCATAAATGGAGGGATTGATTCGGGGAGTCATTCCCAGTTTTGCATTTGTGCCCTGGCCGATCTCATCCCCAGGAGCACCCATGATAAGCAGCAGAACGTCAGAAGGACAGATAACATATCTTATGCCAATTTATCCCTGGCAGCAGACAGTACAGAACAAACTGATAACCAAATCTCTGCTATCAGCAAAAGCAAATGAAATGCTGCTGTGGTAGTGCTGAGTATCGCCTCTGTCCGCGGCATCCAGTACACTTATGGTGACTGGTAAAAAAAAAAAGTGATATCTCTTGGTTCCTCCATGGTGCCGGTGCTATGGCATCTTCCATGGCAATTCCAGGGAAAAAGGGTGCGAAATGATTGTTGCCGTTGCTTTCCCGAGAAGGAATGACTGACGACATTTACCCAGAACACCTGCGACAATTTATTTAGCCCGCATCAGCCACTGGGCTCTCAACCCCAGAATTCCAGGGGCGGGGGGAGACTGCGGGGACTATGGGATAGCTAGAGGAAATAGCTACCACAGCGAACGCTCCGGAATCGACGCTAGCTCGGACCATGGACGCACACTGCTGATTAATGTGCTTGTGTGGCCACGTGCAAACTCGCTTTATACAATCTGTTTTATGAAACCGGTTTATGTAAAATCGGAATAATCCCGTAGTGTAGCCATACCCTGAGTGGCCTCATTATTTACAAACTCAGCATGGTTGCCTGCAGTCTCCCCAGTTGATTTTTCCACTCCTATGTATTCAACTCAATCCTTCCCCTCTTCCAGCAGACTTGTACAAGCACCCATCTCTGTCAGCCTTCTCCAACCTTGCTTAAATCCTCATCAAAATGTCTACTCCTTTCTGTGTCCTGGTGTATCTTTCTCTGTCCCTCTTGCCTGATTGCCTTTTATCACCTTTTGTTGGAGTGTTGTATTCTGTTCGAAGACAGGTTACAGGGGGTCTGCACTGCGAGGCAGCCAATGGGAGGCTACCTGCAGTTCATGACATAGCCATGATTCTGACTCAGCTAAGCAGCAGTCCCTGGGAGCCCCAAATTGCTTTTGAAAACACTCGTGGAAAGCTCATTCCCAATTCTGTACCCCAAGCCCACCTGTGTGGGGCACAGGGGACCCAAAGAGCTCAGGGCACTTGACTCAAAATCCCATGTATGCCCAGCTCCAAACTGTCTGCAAACAGTTGCCCCATTGGCTACTTGTGCCTGCTTTTCAAAATGTCGGTATAAACCAGGGGCTATGGAGCACCACTTAAAGTGTGTGTGTGGGACCATAATTCCACCACCATACTGTGCTGCCACCTCGCTCCTTGCATTGACCCTCTTCTTTCTCTCTCACGTGCCCCCCCAGCAGCCTTACTCCCAGACCAGGAGACCTTATACCCACCCCCTACCAGAAGCCTCAGTCCTTGAGGGAGTCTTGCTACTGTCTCCTCCCAGGAATCTCTACCTCTCGCACCCCATTCCATACCTTATCTCTCCCTGCTCGTGATCCTCACCCTTGGGTGATGGGTCTATCCCACTTCCTGGGTGGTCCCCAAAGCTGAGAGGAGCTGTCATGGTTTCAGCAGCCGCCAGGTTAGGGCCTGGCATGCCGCATGCCCCACATGCAGAGTAGGATCCAAGAGCTGGCAGAGGTGTGCTCCCAGCCATAGTGGGTATGGCTGCTAGTTACAAAATTGCTGCATACATGTGCACAGCAAAAAGGTTACATTTCTTGATTGGCAACCAACAAAAGCATAGAAAAAATGGTCAGGCCAAGACTCAGGTGGCCTCCCTGGCTCCCCTGCCTATGGTATAAAACAATTGACTGGGCCTTCACATCTGATTGAGCCTCCTGTTATATCTCTCCTTCCTTTCCTCCAGCACAGTAGTTTGTCACAGCTTGAAGTGTCTCTTCCCTTTCTGTTCCTTCCTCCTCCCCACCCCCGCTTTTTTGGCACTTTTGTCTATCTTATCTGCTGCATTTTTCCATTACAGTAGAATTGCAGTTAACATTTGGCCGAATCCCTGAAAGACATCAAGCTCAGAGTTTTTTCTCCAGAGAAGAGGTGTTGGCTCAGAAAACTGAAGAGATTTTAACCTCATTACCTCAAGTAATGATCCACATCAGTCATAAAAATGAGGAGACTGAAGTAAACCTGAGGTGATGTGGCCTCTACTGCAGAATTACAAAAAAATTTAATAATAATAATGATCAAACATTTTTCTGAAGGACAAGTTGAGCCTTTATAGACAGTGTTGTTCACCTATCTGGAATAAACATGCTGTTTGTTGGGTGAATCAGTGGGGTACAGTGTTACTTAGCTAGCACTTGACACTGCATTTTGGATTTACTCTATGTTTTTCAGTGCCTTCTATTGTCTGAAAGAAAAAAGTGGGAGGAAAGTAATAGGCAGATGTATTTGGCCTGTGATACAGCATGGCCAGAGGGCAGCATGAGAGTGTTAGCAGGGGGCCTTATTCCCTGCCAAGAGAGGAAGGTTTGCTTTAGATTAACTAGAACACCTGTAGCCATTTAGAGCACCTGACTCCAATTAGAGCACCTGACTTCAGTCATGTGATAAAAACCCCTGCTTCAGTCAGACAGTGTGGGAGTTGAAGGAGGAAGGTTTGATTGGAGCAGAGTGCAGGTTGCAGAAGTTGGAGAAGAGAAGAGTTTGATAAGAGAGAAATAGAAAGTTTGGAGGAGTGCTGCGGTGGATTGTGAAGTCCAGAAGAAACCCTAGGTAAGGGGCACCAGGCTTGTGTAGAAGGGAGGCAAGAAGCCCTTCACAAGCTGAAGGGTAGGAGAGGGAAGTAACCCAGGGGAAGGAACCGCTAGTTCAAGTGGTTCACCACAACCCTCAGGGCCCCTGGGTTGGGACCTGGAGTAGAGGGCGGGCCCAGGTCCCTCCCTCTCCACTCCCCTCCTCCAAGGACACTAGTGGAGTAATTAAGAACCCGTTCAGAGGCAAGCAAGAGAAAGCACAAGACCCAGCAGAACAGTACTGGCAATCTGCCACAGGCCCTAGAAATAACAGTCTCTGAGCTGGCCTTGAAGTGGGATAGAAACATAGCTCATGGTATGTGAAAGTTATGAAGATTTTGAAACACAAAACTGCCAGTGGCACAAAACTTCTAGTCATGGTTATGGAAATGAATTGTTTCCTCTATGCTGCATGGAGCAAGCTGGTTGATGATGTTCTGTTTTAATTTCTTAATTAACAGCAACTATTGGTAGCTTTACCTGAATCCTGGAAATGGTGTTGTTGGGGGTGGGGATGGGGACTGCTTCTATTGCTAAACCAGGGTGGCACAAGGATTATGGGATTTAGCCCTGGTCTTCAGTACAGAGTTAGGTCGATGTAAGGCAGATGTTTACCTAACTCTGTAAGTATCTGCACTAAAATGTAGCTCCCACTGATGTAGCTCACCAGCTACACCAACTTAATAACTCCACCTCCATGAGAGGCATAGCGCTTAGGTCAACGCAATGTCAGTGCAGACACTGCATTGCTTACATTAACAGTTGCTGCCTTTCAGAAGCTGTCTCACAATGCCCCACACTGGCAGTTAAATCAGTGCAAGCGCTCTTGATGAGGAGGGACACTGCCTAGAGAAGGAGCGTAGTGTGTACATGAAAAAGTGACATAATTACATCAACATAACTTAGATCCACTTTATTTTGTAATGTAGACTTGCCCATAGTTTTAATACTGTTAAAGGAGCTTATTAACATTTAAGAGGAAAAACTCTGACTCTGCTAGTGCTGAGAATAAATGTGTTCTATACAGCAAAAATAATCTTGCTGATCACTGCTTTTCAATATTTTTTCACCTTTGTCTTTACTGCAGGTCATAGAAGTGATAATTCTTCCAGCAGTACCTGTAGTAACGGCATCCCACTCTTGAGTCTGTTTCTTAGTTGTGTGGCTGGTGGAGCTGGCTAGGAAGCTAAGCATTTCAAACACAGAGCCACTGTTGTGACTTGAGGCTACAGATGGAATTAGGGTATGGAGTGTTTTATCTACCTGCTTTAGTTTTCTATATCTAGCATCTATCAGTGATGTCTAAACTTTGGTTTAATTGTCATCTCCTTTTGTTTGGCTGACAGTACATTTAGCTGTGCAGTTCCCTGCTGGTCCAGGCTTTAGAGAGACCTTTTCTTTAAATCAGTGTTCTCATAAAGTTTGCACATTCTTCTTTTAGTTAATTATTGAGAAAGAAACTAAATGAGTAAGTTGGGTTTTAGTTTAGAAAAGTTTTGTTAACGTCTTTTTCTGTCTATGTAATATGTCACTGCTTTCACTGTTTGTTCCACTCCACTGTTTGTTGTGGATCTGATTTCTCTGGGAACAAGTCTAATTTTTCATTGCATCTGGGATAGAGGGGAGCAGCTTCTCCCTGCAGCACAGAAGTCAGGATACATTGACTGCCCAGCTTACCAGTATTGTCCCTCCTAAGCTAATGTTGTCACTACTTCATGCTTATTAAAAACACTTGCAATAAGGTAGACAATGGGTGAGCAAGAGGGATGTTTCTTTATTTCTCTAATTAGACTGCAAGCCACATGGGGCAGGGACTGTTTCTTCCTCTATGTTCTGTGTAGTTTCATTCAGGCTGAGCTGATGCAGTCTAGATGCTGCATATTGAGCTGAATCTCATGGTCAGCTACATGAGAATGCAACAATGATGGCTGTGAACTTTATTGTGCCACACTAGCTTCCTTTCAGCATTTTCAGCTGGGCCTCTTAGGGTTTCTGTAGCATAAAGTGAGTGTGAGGAAAGTCTTCAGGGCCTTGACTCTTCTCAAAGTATGTTTAATAAATGGAGACTGCAGTATAGGCCCTTCATATATATATGCCATAGGATTGTCCCCATTGAAAGGTGTTCTGTTACTCATTCTCATATAGAATTAATAAGCTGTACTACATCCATCCAACTGAGTTTTCTTTTTTTAGACAGCATCACACCAAGTTCAACCCTATTGCTTAAGAATTATATAGAAATAGTAGTAGGATTTTATTATTTCAGATGTTCTTCCTGACATTTTAGAGTCCATATCTTACTTCTAGTTCTAGATATTGGGGCAGAAATCTGGCTAAGGCTGGTTTTATATAAGTAGTATATCATAGGATGTTCTCCTCATCACTGGTACGCCTCCTTTTGGCTGCATCTGGGAATTAACTGACAGTCCAACGCTCTTTCTTGTGGTTGCTCACTCCATTGCGCGCTCTCTCACTCTCTCGGGACTCAACTGCACCCACTTTGTCCTCTGACCAGGTCCATGTAGTTCTCCCCTTCTGGGGGAGTGCAGTATTCCAAGTCTCTCGGGACTGTCTGTCCCAAGCAGTCTTCTCTTAATGGTGCCACTTCTCCAGGGGCTGATAGGGAAACCCAGACCCACCCTCTACACAGAGTTCCAGCCCAAAGACCCTACAACAAGCAGTCAAGGCCTGCACAGCCCTAAGGGGTACCATTGTATCCCTGGGCTACTTCCTACCTTGCCACCTTTCCCCCTGAGAGTGACTGCATCCTCTCTCTCTGCAATCCCTTTCTACTCTCAGCTACTGGGCTTTATACAGGCCCCTCCTGTTCCTGTCCAGCTGAGCTTCATTTTGAATTAGTCTTCTTTGTGCCGTGGCTCCTCCTCCAGATGCTTCGTAGGCAGATAATTGGTCCACCTAGTCACCTTAACCCCAACAGGCCTTGTGGGGAGTGGGTACCCCATCACATAGTAACACAGATAGTAGGTAATTTTTTTGGCACCTTGTCATAAACAGATAGCTATGGGTTAATGTTTCTCTTATCTGTAAAGGGTTAGCAAAGGGAACCAAACACCTGACAAGAGGACCAATCAGGAAACCGGATTTTTCAAAGCTTAAGGGAGGGAATTTGGGGGTGTTTCTTGGTCTTGGGTCTTTGTCTATTCTATGCTCTCTCAGCTATGAGAGGATCTATTTCCAGTCCTTCTAACCTTCTGTTTCCCAGTTGTAAGTACATAGGTAGCAAAAGTATTTGCATCTGTGATATCTGCTGGTGAGTCTTTAAATGTGTAATTTGGCTATAAGTACTTTAAATTGTATTGTTTTGGATAAGTGTTTATCCCTTTTCTATTGTTTATTCATTTTCCTATAAGTGAAAACCTTGTATCTTACCATCGTGATTACAGAACTGTTATTCTATTCGTTTCTTTCTGTTATTAAGTTTTGCTTTTTAAGACCTGTTTTTTTTTTCTTAGTTTGAACCCCACACAAGGAAATGGTGGGAAAGGAAAACGGGGAGGGGGAAACTGCCTTGTTTTAACTCTCCTAGTGTCACCATGGCGGGAAGAAGCTACGGGGAGAGAGATAAGGAACTGAGAAAGATTCTGTCTTTGGGTCGTATCTCTTTGAAAAGAGAGACATACTTCTTGTATTGTGAGTAAAGAGTGCATCAGCTAACTCTCAAGGTTAGCTCAGAGAGGAAATTCTGGGTGGAAGGGTGGGCGGGATGGTATTTCCTTGTGGTAAGACTCAGCAGCACTCTGAGTCTTGGGTTCCCCAGGGGAGGTTGTTGGAGTATCTATGTATGTTGCGAAGACATGAAATTTTTGGCTGGTGGCAGTGATATCAGATCAAAGCTGGTAATTAAGCTTAGAGGGTTCATGCTAGCTTCTCAGTTTATGAACACTAAGGTTCAAATCTGAGTGGGAAAGCTATGACACACCTTAACTCATTTTCAGGTAATTCACAAAAAAACGTTATCAGAAAATCCATTTTTTAGACTTACCATTCAGCATGAAGCAAATGAGCAGACTCTTTTTCTTGGTAAGACGATTTTTCAGTGCATGATTTTTAATTTTCTGCACCCACCATTAGAATGTTTAGCATTTCTGTTTCTCCTGAAATATCTTCTTATTGCAAACCTGGAGTCATGTTACATTTAGACCCCAATCCTGAAAAGGTTTAAGCACATCCCCTCTGTGAGGAATTCCACATAAATCAATGGAATTACTCAGTGTATGAAGTTAAGCATGTGCTTAACTTTTTCAAGATTCAGGCCTTAAGAATCATGCTGGTTAATTCAGATAAGAATTTATTTTGTTTTATTTATTTAATACTGCAGACACTTCTAGGTATCAGTATCATATATAAGCTTTGCAAAACAAATAACTTAGAAGGTATTTTTTTACATTTCATGCTAGCTTAGGGAACAAAGTTGTAAGCAATATTTTTAATTGAGTTAATTGGGTAAATCAAATGCAGTAACAATGTTTACTTACAGAAAGCTTTTGGACAATAGACTGTTGTTCAATAATGTCTACAGAAAATCCTATACATTAAAGGACAAAGAGTAAATGGGATTTATTTACTATAGCTACATCATAGAAGGGTTGTGAGGATTAAATAGTTAATATTTGTAAAATGCTTTGAGATGGAAATGTGCTAAGCAAGTACTAGATTATTATTAGTAGTAGTAACAATATGGGCCTTCTAATTCTAGAAGTTATGCTCTCTTCATTGAACCATGGGGAAAATAAGGATGAACAATAAATATATTGAAAGGGAAGCTAATGCAGCATTCATAATTAAATTAATATTTACAGTAGATGAAAGGGGAGCTGTGGAAAAGAAAAAGGTATAGGATGTTGTAAGGGACTGCGGAAGATTTTGTTACGGTTTTAGCTAGGGCTGTTCGCCTTCTCAAGGACAGGTTATTAAAGGTTGCTGTGTACTAGTGCATGCTGTATGTAGCCGGTTG